>NW_027286897.1:148226-518226 GCF_022747635.1 Hetaerina americana | reverse complement strand
TCTGAAATTACTACTCAATGCATTGAACTTTTAGATTTTTTTTGTTACATCACGATTTTGATAAAATTTATTAAGAAAAATATTGTCAAAATACGTAAGTTTGATGAACCCATGAGTTAGCTGTTTTACCCATTAAAAAAAACTAATCAAGGCTATCGGTCAATAGAAATATGGAATTGCTTTTGCATCTTCATATGCAGTGGACATTTTTAAAATTGACGTTTTGATATGAAAAACATGATGGAGTTATAATATCCCCAAACATATTTGAAATTTATCGATTTGGAAGCTGTTTTTCATACGATTTTATACCACGAACTGACTTATGATGCTAAAGGGCCTACCGACAAATAGAAATTCTTCGGGTTCCCTGCGGAAAAAAATACTCCTTAAAGAGCTGACGTTACGGATCGTGCCAGTGCTGTGAAATAGCTAAACACTTCGAAAAACATTATCACGAAAAGCAAGGTAAGCTATTTACCATGCGTTTCGTACGGTGCAACAAGAATATATTACCCTAGCTTGAACAACTGAAAAACGCACACCGTTAATTTTGTTCTCCTCCAGCGTTGCTCTTAAAACCCCAATTATAAATAAGAATAATTGGATCATTAGGACAATGTTACAACTCTAATTAAGCAGCCTTGTTTGGGCCTAAAGTAATTTAAGCAGATGAAATCAATTTAATATGCATTCAATCTCTTTAAGGTTGGAAGTATAATGAAATATATTATTTTTTAATTATACTAAAAATAGTTTTAACCACACTTCTAAGTTTCGGTAGCAATAATAAGGTTTTTCATTAGCTATAGGTACCTTGTGCCATTTGTTTTCTCATGATTTACTCATACATAATGCATATAATTTTTACTTTTCTATTCAAACACATTTCATTCAACTCTATAATCAACTACTTCTTATACGCCTGCTTCCTTTCAAAGTAATACAAAATATTATTTACATTTTTAGGTAGACTTTTTTTAATTCTAGAAGAAAGAAACTCTGATCTTTAAAAAAAAATGACTTCTTTTGGCGGAATATAGAAATATCGTTTCATCATATAAGACAGGATGGTTCAGTTGAGTAATTGAAAAGGAATGAATTATTTTACTTTAGAGCTGTTTGTTACCTTCAGACTTCCCCCATGATCACATGAACTCCCAGAATGGAACGAAGCAAGATTTGGGCCAAGGAATCACGGGACGGTGCGTATTTTGTGTAATTTGCAGAATCGAGCGAAATGCTTGTCGATGGAGATCGTTAATACATTATCCGCACAAGAGAGTGCGCACACAAGAGTCACTTCGATAGCACTTCCACATCCCCATAAATCATCCTTTATATCCATTCCTTAGCCCCTCCCATGCACAAAGCCCAAAAACCACCACCATCACCACTCTTACTCCCACCGTAAGCGCATCCACCACGCCATCCTCACTCCCTCCCCCTTTCCGCACGCACGGCATTCCCTAACACCACACCCCGACCCTCAAGCCTTCCAGCATCTCCCCTAAGAGGAAGGGCCTTCCCCTATAACTTCCACCATTCCAACCCCCCACCCAATCTATCCATCCCTTCCGTCCCCTCGAACTCTTCCTCCCGTAACCCTCTCCACTCCCACCCCGCGCACGCACTCCGCCTCCCTGCACCTGATCTTCTTATCTCGGAATCGCTCCCCGGTCCCTTGTTTACCCCCGATCAGTTCTCTTCAGCTCCAGTGCATCTCCGCCCCACACATCAACCCTCTCGCCCCGCGTAAGCCACAATTTTCCCCCTTCGTTCCGCGCCATCTTCCGTGCACGGTCCAGCCCCCAGCCCAATCCCCTCCCTCGACGCTCTTTACCCCATCGCTCTTTTGTGTCTTGTAGAAGTGGAAGGGGTTCGTGGAAGTTGGCAGTTTAATATGGCGGAACCTGCCCATTCACGATCGGGTTCGATCCTTTGGGCAAGCATTTTCGACTCAAGTTTAGAGCCTTTTTTTTGCGGGGATAGGCGGCATTAATATTGCCCTACCGATCTTGGACGCAGCGTTTTAAGTTGCAAGGGGGGGAGGATTCATGGGATTAAGGCATGGGAATAAGGAGTTCACAGGATTATAAGAATGGGTTTAACGTACGGACTCTATATTTTTTTTCGATTCCGAAGTTGCAGGGTCATCTATTGACGCTAAACTTCGAGTATGTACCTTTGAAAGGCAAATATCACAATTTAAATACAATTTTATCTTTAAAGGCTCAATAATGAGCGACCAAACAAACTGCACATCGGAAAAACGTCCTGTAGCAAAACCTAGGGATTCAACCCGAGTAAAGAGCTCGCACGAATTAGACATGTATTTTCTAATTACAAATTTTATACCAGGCTAGATTTAGTAAAGAAAACCTTTCAACAGCGACAAAAAAAATAGGAATGAGAGGACACGGTTTATGGTTGATTACTCGATAAAAATTTACTGACCCAACTGCAGTCGATTTAAAAGGATTTTAATATCAGCAGACATAGTTTTCTTTGTTAAGTAAAGTCATAGGCAAAAATAATCCCTCGCAATATACAAATTACCTAATCAAAACCCCACGAGAAAAAGAAGTCTGAGCAGCAAAATGAAATACTATATAGTAGCTGTGAACTTACGGGGTAACGGCGCCTTGATTTCCTGTCAAAGTCTATATCATCTCATTTTCTTGTAGCAAAGCGCCCTTCCCCGCAAAAGAAACTTTTTCTACTCCATTCTCACTTTTTATCAATCTTCCATCTCTTCTCTTTGCCACCAATCCTCGCCCTATTTATATAGCCCCGCTCTCCCTACCCTCATTCTCACCCCTATTCCCCAAGTCCCTCGCCAGTTTCCTCTCCATTTCCTCCTCCAGCGCACACATATCCTATCCATCCCCTACGTCTCCCTCCCCTGCTTTACCCGCAATTCCCTGTCTCCCCAATCACTTCTCCCTTCCTCTATCTCTCTAGCCCCCATCCTTCCATCCCCGCAAATCCCTTCACCTGAACCAATCAATCCTTTTCCGTATTTCCGAAATGTTCCCATTCTAATTCTTCTCGCGTTCTCCACCTCTCCCGAGTCTCTGTATCTCGAAGCGCGATGTTAATTCCTAACGCAGGACGCCATTAAGAAGGGGACGTTTCATTTTAATATAACGGATGGTGGTATTGAATGAGGGCAATGTGCCTAACAAACTTTTATAAATCCTTAGAGTGAACAGGTTAATCTGATCTAACGTGAGTAAAAGAATATCTTTATCGGTAACTTTCTGTTGAAATAGATACTATCAAAATATGCAAGATGGATGGAAATAGGTGCAGGGAGACGGGCACGACGCAAATAAATCAAACAAAGATATCTCATATATATTTTTGCTTGGAATATGGAATACTGGTGCTTGATGGAAGCAATAGGATGAAATGGAAAAATCGTATTAGAATGCAACGATCCGCCCATAACCTAGATCCTTGTAATAATATTTAATGATACCTATAAAATCGCTTTCTTTATGAAATTACGAAAACAGCCTTAATAGCCCCTATCATGGCTAGGTAAATCATCATTATAAAGTCTAAATTTTAAAATTATGATTGTTATAAGGAATTAGATAATTATTTTGCGCGAAACTTTATTGCACCTTATAATTCATGGATTTTTAACCCCATGCCTAAATAAACTGGTATGGAAAACACCAATGAAGTATAAACTAGGGAGTAAAAATTCGCACTGTCAATGAAAATAATATTGGATCGGAATAATTTTGTACGCTAACTTATCTGGTACGAGTTGATGACATTTCGAGAAATTGTTAAAATAATTCAATCACCAATTCAGGATGACACAAAATAGGAGAAATTCCATCCAGCCCAATATGTTAGAGCAAGAAAGAAGAAAATCATGTCCATCACTTGAATTTGATGGAACATACGTACACTACAGCGAAAAAGAATAAAGTTCCCTAAATCAGCCCGACGTCATCCTCGTACGCTTCAACATTCTAACATAACCGATGGACCCAGACTTCACGACTCTCCTGTTGCGTACGTTTACATTTCTTTCCCTCACTTCTTTTTGTCGGCACTCCTTACTTCACACGGTCTCCTCCGGCTCCTTTACAAACACTGATTTATCCATCCCACTTCGTCCTCCGCTCAAATACTCTTCCAGCTACCCCCGTTTCCTCCGATGTCCCATCTCCCTATTCGAGTCCATTATAAAAAAGCTATTACCCTCCTTTTCTACCTCCACGCCTACAGCCCCTACATCCATCCATCCCACCGTATTTCTTCTTCCCCTCACTCACTCACACCCCCTCCATCACCATTCTATTTTCTGCAAGGCGCATCCAAATCCATCGTGCTCCTTCTCCTCTTCGACCCATCCCTCCAAACTCCCGTGCTCGACAAACACGACTCCCCCTCTTCCAGTCGCCCGCTCGCTCATATCGCCATTTTTCTCTTTTTCGAAAAGTTTTCCTCCCGGAATCGAGTCCTTTCACGCGACACCTTGCGATGCTCTCAATTGTGTACATTTAAAAAAAAAACAGGACGTTTTATTAGTTCTGGGAGTTTATTGAGAAGAGAGGGTGACGGGTTGGGGAGATTGAGGAAAGGGGGATAGGAGAGAGAAAGAGGAAGGTTTGAGCAAATGCTT
The DNA here is from genome assembly GCF_022747635.1 of Hetaerina americana. NCBI lineage: Eukaryota > Metazoa > Arthropoda > Insecta > Odonata > Calopterygidae > Hetaerina > Hetaerina americana. The sequence continues at coordinate 513,578 of NW_027286897.1, read as the reverse complement.
CGCATCCTACGACATCGGAGTTGACGTCATAAATACACGTATGTATGCTTGAATATTCGCAATATAATCATGCGGTTTCCTCGGAGATTTAAAGAGATAAAAAATCACGTCATTATTTTCGCAGTCGAAATTTTTTTTCACTCGCATAAGTACTTTCAATATCCCCTTGTCCATATGAGGCACAGAAAGTATTATATCGTGGTAAAGAACCTTTGTCTGAACGATATATTGCCCCATTCGGATTCGTTCAATTGGCTTTCAATCAGACAAAAATTTGAAAGTCCCTTTCGATTCCTAATCTTTGTTTAAGTAATAAATTGAATAATATCCTGAGTTGGAAAATTTTTACGATAAACTTCTACCTAGATTGTTTTTGATTTAATTAATAACAAAAAAAATTGACAATAAAACATCATTTCTGGGGATAATTCATTATGATACAGTTTTGGCTGATAATGAGTGAAGAGACTGACGGAAGTTACCCTGATGAATCATACTTTGAAAGAATTGGTGTTACAACCTTTCAACGAATATAGAGAGCAAAGCTAGCATCATTAAGGTCCATTTTGCATTTAAAATAAAGGGTAAGTTTTCACTTCCTAAGTCACATCATGGAAAGAATATAACTAAAATAAGACTAAGCTATTTCCAAATGGCTTCATTCGAAGAGCAGGCTTTTGACACATGGACTAAGACATACAGCCACATATCCTTAAGGACATTAAACAGACTAAAACGACTAGATATTGCGATATTAAAATGAGAGAAGACGACAGGTTACAAAATGGTAAACATAGAGGAGAAAGGATAAAGCGAAGACTGTTGCAGAAACTATATTAACCCTCCTTGATCTTTATGCACAGGTTGGGAAGGAAATAAACGAGATAAGAAGAAAAGATAGCCCTCTTATGGATACTCAAGAAAAGATAAGCAAGCTGGGGTTTGCCGACGATAAAACTACACCAACACAGAAAGAACACTTAAAAGAATGAATATATATTTCGAGAAGGCTGGCCTCAGAGTGAAACCAGATCTAAACACTGATCTACGTCCAAATAAAAGTAGATCATTTTCTGACAAAACCACGGAAGGTCAAGCCGAAAATTGAACATTTTTTTTAACTTGTTGTAGCATGAATTTACAATTACACCGCAAACTGCCGGAGAGGCGTGTGGCGAGAGTTGCTAGGACACCAAACATACTCAACCAACGGGCATTGTTTTTTGAAGAAATAAAACGGAGATAATTGCGAGTTGAAAAAAAATAACACTAAGGAACATTGCAATTGGATGTATACTTCCAGCATATTTCGACTTGGACAAGAATGAAAGCAGAGAGAATGGAATGGAAACGATGAAAATGCAGTCATAAAAATTATTAATGAAAATAAAGTCGAGAGAAAGAATGGCTAATTAAGCAGTATGAGTGAATGATGTTAAAACCTTCGGACATATATGAACTGACACGGGGAAAATTGAAAAAATTAAGAGGACACTTTTACGCGGCCCAGGAGTTCACCGACAACCCAAAGGAAGGAATAATACGAAGGAAGACTAAAAAGAGGAATGAAAGGGGTGAAACGCGAGAAGCGAATGAAGGTAAAAAATAATTCAACGAGACATTACGCAATTCAATAATGAATGAAATTCTACTTGTTCCCTATATTAATGAACATTAAATCACAATTGGAAAACACCACGAGTATTCAAAATTATCCACACCAAATGACTTTAAGTACATTTCGTCGCTAGTGAGTCTTTTGAGAGGATTTAAGTTCTCATCCTTTTCCATTTATAAGCAGGTACCAAGTTTTCTTCCACACTCAAAGCGCTAATACCACACCCTTCTATTGAGTCCAGGATCTTTCTGACCAAAACTCTTGGTTTACTTGATGTTATGGTTAAAATTAAAACTTTATATGGAATTTCCATGCAAACTTATTACAACTAATTTATGGCCAATATTTTGATTAACTTCGACTCTTGCCTAACTAAATTCCACCTCACATGCACCTGTCATAATATATTCATTTTCCTTTCGACTATTTTCATAATTTCCAGAGAGTCCCCCTTCATATGCTGCCTTTGTATTCTCCGAATTTCATCATCCTCCGTCCTCTCCGTTCCTTTCTTCAGCCTTCCTGACTCGCTTCACTCGTTTCATCATTCCTCCGTCGCCATCTACAGTGACAATTCCTCCGTCATATTCCCTCAGTTAATCTTCCCCATTCCGCATGAGCTGCGTATCGCCATCCCACTCCTCCACTCCCCATTTCAGCTCTCTCTTTATCACTCCTAATTTTTCTTCCCCTTCCCCGTCATCCCATCCCCCGTCATCCCACCCCACGGCATCCTACCTCCTGCCATCCGCTCCCCGGGCTGGGGAGAATTTCTGAATGGGGTGAGTGGGGAGGGGGGTTGGTTTGTGGCACTTCCGCTCTCCCGCCGGTGCTATCGGAGATGACCAATCACACGAGGTGGGGACTGTTTCATTCCGAGTGTGTTTCAGCGGGATTTTGGAGAGTGTGAGGGAGAGGCAGATAGAGAGAGAGAGGGTGGGGGGGTGCGAGGAAGGTAGTGAAACAGAGAGGGATGGATAGGACACAAAAGAAAAAGAACGCACGCTCCGTTCCTCCTCGGGCGACGCTGGACCGGGAAAGAAGGGTGGAGGGGACGCAGCATGCCACCCGAGGGTGGGGGAAGGAACCAGGGGGATGGGGGAATGAAAAATATGGAAACGCCGTGCGGAGCCAGGGTATGGCGACAGGGATTGACGGTGGGTAAGGAAGATGTAAGGACAGGAGGAGGGGATGGAGTATTGGTGAGGGGAGAACGTGTGGACATCTCGCGGTGGGACGCTGGGGGAGAGGGGGAAGGGATCGACCCTGGGTCCCCGATGCGCTAGTGTCCTCTCTCCCTTCCCCCACAACCCTCCCCCACCCCACTCCCTCCTTCCCCAGTTCACAACGTGTGACGACGCCGTGGTCGGATAATTAGCAGCGTGGGTTACATAACGCGGATTGAGGAGGGTTAGAGGAGGATTTTTAATTTCTTTTTTTCTCTTTTAGATTGGCGGGGATGAAAAGTTAGGGTCGCGGGGAGATGAAGATATAGAGTTTGCAATCAGGAGTTAAGGCCTTGGTAATATTACAAGGAAAAGACGGAAGGCGGAGCGGGAGGACAGGAAGGGAGAGAGGCGGAGGGGAAAGGGGGTGAAGGGAGGGGAGAGACGTGGAATGGGTTATAATTATTGTCAGGGCATTAATGATGCCTTAAATATATCATGAGAGCACGCTTAGCATGTCAGATTAAGTATTCCATTAATTAAATTGACAACGTGAAGTGACACGGGATAATTGGAATTTTTGACCTTTCGAAAAACAAGACAGACTAATCCTCTACTGCTCACATTAATGTTTAGGCACAATTTACTGATCGAAGCACACTTCACCGTTGCTTTAAAGTAATTTCGCGTTACTTTAAAAGGGATCCCCCGAACCTTTAAAAGCTGCGAACGAATAGCAATAACTTACGAATCCGTTAAGCATGAGTTCACTATAAATGGTTTAACTCTTTAAAGAAAGTATTTGGCCGAATTGTTTTTGACTGGAAGATAAAGATATAGTGAAATGTGATACATTTCAGCGGGGCAGTTTTTTGTCGAAAAAGACAATGTCAAGTAATTGAGGAAAAGGAAAAATTTTAGTGAAGGTAAGATGCGAAAGGTAAGTAGGTTGAGTCAACTGGGCGTTTGATTAAAACCTAAACTAAATGCCACCGTAGTGGCTCACCCATTTATTTGTGACCTCGTTATCACCTATCTTTAAAAAGACTACGCTGCCAAATGTTCGAAACGTTGATTTTTAAACTATACATTTCAAATAAAATTGTCTTATTTTATCAACCGATTTTTAGATATACTTTGAATAATGAGAGCCTTTTCCGAATTCATCGTGAATAATATCTGGCACAGAATATTTAGATGGAGGAAATACAGCGTACCGCACAAACACTGCCCTAATACGAGAAGTCCTTACGGTTATTTTTCCCTGATCTGGTACCCAGGAAATCGAAATACCAAAATTAGTCCCTCTAGTTGATTTCTAAGCGACATTAGAATTAGGGGAAAATCTGAATTCAATGCATATCCCAGTCAACGAAACGACCAGACTCAGTAATTATCTTTGCTAATGATCCACGCGCTGTAATCTGGGCAACACAATTATTATCACCGAGAAATCACTGGTGATGAAAATCAAAGAAAAGAGTCGGCCACCACTAATAAAAAAAAAGTAACTCGATCCTTGGGAGGGGCAGGAAGAAAGATAGCCGCCGCTCCAACGCTAACTACGGCGCCTCCACCCAGGCTGCAACAGCGCAAAATTGAGACTGATTGGAAGAGGGGGGAGGGGTGAAAAAGGTGCGACTAGACGGATCGCGGGAGATGTGGAGATAAATGAGTGGGAAGACGAGATGTATGAGAGGGAGGGGGGGGTGTGGCACGGGAGAGTGGCAGGGCTCAGCGCGCGGAGGGGGAACGGAAGGAAAAAGGGTTGGGAGTGGCGCGAGGAGGAGGGATATGGAATAGGGAGAGAGGCAAGGTGGAAGCGAGATAGGATAGGATGTACCGGGAGAGGGAGGACAGAAAGCGAAGGGGATATGAAATGGGAGGTGTGGAGGGGCTGGGGGATACACGGAACGAGGGCGGGAGAAAAGCAATCACGCGGGGCCCGGGAGATGGAGGGATTGATGGATTGATCTGACCCTTAATTACGGTAGGTTAAGTCACACAGACCTTTCTCCTCCAGCCATGCCGATGAGAATCAACCGAAGCTCTCCCGACTATCCACGCGGCCGTAAGCGCAGAATTCAGTAAACCTCACAAAGGACGGCAGTGGGAAATAACATAATCAGAAATGAAAACTCGATGCCCTTCACCAAATTATCGAAAACCCGTACATCAAAAGTGCGCTCACGGCACGTTCACGGCAAGTTCTGGGTCGCGCCTCTGAAGCGTATGCTCCCATCAAAAATTTGTTACTGATGCAGGTACATGTACCCGATGCAAACACTATATTTGGTTGCCTCAAAATGTCTTTAGCTGATATCATATCAAGGCTTTGAGGCCGACAGAAACAAGAACTGTAAAATGCCTCATTAAAACAATGGGCACCCTTGTGTGAGCAGAATTTGTTTTTTCAAATAACGCATGCCATAATGAGGGAAACATTCTTGAATTATTTCTCTCGATAATTCTTACACTGCAAATAACTTTGACTAGTTTTAATGAAAGATAATTTTTAACTAGAATATTTTATGAATCATCTCAGCCAGTTGGATTAAAAACATCATAAAGAGAACATCCTATGTTTATCAATTGTCATTTTCCAAATTCTCCGACACATCACACCTTAAATCTTAACTTATATCGCAAAACACGCATACCACGGCAGTAAAGCAGGACTTTTAGAAAAATTAGTCATCACCTCGAAACACTGGAATTATTCGTATGACTTTATGATACCACCATTATTTAAAATACCTCCAGAAATAGCTCTTATAGTGTAAGGAACATAGATAGAAAATTTTTTGTTCCAATTTCCTAATCAAAAACGTTAAAATTAGAAGAAAACGTCTGCTAGTGACTGGGGAAAATATCATAAATCCTTATCTCTCTCAGTTCATTCCCGATTCTAAGGATATTGTCTAAGTCGAAGATGAAGGAATAAATGGCCTACTACCCGCTAATGTTTCAATGATTTGAAAAATGTAATGCAGAAATCAAAACGATTTTCATGGTATTTCTTACAACTCTCTCACTTGAATATCATTTTTTTATTTAAGATGATAATCGAACTCAGCCGTCGCAGCATCAAAACTAAATTACCACCTTCGTTCTGATGCATTCATTACCAGCAAAATTAGTACTTCGATGATGGGAAACGGAGCCGAATAGAACCCATCAGAACACAAAAATTGAGGAATGAATTTTTGAAAATACGTGAATGCAACAGGGCATGTCGAAGAGGTCGATATGGTAGCTGGATGGGCTGGAGAAAAATATTGTAGAATATGTAAAGAGAATAAAAGAAAAAAGCAATGTGAGTGGCCATGAGTTGGGAGAGCAGGATTGTTGTCATTGGTAGGGGAGACGGCAGGAAAGGGATTGGAAAAGGACGACGCAATGAAATGCGATAAATTGCACACACAGAATGGAGGTTATTATAACGAACCGCAACTCCCGCTCGATGCCATTCTCTCCACTCCGCATTGGAAGTCCATTGATTCTCCACAAGGGAGACGGAGAGATACTATCGAATTAGGGTCGTAATTTATAATTGGATATCGATTTCATTTACGGGCATCACAATAACTCGTTTCGTGCTCATCGACAAATGAATGGGATTTTAAGCTGCAGAGAGACGTGACCTCGAGACTCCAATAACTGGATACAAAATCTCAATGATTAGATTTCTGCCTTAATAAACAAACCTTAACGGCATCAGGATGCAGGGATCCTGACCCTTCCCGGAAGGAAATGTAAAAATAAAATATGTTTGAAGAGCAAAACTCACAATAGTGACTCGTCCAGTTAAGCTCACGAGATCATTTCTTAATATGATTTGCGACGAGGAAGTTATGATACATAAACACAAAGTAAATAGAATTATGATAACACCACTTTAACCGTATTATATGAATGTAGTTACTACTTCTGCTTTCAAACATTCTAACAACATTATCACCCAAATATGACCGTTCCAATTGTAGGTATGTCAATGCGGAAAATATATGTAAACTAAACCTTTATCTCATGCTATTAATCGAGAAAAAAAGTACCTCCCAGCGGTATTAGGAAGAGCAGTAAATAAAGGATGAACAAAGTGGTGGGAAACGTTCAAAAAAAGAGTAAAGCTTAGCAGTGCGGACAAGTTATTTTTCAGTGGAGATATAAATGGCCAGGAAAAATGAATGTAATAACATATAGAGCCATACCGAACTAATTGAATGTTCTCATAATTCAGTGTTTTTCTCACTTTCAACCTGGTACAACTCAAACCAATCCTATTTCTCAACATCAAGACTGGGCAAAAGCTTTAATTTTAGCGAAGCTTGTGAACAGCAACCGTTCCGCGAGGAGACATGCGATAGCAATCTCTCGCTCTCCTTAGCCTCCTTTAGCTGGACTTTATTCATGAGGATACTACGTCATTACCGCCGTTGAGGGTAAAAAGTCTTCTCGTGCACAGACGAAGCTGACAAGGCGAAGGGTTAGGGAAGGCATATCGCGCTTACAAATCGAGAACGATCAAAGAGAGTGAGGGAAAGGCTAAAGACATGGCATGTTTGGTCATTCCTCTCAGTCAAAAATTTATAGCATAACTGGGCGCGTGGAATTTTCGCATGCAAATGGCTAAAATATTCAACAATGAATCTCAGGCTGCAATTGCCATTAAAAACTTTACTCTGTGAACGCATATTAAGAGATAAATTAGTTTATCACCATACTGGAAAAAAGATTTCAAAGGAAGACGTACAACGTGCCCAGAGACTGAAGGAAATTTATCTCTGGAAGTTAAAAGAATGTGTAAACTTACATGAAATATACAAAATTTAAGGTTTTTAATATGATTTGAAAAAGCATTAAAAAATTCAAAATTCAATCAGATCCACATCAAATGCTATTAATACCATCTCCCACGCGAGTGATAACTCATACAAATATGATTGGAATCCATGGGTCTAAATGAATTGCACCGTAAAACGAAATGAAGTCGCGTGCACTCGAATTCTATGCATTTGAAACCCTCCAACTTGCTTTCGTGACGATAAGGTGGGCGATATTTATACGGCAATATTTATTTCTAAACGACCTCACATCATGGTGGACTCATCCTGCGTGCACAGGAAAAAATATTGCCGGAGAAAGAAACGGGATATTGGACTAGAAACTCGGAGGACGACGATAGACACAAAAGGCGCACTTTCAAAAATAGGACGCCTTACGTAGCGGCCGGTTATGGGAGAGGATCGGTGGACATTCAGGCGATCGCAAAAGGTTGAAGGAGTCGACCGTCGATGTAGTCTGTCGTTGGGTGATTGAGGTGGCCCGCAGGGCGTAATCCACGGGCGAAGGACCAAGTACACGGCCACCACGTGAAGTGATGTACGTGCAACCCGTCTCAAGCACCGCTCTCTCCTGCTTGCTCCACCCTTATCCTCCCCGCACATTTAAAACCACCGCGCACCCCTCACGACCAACCCGTTCCCCGCCACTCTGCGCCGTCTCCGTCCCTATTACCTCTTCTTCCCATCTCCTACAACACGCGCCACCGTGGCAATGGGTCTGCCCGGCCCAGGGTCATTGCGGCGGCCGTCCCCCACACTCCCACCATGCGACCAATGGCGCCTCGTATTCGCCGGGGAAGTTTGATACTATCGCGATCATTAAAAGCAGGCTCATTATTACGATCTGTTTTACTTGTTTGCGCTGGTCTCGTTAAGCACACTTTCCGCTTTTAGTGATTCAATCTCCAATAATCAAGAGACTTTAAAGAGCGAAAAACATTTCGTGATGTTTCTACCTCAAAACACATATTTTTTTTATTTTATACCCACGAATCAGAGCAGAGTCAACGTCCTGAAGCTAAGCCAAACAAAATATACCCATGCATAAATGCATTTAAGTACACACATGTAAGTGGCAAAGGAACCATGGAATTTAAAGCATGTTTAAGGCAAAAGATGTTCGTGACATAAAAAATCATTGTCAGCATCGACAAGGATTTTGTAAAGAAAGTGGCCAGGAATTCATAGTTAATTCTGATAATGAAACCGTAAGCATAATTTGAATGTTCATTATGTCATTCAATTCACTTTCATTGCGATGGAAATTAAAAGCCTTCTTGATACATATGCCAAAATGCTCATAAAAATATTTTTGGAATTTATTTTAGAAACAAGGAATAACTGGAAGCCTGTTCTGAGAATTCGAAAAGCGGAAGACGATGTGTTAGGGAAGATTTTTTTGAAAATCATAGGAGATTATCAACAGGTTATAACCAAATCATCTTTATTTTTTATTTATTGCCATCAAATGACATTATGTAAAAGTCTTTGGTATATCATCTACGAAATGGCCAAAAATGAAAATTCACCATGGTAGTTTCACTATGCGGGATCAATTTATAAAAATTGCAGTGCAGGATATTTTTCTTTTGAGAAGAATTTCATAGACATCTTCATAATACAATGCGTTTAGCAATGTTACACGTACTCACACTTCGGTATAAGTATCTTCGCAATCGGTGGCTATAAGAAGTCATGCCATGACATAAAACAGATAAGACAATAAAAAGTTAACTTCCCCCCCGAATAGCGTAGGTAACCTCCTGTGAGCAGCTGTTTGTATTCGGTGTAATCTATATACATAGATTAAACCGAACACAAACGTTACTGAATCGATAGCGTAGGCACATGGTGCTAACGAACCAGCAAATCATGCGGTGGGGAAGAGGTTCGGTAAAAGATCAAAATGTTGCGTGCGGTAGGAAATTTTATCTCTTAAGACAAAAATATGTTATTTTTCTTCTCTATCTGCCATTGCACGCATAAAAGGTAATGCTTAGGTCTAATTCCACCCCTTCCAATTTCTTTTCCATCAAGATTTCCGGGGATCTATACGTTGCGGTGGCTATTGCACTCCCACCCAGGGGGCCGGGTTCAAATCCCAGCGGAGTTGAATATTTTTCAGTGGTACCCTACTTGAGGTGCTTTGAGGAGGGCACTTCGAGTGAGTACGCCGTCCGTCGGACGGGACGTTAAGCGTGCGGACCCCTCGGCGCCTTTCGTAAAGAGTAGGCTAATGCCGACGCCGGGTTTCTCTCCACTCTTCATCCTTTCCTGTCCATCCCTAATGAGGCAAATGACCTCAGCTGTCGGTCGCCTCTCTTAAATACTACTACTACTCAAGATTTCCTCTAAATCACTCTTGCATCCCAATGGTATACTAATATTTCCCAAGTATGAAAATTGAGTGAGTCATATTTTGGTGTAGGCAGTAGAGTAAGGAATCGACCTATAAAGCATAAAATAGGACACCTTTATTAAAAAAATAAACTGGTAATTTATATTCATTTATATCAATGTCATTTATAATTATACTCAAAGCATGTGAGTAGAGTTTATCGATATTCTCTTAACATGGGCCTCATAAAAACATAACATCACTCCGCCAAATGATCACTACGTACACCGAAAAGGGGAAAAATAGGATATTATTAAACCTAATGAAATAAGTGGAAACTAGCTCGTTAAGGAATTGTTTAAACATACTGCATTCAAAGAAGAATTAATCATTTCGATCCCTGGAAATTCAGCCAAGTTACTGCATTTGTCAATATGTTTTCTTGGAATCAAGTAATTTATCCATTTGTATTCAAATTATACCAATGATACAAAATAAATACTTTCAAGAAAAAATAAAATCAAAACAACAAATATGTGAACATGCTAAAAGAAAAATGTTAATCCTCTATGGAGGGAGATTAATTATTACAAAGAAGAGTTTTATATACATTTGGGGCTTATTTCATTAATGTCGTCAATGAATTGCAGAATACTTCATCAACTGTCAAGTAACAGGTAAAACTCAAATATTGTTTTTATTACAATGGTAGTCATACTTAATCGAAGTTTCGTAATCCATGTAATTATAAATAATTATATGTTTATGTATAATAATTAAGACCGTTGTTAAGGGGAGGATTTTGGAAAAAAAGCATTAGATTAAAAAAATGAGCAGCAGTAGCTGTTGAGGGGAGCGAACGATACTCAATTCAGTTTTGCATTTAAGGTTGAGTGGATACATTTGTGGAGATAGGATTTTCAGTGAACGGGGAAGGATGGAGAGAACCCCGGCGTTACCTTATCCTACGCGTTGAGAGACTAGAGATTCCAAAATGTAACGTCCTATACAACGGACGGCGTATTTTACTTGATGCTCCCCAATGCTGCACAATTAAGTAACATATGACAAATGCATTGAAAAAATTCGGCTACTACTGGGATTCGAACCCGAGCCCTCGGGGTAGGCAACCGGTGCACAAGCCACCGCACCAATCCGATTCCCGGGATTGAAAAGTGCAGGTATTTTAGGCGGAATGGAGAATGGCCAAAATTATATGGAGTTAAAACTTGTTATGAAGACTATCAAAGAATTTTATGTCCGGGCTTAGAATAATAAAAGGTTAAGGCCGGGCTTAGAATAATAAAAGTTCCTAGCCTTAGAAAAGACGTGAGACAGAAGTCATTGTATAGTAATAATCATAAAACGTCTTTATTGGGGTGAGACTGGATGGTTTCTTCTGTCAACTAACCCTTATGGGTGCATGGCAAAGCAAACATTATGGTTCACCTTCAGAAGTAAATTAAATACAGATGTTTAAATTTAAGGTTGCCTTCTTAACTCACCTTAGATTTCACAGGAAAAGATAGCGAAAGAGCACACATCTAAGGTTTAGCTCACCTATGGAAAACGCAAGAATTTGCATCCGATGACCTCCCGTCAACCCTTAGGTCAACTGTTACGTTACCTCCTAGCAGTCTATTAGTTTTAGTACTAACCTGAAGAAGCAATAAACTCAAAGAGGAATTGATGGACTAAAGGACTGTCGACAGCTAACAACTTACCCTCACTTTATTGAGAAGAAACATAAAAAAAAACACACCACCCCAATCTAACCAATTTCCCACCTTTCCTCCACGAAGATAATCCGTAGACCATAGAAACCCTCATAATATGCAAGCATACTTATTCCCCTCGAAAAATGTATTTTTTTCCCATTCTAATCGCATCCGACGCCTACGGATATAAATTCCTTTTTCAACTCTTCCTACCACATATTCCTCATACCCAAGCCTCCCCGTGCCAAAACAAAACTGTACAGGAGAAAGAAATCACATATTCTACATCTTTCCTCTTCATCCCTCCCTCCATGCATAAACCTTATGTCCTCCGGTGATGGCAAAAATTACGTAATTCGTATCCGTAACTCTCCGATCCTCGAAACCTTTTTCCGCATCCGAAACAATTTTTCACATTCGACCTCGAGACTCCCTGACCACACCTGATTGCAGGTCGTAAAGAATGTCCCGCAGTCGACCGGCGGTAAGGTACGGCTCGGCGGAGAGGAGGGTAATTCTTGACCTCGGCACTCCTCATCGCTTCCACCAACCTCTTCTCCCTTGGTCCCCCCCCCTCACAAAATCCAAACTATCTCTCTAGAGTTAAAGGCTGTGCAAAAAAAATTCCCCCTGTCTCCTCCCAATTTTTCGCCTGGGGTCCGCACGTCTCCCAGGGCCTGCATCTCCTCCGAACACGCATCACGCCCCGCGCCACTATTTCCTCTCAAGAGCCAGCCACCCCTCCTCTTTGGACCCTTCGGCCCTTTTACCACCCCGAAACCGTTCCCTCGAATACCTCATCCCTCCTGACGCTCAAAACTCCTACGCCCCATCTTACATCTTGCTTCCTTGGCCCTACAGGATCTTCAATCTTTTCCCCTCCTCCTTCGCACCCAACCCAAATATATTTCGCTCTTATGATGCTTACTTCCACCTTAAAAAAATCCAAAAAATCCACCTCACTCCCTCCTGACCCCTTAACGTTGAGCCTGCTACAGCACCCCAACCCCCTTCCCTTCCGATCACACGTACGCACTGCCTCGCTCAGAAACCCTCTTCCTCCGACCGCCACAGCGATAAGCCCATACCAAACACCCAGCTCGCCTCGCATCCCTCCCTGAACCCTTTCAGGACTCCCTCTCCACCACCACCCACTGACCTCTGCTGACCCTCCCCCTTTTCATCCCCATCCTTGGTGCTCACACACATAAAACAGACTCTCCCGCTTCCCCCTGCCCCTCCCAACACCGCCACCAGGGGCATATCTCCTTGTATATCTCGCATCTCGCCGGCGGCGGAACGAAATTACAACCGGTTCTTCTCCTCGGAGGTCTTCCCTCCTCCCTGCCCCCTTCTCCGCTCTCGGAATAGGTACGAGGCGATAACCCTTTTACGGCCCCTTATTTCCCCTCTCTTCCCCTCTCTCCCCCGCCTGCACCATCCTCACTTTCTCCCACGTCACACCCTCCCCCCCACCATACATAACCTTCCTTCGACCACCACCTTCCACTCCTCCTTTTGAATCCTCCCGTATAACGCACACCCATTCTCGCATTCGTTAAATCATGGCGAGTGCCTCCTCCGAAACCCCTCCTCTCGACCCCTTCCCTTCACGAGTATCCTCTCATCCATTCCCGAGACGAGACCGAGATGCGTGAGCATAGCAATTGCCCTCCCGCGGTCATCAATCAAACCAGGCCGGCTGGCTGGTTTCTCCTCCTTCGCCTCATCCCTTTCCCGATCCCTTTAACATCATCCCCTGGCATTTGTCTTCATTTGGACCGATATATATAGTATATATACACTCCTTCCTCTAGCTAAACCGCCCCACTCCCGCTTTTCTGCCTCCACCGCCGCCTTCCAACCATCACACTCGGTATCTCACTCTCTCCATTATTTCTTCCCTTTCCGGCCGTATCATTCCAGTTTCTCTTTTTTTCCAATCCAATTACATTTCTATCCTTTAATTTAACCTTCGGCTCAAATTGGCCAAATATTTACAAATATATATATATATATATATATATATATATATATATATGTGTGTGTGTGTATATATATATGTATATACATGTATATAAGTGATTACTTCTATTTCTTCCGATGAAGACGGAGCTAAATTCCGTCGAAATGATCAAGAAATAACGTGTGAGTGATCTTTTTATGTGTCTTATATTGTTTGTTGCTGTCCAAGTTTGTTATACATATACATATATATATATGTGTATACATATATATATATAGATTTTTCAAAAATTAGCTTCATTTTTTATTCATAAAATATCTTAATCAATCGAATATGAATTAATTTCCTTTATCTTCTCCTTTGAATTGCAATGTTTTATATAATTACTGGGTCTTCTTATGACAGAGACGAAGGGACACAATATAGATTAAGAGTCAATTAATTCCGTAAACTAGAGTCTGGATGCTTTTAAAATGCTGACGATGCTCACGACCCTTGATCTACATTTTTCATTTTGGGTAACTGAAAACTAACCAGCTCTGGGAATCCAGCCTTTGACTAGATGCTAGCAACCCTCACTTTATCCTGTACAGTGTTTGCAATCAAAGCTCAAAGTGAATTCACCGATTTAATCTTGGGCAGAAAACCATTCATGATTACATTCCTCTAAATATTGCATGGACTCTGAATTTATGAGTAGTCAATAATTAGGGGATAATGCACCCAAAACGATTTTCAATACGGATGTAAATGGGGGCAAAACAGAAGTTTAATCATAAGTTAAGAGGCATAAGTATAGGCTGGGATTAATCGTAAAAATATAAATTGAGACATATTTTTGATAAGGGAGTGGCAAGATATCATTCCCCTTCTCTAATTTGTTGGCTGTCGGCCACACGCCCTTGCGGCGGCTTGCGGGGTATTATGTAGGTGTAGATAGATTATCTCTTTGAATAAATGACTCATAGACACCTGTAAAGTTACCCTATTTACACAATGGTCATAAAAAAAGTTTAGAGAAGAGTCAAAAAAAATCCCGAATCATCATTTTCGATTTCTAGAATTTAGTGATAAAGTTTATAGAAAATTCAACTAATTTCTGGGTTTTATAAAAAATACATACTGAAGACCAGATTAAAGGGAAAAATGAACATTTAAAAGTAACGTGGAGGGAATATTAAGGGGTATATGGCGTTAAAAACGAAAGTGCATGATCTTAAAAATGCACTGAGGCTTTGTGGAAACCTGGTCGGAAAATAGAAAAACTAACAAAAAATTCTTTGGGCCCCTGGAGGTATAATTCCAAATGTGAGAGAATCAAACCGCTTCCTTGTTTGTGAAAACATAAGACGAAAACGACATGCAAGATAGTGAGGCAGAAAGGCCAGTATGGGAGTGTGTGAATGGGATTGACGGGACAATGGAATAGTTCACAAGGGATGAAGAAAGAGAGAAGACGGAACCAGAAAACGGAGAAGCGAGCTAAACAGAAGGCTGATTATAATGAGTGACACCCACTTGCACAAGACGTGAGCGTTAATAGGGTACGAGAGGACGCTAGCTGGCGGGTATTTGTACCGAGTGAAAATGGGACGTCGAGGATCTCTATTCCCCTTGAACCCTTTACCTCACTTCCTCCTCCTCCTCGCACACTAGTTGATTTTGAAGGAGACAAGCGGAACTCCGGGGGCGCCAGGGCAGATTTAAATGCCGCGAGACGTAGAGGGGAAAGGAGATAAAAGGATGGCTAGGCAGCTGTGTGGATGATCCTAAGGAAAGAACCGTCTGAAGCGGGCCGGATGCCACGGTGTTCCTAACGCTCTTTGGTCTCCGATGTCCCCTCGGCCGTCTCCTCTGTAACTGAAGGGGTGTTAGCAGGTACCCCGCACCAACGGCTCAACTCACGCTGCATTTCCTCCTCCCACTTCATCAGTCTCCCCTTCCCTCTCCCCGGCCCCTACCTCCCCGCCAGACTACCAACTCGACGGAACACTATACCTATTAGGCTCCTCAGTTAAACATCCGGCGTCTGCGGGAGCGATGCCCGGCAGATGCCTAGACGTTAACCTCAAAACACACGACAGTCCGCGAGGAGCATACATACTCTCCCTCTTTCTCCCCCATGAGCACACACACACACACACACACATGCTCCCACGCTCCTCTGCCGAGGCCCTAGCGACGAAGAGGAAACCCTAACGCGCCTAGCCTCTATATATTTCTCTCTCTCGCATCCTGGGGACTGGTGCCCTCATTCCCTCGGCCCTCAACCCGCGCGCGCGCGTGCGTTCAATCCGCCGCGACGAGAACCTCAACCGTACGTGCACGTATTATGTATTGGGAATTGAGGGAAGAGTTGCATCTGCGGAGCGGAGTGGATGCAACGCACGTGGTGCGCCCTGTGTTTGTGTGTGAGAGCTCGTGTCTTGAGTGAGATGATGTTACTGTTTGGATAGCAGAGCTTTGGGAAGCGCGCCGAGGAGCATTGAGGGTGAACGGGGAGGGCATCAAAAGGTACTCCCGCGGTCGTTTATGCACACACACACACACATGACTCGCGAGAGATGGAGATCAGGAGTGTGAGAGAGAGAGCGAGTCCCTTCCCATTAGCCATCTTGGCAGATTTCCCCGAATAGTCGTGAGGTAGTCTACCCGAGCGTTTTATCGGGGAATGAATCTGGAATGTCGTCTCCGTCGTAGGCATGAAGTGTTTTGACGGCTAATGCCTGTATGGGTGTGTATGGATGTAATGTAAACTTTCTGGGAACGCGGGAATGAAAATCGTCTCTCTCCAAGAGGGATGTAGGAATTTGTTGACTTTAAATTGAAATGAAAGTGCCGCTTTAAGATTTTAGTTGCTGATTGCTTCTTGAGAAGTTGGAATCATTTTTTTAATGACGATGTATTGCGGGAGGAATTAAAAACAATGCATTTAATGTCGCCATCATGTTTTGCTTGTGTTAGAGAAATACTCTTTGAAAACCTTGATGATGAAAAACTACAAGGGAGAGATTGGATGATGGATTAATGAATAGTAAAAATGCTATTTTTGTCTAAAACTTTATTTAAGGAGACAAAACTTTTTCAATGCGACTTTGTGTATCAACCTTCTACTCTAGGTTGGCAAAACTCACTTAATTGTTTGAACTAAATGAAATTTAATGCACAATAATTAACTCAATTTTGTTAAAATAAACAATCATACAATAAATAGAAAGATATATTTATTAAAACATATATCACTTCTAAGTTATCTAAAAATAATTTCATAAATAAGTCATACATTTATTATTTTCAATTGTATTTATTTTAAATCGGGTAACGAACATACTATATATACATATATACAGTATATACAAAATAATGTGATTAAAAGCAACAAAAAATAATGTCACGGTCAATATTTTCTTCCAACCTATAAATTTGAGAATTTGATCAAAAAGCGTTTGACAGCAAACGTCTGAATTCGTTTTCAGCGATACGCTTATTGAAAGGGTGATTCAACTCCCTTATTTCTGCAAGTCTTGTTTAGGAGCCATCGCTCTCGCACGCAAATGATAAATCGTCGTTCGGCGAGAGCAGGGGATATGGTGGCGGAGGGGGGAGTTTAAGGAGGTATGACGAAAGGGAAGGCATTAAAGGAATCGGAAAAGAGTGGCGGAGAAGTGGAGGGGAAAGGGTTGGGAGTTAACTAAAGGGGCCTCTTCTAAATAGAATGAAGACAGAGAGAGAATATTCTTGAAGGAAGAAAGAAAAAGGTACATACTATTTGTGCCACGGACGGGACGAGCAATGGGGGCCACTGAGAGATAAGGTGAGGAGGGCTTTTATGGAGTGGATAGGGTCGGGTGGAGGAGGGGCGCAGGTTCAGGTTGGCCACCTGACGATAGACAACCGGGAAACCGACCCGCACTCCGGATGCGGAAAAAAGCGGACGGCTGGAGGAAGGGATGGTATCGAGGAGGCGTGGGCGAGAAGCTGGATGGTGGAAATGGTCGAGGAGGACGGAAAGGGAAGGAGAGATGGAGCGCGAGCGAGAGAGAAAGAGAGAGAGAGAGAGAGGGGTGACAAATGGAGCTGTCCTTGGCGGCAGACAGCGAGACTTAATAATCCAACCGCGGGAGCGTGCAAAAGAAGCAGAGGCAGATGATATGTGTGAGGCAGGGTGGGAGGCGTGGGTGTCGGGGGCGGGATGTTAATAGACAGTGAAATGTAAAGGGGACAAGGAAGGAGTTTGGGGCGGATGATGGCGGGGAGGGATGGGGGCGAGGGAGGGACTGCACCCTATCCTATTGTTTCCTCTTCAGCGTACGCGCGAGCGACAAGTCCTATCTCAAAGCATGGCGAAATGGAATTACCCACTGATGTGGGGCACCCGATCCCGAATAGACGGCGTTGAGAACTCTACCTTTGGACTCACACCCGCCAAAGAGGATTCCGGGATTTAATTGATTGTCGAAGTACAATCCGAAAACATTATGCTTAGGAATGTGCCAATTTTTTTACTCACGATTTAATGGGAATTGATGTAGATAATATGCAAGGGTATATAATTCTTAATATGAACGTACAATTGCTTTTAATTAATTATGTTTTTGTAACATTTATTGCCATTCAACCGTTGTTAACTTAAGCCGTTCATTATTTTCCATTTTTAAATATTATACTCTATCAACGAAATGATGGTGTACACTGAGTTAGAGCAATTGTAAACGTGGATTATTATCGTAGTACACTTCGTTTCCAGGGATAGAACAATTTAATGACTACATCTCGGGGGAACATTTGCAAACGTTTTGCGATTATGATAACAGCGATATTAATGTGTTTTAAATGAAGTGTAATGAAACAAAGATAATTTTATACTTAGACTATTAAGTGGAATGAACTTAACTTCTTTGTGCTCAAAACATTTACCGGCTACACACCGGAGTACGTTCGAGAATGCATTTTGATTTTGACAACAAAAATAATATAGCTTACGTACGATGTATTATGTCACCGCATAAACATAATATTATTTATCTTCATTCATTCAAAATTAACTTAAGTAATGTTAATTTTAAACATAATTTATCATTTACAAGACAATTCAAATTCTTGAGATACAAGCATATAAGAATTCAATAGTGATTTCTTTCTTCTTACAGGAATATATATATATATATATATATATATATATATATATAAATACACACACACACACACACTAGACTAAAGGATAATGAAAGTACGGCATTGGCCTACACCAAAATTGATAAGGGGACTGAATTTGACAAATACAAAAGACCCTATGATATCTTAAAAATTTTAAAATGACAAACACCAAAACTCTGGTAAGATTGCGAAATCAAGTAGTAAAACTGAAATTATAAATAAGAAACTGACATAAAAAAAGTCATAGAGCAAAAGCCAACCAAAGGCATACTCTGAAATAAAGCTGCAATAGCAGCAAGTCACGGTTTCACACTAGACCTGTCCAAAGATTAGTAGTACTGAGTCGATCAAAAAAATGTTACTGCCGGAATTGATACATTCACTCAAAAGTCTTCGAAGCAGCACCCTTATGCGTCCACGCACCGCTGCCAGAGGGTTTTCCACGCCTCCTGGAAGGCAGCGCCCGGAATGCTACAAAGCTACCTAGTCACGGTCCGTTGTAACGCTTTCACCGAGCCGTAGTGACGTGGTTTCAGCATCGAATTGAGTTAGGGGGAAGAGGAAGAAGTGTAGTGGGCCACTGTCTAAAAATTTTGAATCGTCATGAACGTGATCGAGAAGCTCTTGGCAGATCCGCGTGCGAGTTTCCTTATGATCGTCCAAGAACACTCTCGGCCTCTACTTGCACACAACTTTCTCATGCCCATGTTTTCGTTCACAAGACGACGCATATCACTTTTAGGAATGCAAAGTTCATCTAAAACCATGCGACCACTTAAACTACGATCCCAGTCCATCAAAGTCTTTACTCTTAGAAGATTTTCGTCACTTGTTGAGGGAGAGCTAGATTAAAATATCGGATGTCCTATGTTTCCAAGAGAATATTAAACATCCTCGATGATCATCCAAATTTCATCTTTCTGCTCTCCGTAAAATCACCTGGCTAGAGTGACGCTAAAGGTACCCAATTGAGTCACCGGGAATCGAACTAGGGTTCTTAGGTTAATAGTCAAGCACGCTACCACTAAACTTACTATACTTTGAAAGAGTACACATGATAACGCTATTAAAATGTAGACGCAAATAAAATGAGTTTTCATATAAGTCTCGACGGTAATGCCACCTTCGTCGAACACAGAAGAAAGACGAGGGCAGTATGGCCGTCGAAATCTAAAACCATGCACACGAGCGTCCTTTCATTTGTTTCCCTTTTAATAATGTTCTTAAGAATATACTAAGGGTTTCACTGCTTGATATTTTATAAACATATTTAAGGAAAAGGGATACATGTGCCCATTTAGTAGACAAACGCAGGAATGGCTCGTTTCCTTCTGGCTAAAAGAGAAAAGATGGTTTTCGGATAAGATAGGTATGGTAATGGTTTGAAGGAGATGAAAAAGAGGAAAGAGAAACCTTTCGCAGGGGATAGACAACCGACGAAGAACTTTATTCACTGCTTATATTTCTTTTTAATTCCCATTTAAGTCTTTCATTATTTTTAATCAGCATTAGTGATCATTATAAAATTCCGAATTGGAATTACATATCCGAAAACATTCCCAATTAATGGGATGAAAAAATAATCGCGGAGTAATACATAATTCATCCGAATGAATACAAATGTATACCATAATTATAAG
Source organism: Hetaerina americana (assembly GCF_022747635.1). Classification (NCBI taxonomy): domain Eukaryota; kingdom Metazoa; phylum Arthropoda; class Insecta; order Odonata; family Calopterygidae; genus Hetaerina; species Hetaerina americana. The sequence continues at coordinate 493,131 of NW_027286897.1, read as the reverse complement.
TTAAGTCAGAGTAAGACGGATTTAATAAATAATGTTTTTTATTAATAATAAATACATAGAATAAAGATTCATGGCTTTAAGCTACACATGCCATAAAACTTTTTGAAACCAGCTTAAATGTTAATTACGTTATGATTTTGAATAACGTACGGCAAATTCGGGGGGATTTCTCGGAAATCTCAATAAATAGGCAGAACACCTTGAATGAGATGAATGATATTTTTTTAAATAAAATATTTAAACTAATGGTGCATAAATGGAATTGATCACAATACGAAAAATACACAAATATTATAACACTAAATTTAATTAGAATACTACAACCTTTGGAATTTTTTAATTATTCAACCTAAATTGATTCTTAACACATAACTATACGATACGCATACCATTAAACATTATCTTAATTGGAAAATGATGAATAGACAGTTTCGAAATAGTCGAAGGTTTTCCAGCCTACGCTATACTAATGATTATCATCCAACTAGCACATGATTTTAATGTCTTAAAGAATTTTCAACTAAAAGACTACAGTCATAATTGTATAACACATGCAATTTAAGTATGTTAAATCAACTTGAAATCTGTATCATATACTTATTGCAACGAAGCATCGCTCTTAAAACCAGCTTTTTAAAGTATATAAACATTTACACGTCTTGGATAAACAGTCGTTCCGACGCAACAAATGTAATAGTCTTTAAAGTAATCTTGGCCTTTCCTATGAAATATAACTTTGATGAGCAACTTTGATTTCATAAACCTTCAAAACACGATTTCCTGCGAACCTCTAAATTCAGTTTTGGCGAGAATGTACGTAGACGACAGGCCATTCGAAAAGGAACGGGGAGCGAATGACGGAGAAGAGGAGACGTGGAAAGTAGGGGAAAGGGATTGGGGGGAGGGTATGGGGTGGATGTATAATTACGAAAAATAAAAAAATAAAGAGAAGGGAGGTGAAGAGAAGGTAGAGGGGAGAGAGGTGGGGAGGGGAAGAAGATGATGGGATCGATAATGAGCGACGCGACGGAGGATGGCCTGAAAACAAAAGATTAGGTGACGAAGGGAGAGGACGAGGGAGACATGGGGAGAGAGAGACAGACAGACAGAGAGGGAGGGGAAAAGTAAAATTTGAAGAAAACCTTGAGCGAGGGACTGAAAAAGAGGGAGAGGAGAAAGTTTTGAGAGGATTGAGAAGAGTTTTACGAATAGAGGGGGACCAGATTGAAAGGAAGAGACAGGGAAACGTTTACGCACATACATATGCATATATATATATATATATATATATATATATATATATATATATATATATATATATATATGCATGCATGTACATACGTATATATATGTATATCGACAGAAAGAGATACATACGACTCCGAAGAGTCGATATGAGAAGGAAGACAAAAGAATTAAACCACGAGCTTAACAGGAAAATACGTTCACATTCAGGAGGATATGTTGATAAAAGAAATTGCAGTACTGTTCAAACTTCAAAAGTGACAAAAAACTGATTACTTAGCTGTTGAAAAAAACATACTTTTAACGCGTCTAACAAACATAGACCATTTTAAAATATGCATTTCTAAGCTTTGTCATCGCTAAATTTAAACAAAATCTCTATCGCTCATATGCAGGCTTCTAAAATAAGCTATGAATGCCTTTATAGGTTCATCAAAGTATTTCAATCATATAAAAAAATTTAAATAATATAAAAACAAAAATTCACCCTTTATTACTATCTATTATTTATTATTAATACAGTACCTTTTTTGGGATAATTGTCATAAGACCCAGTAATTAAGTCAAAGTTTAAAAATAACATTCAAATTATATACCTACTAAGCGAATTCAAAAAGCAAATCGCCTCTTTACATTGACCCATTTAGTCATCATTTAATAAATTACAGTGAAGGTTACTTGGCTGCAATACTTTTACTTCACTTACATATCTATAAAAAGGTCAATTCACTTGTGAATGGCAGTTATTTCCCAACAGGATCAACGAAAGTGATTCATTGTAGCAGGAAAAATTGTTTTTAGTTCACCGTCGATATCGCATAACCGCCCGCTTCCGAAACGTATCCTGATCTAATAACAACTGCTGGTTGGAACATTCAAAATTTGCATCCGAATGGAGCGACGCAGAGATATAATTCCTCATGCCTTTCCATCAATCAATATTGGCGTGCTACTCAATACGGAATTCTGCAAAATTTCAGCATTTGGTTCAATGTTCCCTGGGGAATCGCACTTCCATTTACGGCGTTTTCAAGCATTTTAGACATTTTTTTGGGTAACTTTAACGGAAATGAATATCTAAAGAACAATACTTTCAAATGTATTTCCTTTCAAAATGAATGAAAATCTGATTGTTCTAATGTTAACAGATAATTAGTGCGAAAATTATATCATAAACTACCGCGCGATCGATTAATTCAATGAATGCATATTAAAGATCGCTTAATTATTCCGCTGGTTCTGTTATTAATAGCTCTTCTGGAAAATTCAGAATAGGAAGACCCTTAGCTATGAATTAATATGACGAACTGCCCTTCATTTGATCGACAGATGATTATTATATAACAAACCAAAAAGTGGTTGATAAAGGAGAAATTATGTTTTTTTACAATGATCTTTAAGAAAAAATGCTTTGGAGTAATTTTCTTCAAAATTCTTCTCTTCAAATCAACAATTCATTGAACTTCATTCCTATGTACATCTGCAATAACTGCAGTTAGACTGTCATTTTCTTGGGGGGATCAACTTATGACTTCTACATAACATACTGATCAAAACCAAATTATTTTATTTTTTAATATTAATAGCGCATTGTCATTTTAATTTCTGTGCAGCACTTCCACAGTAAGAAAGAGTAAAGAGAGTCGGTTCTCCATACTTTTTGGCATTAAATTTTGATTTTCTTCCGAGTTTTTTTCAAACGAATGCGTTGACATTTTTCATACATATCCTCTCCACTCCTCCAATCCTACCCACACTGATAAAAGAATTTTGAATCCCCAAAACCATTCTCCGCAGGCGTGACGCCATTTGTGGGCCATGCACCCTCCAAATACAAAAGAACGGAAAGGTAAGAAAACGTAGCACGAGCACTGGCAATGGGCTGAAGAGAAAAATGGTGGATCGGCTACAGGGTTGGGTGATAAAAATACCGGTAGAATGCTGGGAGAGGAGGAAAAAAGAGAGGGAGAGAGAGAGAGAGAGAAGCAGACACACTCGAGGGGAAAAGAGAGAAGAAAAAAAATGAGCTGGGATCGAACAGGAATGGAAGAAGACGGAGAGAAGGTATAGACGGCGTGGCGGTCTGGACATCGAAGGAGCCTCAACTTGCGGGGATGATGTTGAAGAGCCATACTTACGCCGAGCAGGCACGACAATGAGGTAGGACCACAAGTGCTATGGATCGGGGAGGTAACGCTAGGGGTTAGTTCCGGAATGGTGGAAATAAAATACGAGGAATGGGAGAGAAAAACAGAAGAATAATGATAACATGTAACGCAGAGAAGAGAAATGTGGTCCGTTTCGAGAAAGGTGTCAGGCAACAGAAGAATCAACCAGCTGATGCTTTTGAAGACCGGATTTTTTACTTTACCGTTGTGGGAACTCCGTGAAATTCACTGGCGGGCCTGATGAATCTAACAACTTTGATTGCGCTTCGAATTCTTGGAACCTTCACACCTATGACTTACCCTGCAAGCCGCCATGCTCGTATGTTAATGTTAAAATATTATTGGAATAATGCATTTCATGAGCTCACCATTTTTTGATCGTGTTATTTTGAAAAATAATGAGCCGTTCACAAAAGATATGAAACATGAAAACAAGTCCGTCGTATCAAAAATGTTTGGGCGTTCAAGGATTGATTTATTTTATCACAAACCGTACTGAGACACATGATAGTATTGTATCACTAAGGGAATGAATTTTATCAGGAAGGTCTAAACCATGGATACTGCGGGGGAATTTGAATCATTACAGACGTTTCAAAAATAAAACTGCGGTGGTTTTCTGCTTTTCTGAAAGTCGTAGTCACTTTTTGCTTTTTTTCGTGTACGGTCGCTCTCGTCAAACATCATCCAATAAGTACTCCAAATTTGCTTTCTTGCCAAAACTTTTCACAAATACATTGCTGACAGATATAAGTACAACTTATGTTTCGCAAAATATCATGAACTATTTTCACTCAAGTTCTCTGATTTTATCAAAAATAAAAATTAAGAGAGCATATAATATAATATTAAACATTTCGAATATGAATTAGATGATTTCGCACAAAGTCAAAGACAGGAGTTATGTGAAATTTTAATAGGATATGATTTGTTGAATCTTAAAATAAATTAAATTTAATGGAAATTCAACCGGTAACTATAAATTTCTTGGCAAAGATATTATGTTATGATTAACGAAGCAATATAATTCCAACAAAGTAATAGTCTGATTTCAGTTTCAACTTTAAGTTGTTAGGACACTATAAAGGAAAAAGATTTCTGTAATAGTCTTTATGTTTATGTTAACCATATATTTACTTTCATTAGGCTTTAACGGAAACTCCTTTATTAATGGTCTCTTTAAATAGTTAAGGAATCAGCGCATTAATCTAGGATACAAAAAATATTTCAATTAATTTCCAATTGAAATGACCATTATTATTGTAATTATTCTAGACAATAAGAGGCATGTCCAGTACGGGTCCAGGCAACTACTACACATCATTATGAGCTTCGAAGGCATTACTGTGCAACAGATACCAAGAGCTTTTACTCTTAAAATATTTTTCCTCGCCTCCATCTCACTCTCTCTCTCTCTTTCCTCCTTACATAACATTCTATCCCAATCACGTTCAAGTTGGCACCTTTCAAAATCTCTTTCCTCCACTTTGTCTTCTTCCCATTTCTTTTAGCCCTTATCCTTACATACATATTCCTCCCTCCTTTAGCTTAATCTCTTTTCAGCTTATTTTATCTATCATGCTACAAACCATATCCAACAAGTCTCTAATCCCCATTCGTCATCTCTCCACAAAGACCTGATTTCGGAGGCAGACAAAGCTATTATTCATTTCAAGTCCTTGCTAATCTCTTCCTAATACCCTCTTTACTTAGAACCCTGTCATTAATTTCCTTCTATTTGTAAATGCTGAACACCCCGAGTATACATCCGGTACATTTTAATGTGAAATCTTACTTTTGTAGAAATTAAAATTACGGCGCTTATCACTCCCATCCAATCTCATGTTATGCTGAACGTCCATTCAATTCGCCTCCTCGACTCAGAATCTTTCTCGGCGGATAATACGAGACATTCGTAGACATCTTTAAGGCATTCAAAATCATATATTTCTTTTCTATTGACGTTTTTTAACTTCTGGTCTTGCTCATTCCCCTTTACTTATCTACACACATACTTAGTTTTTAAATAATATTTATTTTTACTCATTCATTTTTCTATTCCTGATTATCATGGGAACACATGTTAAGGAAAAAAAGGAGCTATAAACCAAATATTACACTTCGTTTTTTCGGCATTTAGAAAAATTGTTACCGAGAGAAGTCCTCTAGCTAAACATAAACCTTACACAAACATTGATATTGCACAGGATATTCAGTTTCTTCTATTAAGCTTTTGGATTTTAGCCTTGGTAATATCTATTGCAGAGAATGTCTACTAGGTGATATAGGTTGATAACTAGGATCAGATATCGGCAGGGATGATTAATTGAAAATTCTAGAGTAAATATAGTTTCTGCATGGTGTGATAATTTCAATCATGAACAAGTTCTCACAATTTGCCAATCGAGTATAAAAATAATTGAAAAATAATAATAATTATAAATATAAAACTATAAAATAAAATATAACATTGATAATTATCATCTATCTATGTTAATTATCTGTTTGAAATATAAGTACCGTCAATGATTACGTGAGCACAAGAATGAAGAGTTTAGATTAAAGGAAATAGCTGTTTTCAGGCGTCTTCAGGGTAAAAATAGTGTACATGTTAACTATTTTTAAAATACCTACAAGTAAATCTGCTTTAGAGTGTGCTTGCCAACGTACTTGGGAGATAAGAGGTCAAAATAACTTGTGCGATGTTTGAGATTTCATTTAAAGATATTGACTTTTAAAATAGATCAAAAAGATTATGCCTAGCAGCAATGGATTGGGACGCTGATGTGGTTTCGAGAGTTAGGAACGATCACCTGTGGACCAGGACATGTTTCCGGAGAGCACTACTTTCTCGTAGCAGCTAATCCTAAAACATTGCTCTGTGTGTTTTAGACAACATTTCCCAAACCTCAATGCCATACTTGTATTAACGGATAAATATGGCAATAATAGCGAATAAATATTGACGCCTCCCAAATTCCTGAAAAAACATCGACTTCATTCTGAACCTAGGAACATGATACGCGACATTGGTTAAGAGGGCTTTAAAATAGCAGATAAATCTGCAATGAAAGCCGGGAAAAGGTCAAGAAAATGTGAGACGGAGCATGGATGTCGGGACGAAAAAATAAGACCGATAATGGAGGCGGAGGGAGATGAAGATTGGAGTGACGTCGTGTGGTTGAAATCGAGGCACCCGTAGGAGAGTGATGAAGGGAGCGAGGCGGAGACAAGACTAGTAGGCCCTTCAGACCCTGTCCCTCTCCCCTTAACCCCATTCCCCCCTTTCAACCACACCCTTCGACCAACCTCCCTCGCCCCTCAACTTCATGTGACCGCCCTCTCTCACTCTCTCAACCCCCTCCCTTGCCTCCCAGACCCGCCACTACTCCGCGAACTTGATCCCTAACTTTTGTTTCCCGAATCTTGAAGCACTTACGCTTCGAGTCTGCACACCGCCATCACCTCTCGCCCCACAAGCCCTGGAACCTCCCATCTTCTCCCCCAACCTCACTCACTCTCCCGCAACCTCCCAGACAAGACCATTGCCCTTTCCCTCCTGCCTGCCGGCACACGAATACAACCCCACCCACACCAGTTCGTCCGATTTTCTTCTCCGTTCACGCCTAATTCTCCCGGTCTCCTCAGACACCCTCCGCTCCCGAACTCACTCTCGCCGAAAAATGGTTATTACTTAAGGAATCGCGCAATGTCTTCTTCTTCCGCTCTCTGCCCTTGGCGCTCAATGGCCGTCTTATTCTCCCGTCCGAGCGTTCCATGCTCCCCGCCCGGCCACGTTGCACCTTTCCTCGCCTCCAATCCCCTCGGATACAACTTTCCAACCCGTTCTTTACCCACCATTCATCGGCACTTTTTCGGAAAAAAACACCCTCTTTATCTCCCGTATATCACTCTCCCAACCCAATCCGCCCTATCTCTTTCGCTCCCTTTTCAAACACCTCCAGAGAAGCTGCCGCCTCCACCTGAGTACTTCAAAAGAAATTTCTCTTTTGTCCCTCATTCGTCTCGCTAAAGCTCTGGCCACTTCGACGCCGAGGAGATTGTCTGATAGGCACGGACGCCCAGGTGTTGGGAAGTGGGAAGGTGACCCGAGACTCTCTGAGGGGTGGGAGCGGTTGAGAGCTGTGGGATGCGAACGTGTTGATATGAGTCACGATCCGGGGTCGCGTTAAATGCGTCAGTCTGCGGTCTTAAGATGCACTCACTCAATTCTCAAAGGATATTACTGGTCTAGATTGATTATGGAGATTGAGTGGTAGCCCAGTGGGTACAACGTTCGCCTACTGTGCCTGGGCACCTAAGGTATGGAAAGACACTGGCACCCCGTTCCACTATCTGAATTTCATGCACCATTGGGCTTGAGGCGAGGTGAACTGAACCGTCTACTACAAACCAACCTTCGGGTTGATTAATGCGGTTAGAACTACGCGGAAAACCGCAAGTGGTACAGTGAAAGGAAATGGACTCCCTATGCGAAATTCATACGCCTTTGGGCTTAGTTTAGTGTGAGTTCTATCCTATCAAAGCCATCATCCTTAGTGTCGTTCATCGCGGCTTTTACAATGCAAATGAAATCATAGGAATTTTACGAGAATCGATGATATTGCTGTGCATGAGCGAATTTAATCTGAATAGTAATGTAACATTTAACAGAATTAACTTTATTCTCTAGTTTACTCATGAAAACATTTCGAAAATTATTTCGTAGATAATACTTAAGAATCGATTTTTATGCCCCATGTATCAATTTGTTTCAACTGCTGCAAATTAAACAAATCTTTGCTTACTTAATTATTACAGAAGGATACACGAGTTTTGATAAAGAACTCCAATAAAGACTTTAAATAGAGCATTAAAAATATATTTATGTGCGACTTGATGGTTCTAGTCACCGCAAAAAAATAGGATAGCTGATGGTATTCAGACGATGCGTGAATACAGTTAATTATCAAGTTTTGAAATATCTGAAATATAATTACACATGGCCTTTATACGCTTTTGTTCATGGATAAGCGATTGTTGTGCTTCACTCGATTTACTGTTGATTCGTTGAATAACCTTTTGAGAACTGACCAGCACACGTTGGATGCTTTTAAAAACGTGTGAAGTAGAAAAGAAATAATTAAAAATGTCAGACTTCATTTTCTAAGCTCGAGTTAATGTTTACAGGAACATTAACACTCTTATCTGAGATCACATATTCGCTCCTTAAAACCCACTCTAACAAGTACATAACGCCCTGGGAATTAAAACACTTGGAACCCTTTACATTTTTCGACAAGACCTGCGAAAAAGAAACACCCCAAATGAAACTTGATGCGTATTGCTTACCCTTCTTGTCAAGAAACGTGAAGCGATCCATGCTTTCTTTTATGATCCGGAAGACCAAGTAATAAAATCGCGTAACTGGAAATAAAATGGCGCGAGTGGAGAAGGGACTAGGGTGTCTGCTGCCACCACACACGCTGAACGCACCACTCAAAGACCGTGGGAGACGATCGAGAATAGCTCTGGAAACGGCTCCCGAAGTCTCTCTCTCTCTCACTATCTCGCTCCCTAGAACGCGATATTTTTCCAACGGTCCATTAGAGGGTCAAGATAGGGGGAAGGCGGCCAGCACACACTTACTCTCCCCGGAGAGTCGAGAACCATCTCCTTTAAAAAAAAAAGAGGGAGAAGAGGAGAGCGTGAGGAGAAGCCGAGAGAGGGAAAGAGAGAAAAAGAGAGAGTGCGGCGAGTGTGAGCGAGAGGCCAGACGAGAGAGAGAGATAAAAAGAGAGAGAGGCTGGGGTGGAGAAAGAGGGAGAGAGAGAAAAGTCTTCCCCAGTGCTTCGATCCGATCCTTATCGACTCAAGTCGAGTCAGTTTTTCCGAGCTTCCCTCCCCCATCCCCTTCAACCCTCCCGAAACCCTCCCCTGGCCTGTAATCGCTTCCTTGTCAATGTCTCCTCTGAAACCACACCTTTGAAGAGAGGCCAACAAATCGATTTAAGGGCAGCAGGCGGGTAAGGAAAAGGCGAGAAGAGGGGAAGAGAGTGGACGGAAAATATGGGGGCGGGTGAAGGAAAGCATAGGGGTGGGGAACGTAGACGAAGCGAAGGAGGGAAATATACCGAGGGAAGATAGAAAAGGGGATGCGTAAAAGAGAGGGAGAGAGAGGAAGAAGTGGGCACTGGCTGTGCAAAGAAAGAGATTGAGTGGGCAGATGGGTATAAGAGGTGTGGAAGACGGATAGGCAGGTGGAATGGAAATAGGAAATGATAAGGGAATTTGTAGAGAAAAAGGAGACAGGATAAAGAACCCACAGGAAGAAAAATTGCATCTTCAAAAGGCAATATATAAAATTCGGCAATTACAACTTGATAATCTCTGAAAGAAGTCAGAAAAATCTGTCGAGTAGGTTGATCACGTAAATGATTTCGATTTCACTCGACTTAATTTTCACGTTGCATTGAAAGGAATTATAAATTGCTTCATATATTTGAAAAGAGAAAAGATGATGGAACTACTGGTATATTACCAGCAGAATATTTCGTTTTCCTCATTACATACTATGAATGGTTACATAGATTGATTCATACCTTAGTATGCACCCAGTATTTCCCAATTAGCTTCTCATTGGGGTTACAAATTTCCATGGTAAGTCAAACATATTATGAAGCCTGTATCCTAACAAAAATATTTTTTCGATAAATGTTTTCTTTCGAATTTTTCTATGTGAATTTGAATATTGCTGTTTTCAGCGTACACAAAAAAAACGTATCGGCGTCTCCAAATCCTGCGTTAGCCGAATTTTCATTCTCTAAATACGTTTTAAGACAGTAACGAAAATGCCAATTCATAATTTGCGACCACCAGAGTTCACTAATTGGTGAAAGGGATACGACAATGCGTAAGAGGGCATTGTTACTATATCCAATCAGTCAACGTTATGCCGAAGAGGGGAAAACCTTTGCAAGCAACGGCAACATCACAAAACTGCCAGGTAGAGAATTATTTGCTCACAGATCCCTCAAACAATAGGCATAGCCAACGGAACAATATCCATTCTGCCCTAAGGCCCCACAATGAATATGATTTTAATAAAATAAAATTCAAGGCGATAAGGGGAAAACCGGCAGGAAAACAAGGTTGGTCCCTTGGAAGAACTAGAATAAGGATATGGGAGATGGCCGAAAAAGGAGACCATAGGGAGGGAGAGAAAGATAGAGTTCGGAATACGTTTCGCAAACGGGGAGAGAAAAAGGGCGAGGGAGGTTGTAAGGGAAGGTAAACGCAAGAAGGGGCGAAAATAGGAGGAGACTACGTGACGTTCGGGGGCGGAGTAGTGGATGGAATAAAAGGGAGAGGAAGATAGGGCTCGAGAGGAGAGACTGTGAGAAGGGAAAAAGGGATTCCCGTGCAACACGCACAAACCCTCATAGAAAAGAATTGAGAGACGTCAACACTTTAAGGTGTTTGGAGTAGCAGAGCTAGGGAAAGAGAGGGAGAGAGAGAGCAGGGTAAAAGGAGGGATGAAAGCGGAGAGGGATTGAAGAGAAGTAAGTGTGGGAGGGAATAAACACGCGCGGGGGCGGGAACACGCGCGCGCGAGCTCACACACCACACACATGCATGCACACAAACACACACGCCCTCACCATCGAAGCACCTAGAAAAGAGAGAGAAGCGTGAGGCGTCGGTGGAGGGAAAAGGAGGGAGACGACGGAAAAAAACAGCAGAGCCCTTCGTTTCGTATGTTACATGAGGAGGCTGCCCTGGGCCCACCCTTTGCAAAGGCCGATGACTTAATGCTTTCGGATGTCAGGTTGAAATAAAATGGCAATAATCCGTTGACCCCACGGTCAAAAAGCCACCCCAACCTCCTCCCGATGCTCTCGCACCCCCCTCACCTAACCCTCCCAGGGACGACTACCGGATCCCGCACATGCAAGGGCCGAAGCGGGAGAGACACAGAAGAAGGCATTCATCAGAGGAGTCAGTGAAAAACAGGATAAAAAGCCACAGATGCTTAAGAGGAAAGGTGGAAAGAAACTGGAAAACAAACAAGCAACCTTAAGAGGCGTTCCATTAACGCCCTGCCGTGCGCAAGAGAAGGAACAAATAAATATAAGGTCGAAACAAAACGCCTTCGCTCCGTCCATGAGCCACCAAGTCATTTTATACGCTATTCTACCTCATTTCCTTTTTTTCCTATCAGGAAAAAGTGGCAAAAAGAAAGTATGGGAGAGAGGTAATAGGAAAACGTTTGAGATATATTTGTGTAGATAAGTATGTTTACCTAAAGTATATTTACCTAGAGAGAGACAGGGAAGGAGAAAGGAGTGGGGAAAAGAAGGGAAGAGATCAAATAAATCAAGTGCTAATATTAAACCCAAAGAAGGCGATGTCACGAATTGAATTTTGAGCCACGCATTTTCGCTGGGAAACGATTTGAAAGAAAGAGTGGAATTATAGGGGAAGATCCGAGGGAGGAAGAGCGCGAAGGGAATACTACGTGAGTAGAAGAATGAAGATTGATGGCAGAAAATAACCGTTAATAAGGCAATTTTATTAGCTAGGTACGACTAGAGGATAGTGCGTGAAAAAAGGTAAAACACGAAAAAATAAGGAAGATAGGGTTCTTGGCTGAAGTACATCTATGAAGAATGGAAGAGAATATATTTTCACGAATACCATTCTGCTATACATTTTACTAATTAAATCCAATACAGCAGTATTATTTCCATTATTATTCCAGTGAAATGCACCAAATGCTGCATGCAAAATGTTAAAGTTACGGTTTCGTAAAATAAATGGTTAATTCTGTGCCCAATGCAATGAGCAAGGAAATTTGGTCCTCCGTTATATTAGTATTCTAAATAAACACTGTAGAAAGAAGTTTATGTAATATTTCCCCACTATTTACTTTAATATCAGGCATGCATTTGAAAACCTAAGTACTATTTACAATTTTAAATATAAACTATCTTCGTATTTGTTTTGGTTTCATTAAGCTGTTACCTTACCAAAAAAAGAGCGTTGAATTCTACCAAACGCAGCCAATGTCGAGGTATTCGTAGGAAATCTGTGGGTTCCTCCATTCATTGATCACGAGAAATGGAAACATGATGAATCTGCAGCCTCCGCTAACATCGAAATAAAGGAAATCCCTATTTTTAGTCAAACTTTTAACTCCGTGTCATTATGATAAAACTATTCTCATATATAATCGGTTATGTTGGTGTAGCTACAGCCCATAGGTAAGGTTTATAAGCTATCAAATGATTAAAATACGAACTTCTGATAGTACCTCAAATTTATTTTCGGTGTGCTTCCTTATGGGGAGTTATATTCGAACTGAGAGAAGGAGGGCGAGGAAGAATCAACTGTAGATTGTGAGAGCCTAACCTCAGAGTTCCTTATAATTAACTTTTGGAACATATAAAACCGTATCGTTTAAGAATAGGACTAAAATGGAGAAGGCTAATATTTGAAGAAGGAAAGTGAAGTTCACGTAGATACAAAAACATCAATGGAACACACGTCAAGACTCTTGAACGATAAAAATTAAATTCTACTAAAGTTCATCAGAGATAAAAGTAATTAAATACTAAAGAGGAAATATATCTATTGGAAAAGAGGAAGAAATAATATGGAACAAACAAAAAGCAGAAAAGGGCTATTAACTTTTAAATGAAAATTTAAAAGAAATCATTTCTAACAAAACTTAGACCCGGTACCTTACTCACGAACAAAAAAATGAAAGGGAAATTCATTACGAGAGAAAAATGCCTATCTTCTAAAAGAGTCGAGGAAGAACTTAACAATTGGCGCACTAACGCTGTTTACTAGCACATTACTCAGGCTTGGATAGCTAGGGATTTATACTCACCGTAATTAATATCTTACTCTAACATTAATTTTGACAAAAGTCAATGGGGATTGGAAAAAAATAAGTAATTTTTAAAAATTAAAACAAGATGAATTTCTAAATCAAACATTTAAATTGATAAAAATAACTTTTTTTTAACTAAAGGCATTCATTTAACGAGAAAATTGAACTAGAGGCAAGACGTTCAAGGAAAACATGGCGCGATAACGTACGTGCTCTTGGTGAGTGAGAGAGGGAAGGAAAAGCAAACGGGTCAACGTGATTTCCACTCCTGTAATATGTACCCGAAGCCGACGCGGATATACTCCCGAGTACTCACGCACACCAACACACACAAACACACCAGATTCATCTATCGAGGGTTGAAATAATGCAGCGACTCTTTGGAATGTGGATCCAAGTACTAAGATAGAGAACGTTAAGAGAGGTGGAGAGTGGTAACATGATGAGAAGTGGGGGAAGGATATACGAAGGGCGATAAAGAGTGGGCGGAAGGTGGTGGGGACTGAGATGAACGGGGAAGGGGGAGGAAGAGTGGGAGAAGAGAAAGAGTAATGGCAGCGGAGAGGGGAAAAACGGTGTGGGAAAGGTGAGAGACACTGCGTAGATGGAGTGAGAGGGCAGCACACGGAGAAACTGAAAAAGGAGGGAAGAGTTGGAGGGAGGCGGGGTAGGAGGAGGGCAGAGATGGAGAAGAAGGCAATCAACTGGGTTTTTAAGAGCCACAAATCATCGCATCCTCTCTAATAAGCGCGCCCGAGATAATGGGCGCGCATTATTCAAATTTAACGTGTTTCTCATCCTGCAGCACTATCCGGCGAAAGGTATTGAATTGGTCAATTTAATCGAATGAAGTCCTTTGCCCAGTCTTTTACCTGTGGCCCTTAACCATGGGTTAATGCCTCGGCTTTACACGTCTGATTGTTGTTTGTTTATTCGAGCCATCTTCCAATTAATAACGGTGATCGATGAACGCAAACAATCATCTTTTCACTTACATAGTTCCCAAAGGTCACCAAGGGATTGGATATTGCTAATGACTTTCCTCTGCAATCGATTCGTTTTACGCAAATCCTCCGCTCAGTATTTTCGGTTCTCTTTCTAACTCTCCTAGTCTACAATTTTTAAGCTTTGGTCGTTTTGTCCCCAATCACTGATTGTTTTAAATTGATAATCCTTAGTAATATAGGCGAAAACCAATTAACAGCAGACGTGGATTAAGAGAAGATGATTTTCTCTCATTGTTGACATTTGACTCTGACCTTCTTCAAACACATTCGCTTTCCATCACTTCTATAAAATTAAATAATGGAAAAAAGGCGGAATTTTGAGCTCTAGCAGCAGGAGAAATGTGGTCACGTTAAAATATGCATATCCTGGGTATCAAGAAGTAAAAATATCACATTTCAAAGATAATACATGTCCAGACTTCAATTAAAATAAGTAAAATAATGGTAGGGAAGAAAATTCTTTTATCGGTGGAAAGAAGTAGTTTTTTCTCGGGTATAGGAGGTCCGAATGTTGCATTCAGTACATGACGCTTTTACAAATGAGGAACGCCAGATTCCTTTTTTAATTTTTCTTCTATCGTCACTAAAATAGCTACAGCGGACATTAAAGCGCGACAACTGCTTTCCACAAACTGTTATTCATGTTAAAATACATCTGAACCGGAAGATACGTTTATACCCCTTACGCCGTTTTATTCAGGGGTATACAAATTAAATTATTGCACCATTTAGAGTATTTCAGTAAACTGGGCGATAAGGTAGGTCACATAAAAAGATAAAATTTGACGAACCTAATCAAAACATAAGGAAAAATTAAGTAATAAATTACGTGTTTCCGTTGAATCACAATATTGAATAGACAGACAACGATTTAGATATGTCACCAGGAGTTTTACCTGTTTAATTGCTTGGCCACAACACATTACAATGTTTATCTATTTTTTTTCCAAGCTTTGATGAGATTAAACCTCATCGGCATATTTTTCCCTCGTATTAGTAATCATTTATGACAATATTTATAGGAAACCAAATATTTGATTGGTGCTTAAATATTAAACTGTATTGACCGGTAACTTGTTGATGTTATAATGTTGGTAAAACAGGCATGCCTCTTGGGCACGGTTTTGCACAAACAGGAACCCATCATGCAGACGATGACGAGCACAGTATTATGCAAAGCAGAACAAAATACTTGAATGCATTTTCTGACACAAAGAAAAGAGAGAGAGAGAGTGAGCGCGCATTCTCAATGCACTAAGGCTATTCAATTATGAGCTTAATGCTAGTAATGCAGGAATTCACATTAGCAACATGAATAACATCCCCGGAGTCTTTGCCACCTTGTTTCTTTAGTGCTCTCTCACTGACTTCAAAACTAAACAGCCGTTGTTGACATGGGCTCGAATTTCCATAAATTGTTTGCTGTATTAATTTGAGCCTCGAGTGTGAAAATACGGGAGATAGCCTATGAGTACAATTTGTAGAGGATAACTGAGCTAACCAAGCAAAGCAATATATTTGCTCTGGGATGACATTGAGTTTCCTTCATTTTATTTTCATATCCAAACAAATCTTAGCTTCCTTTGGTGACAAGATATTGAAGCTAATGCTCGTACTTGTAAACGAAAACATATTCATTTTTCTAAGCTAAATAAATATCCAGGATGCCTATCGTAAGTATTCACAGCGGGTATTTATATAGAAAATACTCTTTAAACTTCTCTCTGCTAATGTGAGCAGGCGAGATTACATATGGAACCCCAAAGGTTCTCCATACAAAGATTATTTTATACGCTTCGAACATACGAGCAAATATTTAAATTTTTGCAGAGCTAAACGAAACGAAGATCTTTCTCACAGTTATGAGATTCTGTTGGTTGAAAACTACCAAAGTCAAATATATCATGCCACATATTTGTTGCAACTTGAAAGACATATGTGAATGGTAAGTAAGGGAGCAAGTAGGTAGGAGGATGAAGTTTCATAAAAAATACTTAAATACAGAGCGTACTGGCGGGTAGAAAATCATAAGCAGCTATAAATTGAACGATTGGTTAGGTGCAACCTTCAAAATACCCGAATCGTAGGCTTCTTGGTGATGATCATTCAATTTCCACCTCATATCTCAGACGTAGTATCTACATCTACATCTACATAATACCCCGCAAGCCGCCACAAGGGCGTGTGGCGGGGGGTGTTAGGTCACCAACCGTAAAAAAGAAAAATACCACATGCAAAAAAACAACACGGAAAATTACACCCACAGCAGCGCACACACTCATGCAAAAATCCCTTCATCCAATACTCATGCAAACACATGTACCGCAAAACAACTAAAAAACTGCACCCCACGATGCAGCACGAAAGCCATCCCACAACACGGAAGCCAGGACACAACAAGCAAGAAATTGAAACATCACTACCACATGAAAATGCACCACGAAACACTCCACCCCCAAAGAGTCTCTAAAAGGCCGGGAATGCGACCCAACGTTGCAGGTAGCAGGAATTTGCCCCCGCGGAGAGGGACGAGGGATTGAAAGGGAAACTTAAAAACAGATAAACAGAACACAAATGAGGTCATTCGGAAAGAATGGGTTATTACAGCAAAACACATAAGGTTAGTGGAAGAGCATGCTTTTAAATACAACTAATTATTTTTTAGACGCTGAGGGTGGCAAGTGGAATTTTTGCTATCTATAACCCTACAGTTGCTATCCCGTATTGTCCGTGGGAAGAAGGAGTCCTTGAGTCTGCTAGTTCTGGCATCTATTTCCCGAATTTTATATGCATGATCCAAGCGACCAATGTATGTAGGAGTACGAATAATTTGCGAGACCTCGGTGCTGAAACATGCGGATCTAAATTTATTTAATAATTTCAATCTTGCATTGAATCGTCTCTCAGCCAATGATTCCCACCCCAAATCCATGAGCATTTCGGTGACGCTTTGCGTTTTATCGTAGGAATTTTTTACAAAACGGGCTGCCCGGCGTTGAACCTTCTCAATTTCCCGAATGAGACCTTTTTCACTCGGATCCCACACGCTGCATGCGTATTCTAAATGAGGCCTTACAAGAGCGTGGTAACAACGTTCCTTGACCTTCGAGTCACTTTTGCCGACAATGCGTCTAATAAATCCCAATTTTTTATATGCTTGACCACAGACTTTACGTATGTGAGTCCCCCAAGTTAAGTCTTTTGTGAATGTGACACCTAGGTATTTTACCGTATCAACTACTGCTAGGTCACCTCCAGCTAATTTGTAAGCAAATCCCGTTGATCTTTTAAAGAAATTTACCACTGAACATTTATTATAATTTAGAGTCAATCCCCAGTTAGAACACCATTTAGTAATGCAATCTAAATCCTGCTCTAGAATAAAACGATCCTCATCCCCAGATATCTCCCGATAGATCACCGTCATCCGCGAACATCCTAATTTTACTTTTCACTTCGCGGTTCAAATCGTTAACAAAAATCAAGAAAAGCAACGGCCCGATCACACTTCCCTGAGGTACCCCCGACGTGACTCGAACGCTGTCGGAACTAGCGCCATCAAGGACTACCCTCTGTTCCCGCTCTGAAAGAAAATCTTTAACCCAGCTAATGGCGCCCTTGTTTATACCCGCGACCTTTAATTTATGAATGAGTTTACCATGTGGGACCTTATCAAATGCCTTTTGAAAATCTAAGAAGATGGCATCCACTTGCCTACCTCTCTCACCCGATAAAAGTAAATCATGTGTAAATAATCCTAATTGGGTCTCGCAGGAGCGGGTTTTCCTGAATCCGTGTTGATTGTCACTTAAAAAGTTAATATTGTCAAGGTGTCTCATTATTGAACTGACAATTATATGCTCTAAGATTTTGCAACAGATAGAAGTGAGAGATATAGGTCTGTAATTACTGGGATCCTCCCTGTCACCACCTTTAAAAATAGGCGTTATTTGCGCGGTTTTCCAAATCTTAGGTACTTTGCACTCTGTGAGGGATTTTTTAAATATAAACTCAAGGTACGGGGCAATGTTTGGAGCTAAATGTTTTATCACCCTAGCTGGTATATTTTCGGGACCCGGGGATTTGTTGGGTTTAATCTCGTTAAGCAATTTTAGAATTCCTTGTTGGTCCACTGTTATTTTTTCCATGGGTGGAGTATGTATTGTTTCTTGGAGATATGCAGTGGCAACATCATTCGAGAAAACGCTTTGGAAGAATGAATTTAGGATGTTAGCTTTACCCTCACTGTCTGTATGAATTATATTGCTACAGTCCCTTAAGCAAGCCACGGTTTGTTTACTCCCATTTACTTCCCTAACATATGACCAGAAAGCTTTGGGGTCAGTGTCCAAGTGCTCGCAAAGTACTTTGCGTTTAAAGTCCAGTAAAGCGCTGCGTAATTGTGTTTTGGTTTCAATTTTAGAGGATCTATATTTTTCCCATAATTGTTTATTCTCAGGGGATGATGTGTTCACGCCTGCCCTCTTTACCCTAGAGTGTAGCATTCTCTGCTTTCGAAGGGCTTTTCTAACGTCTTTATTGTACCACCTGGGGTCGCGATTTGCTTTAACGTATTTTATAGGTATGAAATCTACGATTCCTTTTTGCATGATATTGACAAATTCTGTCCAAGTTTCTTCCACGTTGACATGACTTAAGCGGGTTTTGAAGTCGGGTAGTGAAGAGTTTAATTGATTGGCAAAAGATTCAAAGTCTGCTTTATGGTAATTACTACCTTGATCAAAAAGTTCCCGGAATAACCACTGTGTGGCGCTCCCATCGTTCCGATTTGAGTTCTGTTTTTTTTGTTAAGTTGGTACATCTGTTGTTGATATTCCCTTTAAATCTTAGTGTCATAACTTGACATTTGCAAAAGTTACGTAGCCAAGAGTACATCTATCTCTGTGTGTGTTGGCGATTTTTTACAATTTCAGAAATGGATTTAAATTTGCAACAACGAACTTGTATTAAATTTTGCGTAAAAAACGGATTTAGTGGCGCACGGACGTTGGAAATGTTGGAAAAGTGTTTCGGCAACGATTCTCTAAAAAAAACGGTCGTTTACCAGTGGCACGAGCGGTTCAGAAGTGGTCGTGAGTCAATCGAAGATGATGAACGCAGTGGCAGACCATCGACATCGAAAGTCGGTGAAAAAATTGATAAAGTAAAAGAAATGTTGGTCAATAACCGCAAATTAACCATCAGAGAAATAGCGGAGGACTTGAACATTGCCTATGGATCCGCCCAAGACATTGTGGTTAATGATTTGGGTTTCCGTCGTGTAGCAGCAAAGTTGGTTCCAAAAGACCTCAATTTCATGCAAAAAAGAGACCGTGTTGACGTCGCAAAAGACATGATTTGCGAGGCTGAATCCGATCCCACATTCATCAAAAGGATCATTACTGGAGACGAGACGTGGGTTTATGAGTACGACACGCAATCCAGACATCAGGCAAGTGAATGGCGTTCACCAAATGAGCCGAGACCAAAAAAACCACGTCGTTTTCAGTCAAAAAAGAAGGCAATGCTGACGGTTTTCATGGATTACAACGGTGTAGTGCATCATGAATTTTTGCCAGAAGGCCAGACAGTAAACAAAGAGTATTATTTGGGCGTTATGAGACGTTTGCGTGAAGCAATTCGCCGAAAGAGACCAGAAATGTGGGCAGAAAACTCGTGGATTTTGCACCATGATAACGCACCGTCGCACAGTGCTATCATTATTCGTAATTTTTTGACGAAAAATGCAACAAATACCATCCAACAGCCACCGAATTCACCTGATTTGGCTCCCTGTGACTTCTTTCTGTTCAATCGAGTTAAAAAACCATTACGGGGAACGCGTTTTAGCAGCCGAGAGGAAGTAATGGAAAAATCGCAGGAAGCACTGATGGACATACCGAAAACCGACCGTAACTTTTGCAAATGTCAAGTTATGACACTAAGATTTAAAGGGAATATCAACAACAGATGTACCAATTTAACAAAAAAACAGAACTCAAATCGGAACGATGGGAGCGCCACACGGTGGTTATTCCGGGAACTTTTTGATCAAGGTAGTATAAATTTTTCTTTTTGGTTTAACAATCATTTTTATTTCTATGTCCAAGTGGACATTAATTGCTTTATGGTCACTCAAGCCCTCATCAGTTGATACACTAATAATACGTTCAGGCGTGTTTGTAAGAAATAGATCCAATATGTTCTTTCCACGGGTGGGCATGCGTACTGCTTGATGGAGGGAGTTTCTTTGAACCAATTTTATCATGGAATTGCAAAATTCGCGATCGCGGGTCCCAGATTTAACGATATTGTTGTCCCAATCTATACTAGGGAGGTTAAAGTCGCCACCAATTATGTTTATGCTGTTATTATATTTACGTGTAAAATTGTAAATTTGATCGTTGAGGGTGTGAAGTGTTTTCAAATCTGAGTCTGGAGGTCTGTAGAAAGAGCATAAATTTATGTTGGGTTGATTGGTCCGTATTAAGGTGCACCAAACACTTTCTATGTTATTATTTTCAAATGAAACTTGCCTGCTTTCAAAATGACTTTTAACTGCCACGAAAACCCCTCCTCCGGGTCTTGTATCTCTATCGTGTCGGTAAACTTTGAAATCTATTGGGAAAATTTCTTGGTCGTTTATGTCATTGCACAGCCAACTCTCTGTGCCTAATACTATATCAGCGGAATGAGTTTTGATTATGTGTTCTAGATCCGCTGATTTGTTCTTGAGGCTTCTGCAATTTATAACAAGTATAGTTAAATTATTTTGATGTTGAATAACGTCCTTATTTGTGCCTGACTGTAGTTTAGGACGCCTTTGTGGGGAAGTGCGTGTCACATGTCTTTCTAAATCAATGCCAGTGTTGTCGGTGACTTTTATATTTTTATTAATAATATTATACGCGCTATCCCCAGATGTTACTGACCCACTAAGTGACCTGCCCTCTATCCTAAAAAAGGCCTACAGTGGTCGAGTATCCTATCCGCCACCTTACTCGCCGCTTCCGCCGTGTAATGGACCCCAGATCGGTTAAGGGGAGTCCTGCAAGATCGGAGGGTTGGTCTCAGGTCGACGAAGGAGGCTCCTATGTCCGAGCAGAATCTCGATAGTCTCTGGTTTATGCCTTCCACTCGGCTCCAAACCAGAGACCCCGCGATCCTCCCTCGGAACGATGCTGCAGACCGTTAGTCCCAGCCGAACCCCCTCGACGCCCTGGACGCGCTTCACCTCGGAGCTCAGTTCCCTAAGGGAACGGAGGACCTCCTCGGATCCACGGTCCGTGACGTCGTTGGTGCCCACATGGGCCACGACCTGCAGCCTAGAGCACTTCGTGCCTTTGACCGCCGCCTCGATTGCCTTCGTCACCTGAGGGACTCCTCCGCCTGGTATACACCAGGTGGTCACCCGGTGATCGGCGCCTACGCGGCGCGCCCTTTCCCTCAATGGAACCATTACACGACGGACATTCGAGCTACCTATTACTACAACTCCCTCCCTTCCCGTTCCCTGACGTCTTACCCTAGGCAGTGCCCTCGGAGTAGGGATAGGGGCTGCAGGTACGGTGGTGCTGTCATCCGACAGCACCTGGTAGCTGTTGGAGACGGGGATGGTATCTGCCTCCGCAGAGTCCAATCCACGCCGCAGCGTTACCTTCCCCCTGCCCCGAGAGACGACCCTCCAATCGTCCGACCTACGGACGTGAGACACTCCCTCGTTGGGAGATGGGACACGGGGTAGGTCTCTAATCGCCCAGCCACGTGTTGCATTCGGACGAATCCGTGCACCCATATGGGCGTGGCGGGTTTTCGTATTCCCACCCCGAGCACCATCTCTCCTGAGGGGAGTCCTCCGGCCAGCGATCTCCGATCGAAGCTCCCGCACCATTCTCTCCAGCATGACAATACGGGCCCTTAAAGCCGCGCATTCGCCAGTGCCTTCGAGCATGGCAACAGGGGACCTAGATGAAGCCATCTTAAATAACAAACGAGTTCCCAACAAAAGCTAACTTGTATACGCTACGCTAAAATTTCTAAGAGGGGTTAGTTAAATTTACCTCAATCAATAAGTTACGCTTTGGAAGATAGTAAAGAAAGGAAAGAAAAAAGATGGTAAAGAAAATAAAGCACTCACCGATAACCAATTAGATTCGACGGACAAAAACCACCGCAAGCCACTACGAGTACCCACTAGGAATACCACCAAACTATTAAAAACTAATAACAAGCAACACAAAAACTAAATAAACTTAACTAATTCACAAAATTAAAGCTAACACTAAACTACACTTCACAAGGGAAGAACAAACACAGAGGTACAGAAGTATCAGCAGGCACGCAGTTAGTCTCAGGTAGGGTCGAACCGGTTCTAGGGAGCGAGCTCGAGCACGTCTGTTCTCGGCAGAAGCCAGGCAGAGAATGACCCACAGTATCTCCAGTATCTCATCTCGTACTATGATATGAGCCCTCAGCAATGTGAGTCCATAACATTCTAGTGGAAAGTAACCGGATGTAGATATTTTGTCTCAAAACGAAGATGCTAAATAAAAATTATGAAAACTTCCTATAATATTTAAATATTGTCAAATAGGTGACAATACCACATCCAGTACGTCGGTAGGACAAGACTACCAATTCGTCCAGAGTGAGGAAATAATCTTCAGTTTTTATTACCCATTTAAATAATTTATTTAGAACCCCCTACATGTTTAAACTCTACTACGCGTTTATTAATAGCATCTATTCTAATACTGATTTTATGCTAGTCAAAAGAATAATTGAAGTCAACATTTAGTATTATAATCGGAAAGTATTTCAAGTGTTTCACTACGGTAAGTTGGTACATTTCCCAGTCTCCAAAATAACTATGATTTAGAACTGAGCGCACTTTTGAGCATATCTGTATTTCACGACCCATAGACGGCTTGTTTGGATTTAAGTCCAAAGAGCCCATTATTACATGCTTGAGTGGCTCTCTCTTAATAAGACCCTTCAGACGACATAAATTATGGAAGATCCTGAGATAGTTCAACGCCTGGACGGATGGAGAGAATTTTTCAAAATTTTTCAGCACAGACGGAGATATTTTTTAATAGGAAACAAATTGAGTATTCATATAGGAAAAATTTAAATTCCTACAAAAAAATATAGACAGATTCCTCGCCGATTGGCCTCAAACGTTTTAATAGGTAGGTGTCCAATTATAAAAAAAACAGGCATTATTTCTGTCCTGATATCGCATTCAATTTTTAGAAAACGTTTAATTAATATTTATTATTGGAATCCAGCGGACAAACACAAGACCAATACCCTTCCGGTAAACACAAATAATTCCAATATGATGAATTTGAGCGTGAAAAAAAATCTTTTCAGCACGTTCAGCGCTGCAACTGAAATCATGAAAACGTTCCATGTACCACACACTGTCCACAATAGAGAGCACACTGGGGGGAGACAAAGAGCCTAGGAAAAATTACAGGATCCCTATTCATCATGTGCACAAAACGAGACTGGCTCACAGGTATTTCCCAGAACCGTTAGAATTGATTTAGAAACAACCACTGCTACCAAACTAGCCGGAAAGAACTGCATGGGATCCCCTTTGACAAACGTTTTTCGAGTACGCCGAAACCATTGGTTTGAGTCCAAACATTCTAAATCACCAATGACAACGCCAAACCGATGTAAATAATTACGCCGTCTCCCTATCTCTTCCCCTACACAGGCACGCACACAACAAGGGTGGGGCGTGGAAGAGAGGAGAGCCAAAAACTCGCTCAATTATAAAACAATGTGCCAGCGACGAGCGCATTCCCTTTCAGCATCGCTAATGCGTCCGCCTAATCATTCGAATCGCATGTCACGATGAAAGAGGGGAGAGGTGGACGCAGGGGGGAAGGAAATAATAAATACATCTGGACTGAGAGCGGTTGACCAATGAGGCCGAAGAATCGATGATGGATTCCCGGGGTAAGTAATGACGATTTTCTAGCCTCCGGGCGGGGGAGAGAGCGAACGCTTCGAGGGGTTGAGGCTATTCGGGCATCACCCCAATTTCTGGGGACTTCCCCGCCTTGTTGCCGTCGTTTTCCATGTCATCTCACTCCCCTGGAGCTCTCCTCGGCGGTGCACACCCCCTAACCTCTCGACCCCCGCAACCTCCCGAAGGCCTCACACCCCAACCCGGTCCGCCAGTGAAACGCCACCCTCGTCACTTCCTAGCTTGGCATCTTCCCTTCCATCTCTCCTCTCCTCTCGGCCCGCACGCACAAAACCCTTATCGGCCTCTTCCCCCCCACACGTGTGGCCCCTGCATTCCCCGGATCGCATTCTACTCCACGCATCCACAAGAGGGAAGGAGGAAAGATTGGGAAGGCGGATATAGAAAATGAAAGTTTTTCGGGGTGACTGGGCGGGCAAGGAGAGGCAGGCAAAGTAGAATGTTGGCTGCCTGGGCAGACTGGGTTAGGAAGAGGAGGTGGTATACGAGGAGGGAGGAGGTTCCCACTCCATCGGTTTTTCGGAGAAGGAAGGGATGGAACGGGGTTACGGTACATTGGGAGGGGGTATGAGGAGAGGGGGACGGCCACCTTCCTTTCCTTGTCCCGCAGCAAAATAGGTGCCCTCTTCATCTCGTTTTATGCTTTCCTTGCAAGGATTTCCCCACCAACTCTCCACTTGGTGCAGGGAGGGGGGAGGGGAAGCTGCAACGGAGGCGTTTATCATTCCATCCCTTCCTGGATGAAGAACAGCCTACACCCATGACGCCCTACCGACCCCTCAAATGAAATGGCCCGCCTCATCCTCGAGCATCGATCAAGTTCAGCGGAAAGAGGAATGAAACAAAGCGGCGAGGAGTGAGAGCGGTTGCGGAAATTTATTCCGATTTTCAACGGGATGGATCATTTTTTGGTAAAGCTGTACGGTAAGGTTTCTCTGAGAATCCAATCCGGTTGCACTCCTAAGAAATGTTTAGTGAGGGCTAATCAAACTGCCACTTGCCAATCAAACTGAACGATGTCAGAAAATGAAAAACCTGAGGTCACTTTCGAGTCACAAATCAAGGTCATATTTCTTCAAGCGAGGAAATAGAAAATTTACTGTGGTGGTAAAACATTTTGTTGGAAGTCAGAGCCGTTCAAACGTTATTTCGTAGTATCATATCACATTTGTAAACCTAAACTCGTACCTTTTTTCAATGTAAAGATAATATAAATATATTACTTCTTTCTCGAAATAGTATCTAATTAATGATGCACAATAGAACGAAAAATTTGCCAAAAAAATTATGAATTATGTCCAACCTTTGGGTTGATTACTGTGGCTTTGGATGCTAATAATTGTTGGCAGAAATGATAATAATATATAAAGTAAGATTGCATGCGTAAGGTCCACGTTAAATGCATGTAAATAATGATGACATGACTCCATGATGAAAGAAAAATTGAAAGAATGGTATTATTAGAATATTATTGTAGAACTGAAAAAATGTTTTCAAGAATAAGGCATTATTAAAATATGAAAATTTTCCAGTAAAATCAAATATCTTTTTTCATTGAGGAGTCAAGCCTATTTAAATTGTAGCATGGATAAATACGGCAAAACATTTTACCTTAATAAAAGGCAAAAGGGATTCCTAGTTGACAGTACACCTGAAACTCCAAATAACAATACATCGCAGCACATTCCGCACAACTGATTTGCAAATGTGAAGGTTTCACGTTCAAGACCGCGTGCAAATGACGTAACGCCCAGAAGCTAGCAAGAAAAACAGAGAAATGCCAAAAAAAATGGCGGCGGAATAAAGATTTTTCCCTATCTTGTTCGTAATCTTTTCGTTCGCCGCCCAAGAAGACAACAACAACGATTGGAGACAAACGCTGACGTAAGGTGGAAGACATGCGGTCCTGTTTTCAACCCAGAAGGAGAGACGGAGGGTGGGCGGAAAGCGAGGAGGATCGAGGGAGAGGAGATCGAATGACAGATGTCGGGAGATATACTCCGCTGAAGAGAAAGCTGGGGAGGGCGAATAAGGGGCTGAGCGGGGGAGCGAACGGATGACGACGGCGGAGGTCCCGGCGGGCGGCTGTGAGGGAGGAAATATCGAACCGAAACGGCGTTATTGTTATCGATCTCACTGGCGGGCCGTGCGAGGTACACAAGCAATGGGCGATTTTGTAGACAAGTTTAAATTTATCGAGCTTAATGTCGAAGCAAGCTACAGGTATACATAGAGCTACATCTACTTGTATGAGTAGAATTGCGATCCAAGGCATGGATTGATGCAGGCAGATTTGGTAAAATACAGTTATTTTCACAGCCCGCATGCTGTGATGATAACGAATACGAGCCACCTTGCCTCGGAAATTATTGGGATATTTTTAACTATATTTTTTTTATTTAGTATTCCACTTCAATTAAATTAACTTGGCATTAATTGGAACGTACGTAGGCACGTGTTCAATTTTGAATTATTTCCAAAAGTACTTTTAAGAATGATTGGTATCGTATTTTTCAGTCCCTCATATAATGCAATGAAAAGGTTAACAAATCAATAAACCATCATTGCTTCCGAATCGAATTTTTCCCATAAATTATTTCTTTCTTTGCTCGTTGTTTGGCTCCGTGTTTTAACATTTAAATACAGTCAGTAAGTTCAACTTGCGCGGAAATAACCGTAAATAAGGTTTATACTTATTTCAGGGACACTTTAAATGAATACTTGTTACACAAAGGACATAAACTCATTTTATCAAAAATACGCTTCATAAAAGATTCATTGCACACATGTACTCCCGCGTTTTAAAATTGAAACACATCTCAACGGCTTGGTGGCGCCAGATATGAGAGTTTCACATCGATCAAGATGTTAACTTTTATTTGCAAATATAGCATGTTATTATTGACTTTCACCAAAAGTTAATTAAATGTATTCTGGCCATTATTTTATTATGCCAAACAGTAAACAGATAATAAACTAAAATGAAGTAAGCTACAGTGATCATTAAAAAAAATATAAATTGCTCGTAAATCGTGGTAAAAGCAATCGTAAACACGAATAAATATTCCAAAAGGAACTAAATTTACCTTGAAATTTACCAATGCACGAAAATAACGGAATGAAACATTGAAGAAAATAAGAGAAGAGCTTTCAGAATAATGAGAGCACGAATCGAATGACCAATAAATATACTTCTTCCGATACTCGCACACGAAATCGAAGACATATTCGAGACTTATTTGTGATATGGGACCCCGGACATCCATGCAGCAACAATTGGCTCCGACCTACCATGATATCGGTGAACTACTCTGCCTCTGTATTGTGGACGGAACACGGTGAGTATCGGTTTGTGGGACTCGATGATTTAGCGCGCTAACGCCTGCCAAAAACGAGTCCTTCGACTGACAGGTACAAGAGATTCTGGAGAATTCTGAAAGTACGCATAAAAAAATTGATATGTTTCCCTCTCTCTCTCAAGTGCTTAGTGAAGCCGAGTGGTTAGCGAGATAGGACGAAGCAAGTTGGAAGGTTTTTTGGAGGGTTGAAGTGGTGGAAAAATAGAGACCGCGGAGGGAGGAATTGTACGTGAAAGATTCGGGGGAGAAGAGGGATCATGGTGAGGAAAGAAGAGAGAGGACAGTGCTGAGCATAAAGAGGAGCAAAAGGAGATGAAAGAGAGAGTTAGAGCGAGAGAGAGAGAGACGATAGCATATAGGTGGGGGACTAGGTTTTGGTGAGGAGGGTTTGGACCCATCCAAGGGAATCGGAGTTATTGGATATGATGTGATGGGGTGAAGCAGTTACGGGGGAGGAATAGAGTATAACTCCGAGGGAGGCTGATGCGGGGAGAAGGGGGTACGTTGTGGGGAAAGGAGAGGGGAGAGTCCGGATTGAAGGGGGACAAGCGTTTGGAGAAGTGGGGGACGAGAAAGAACGGCGAGTATAAAAGAGTGGGGAAAAAATTGGGGATCGGGGGAGCTACGAGATCTGGGAGTGTTCGGGGGGGAGAGGATGAAGAAGTAGTAGGGTGTAGAGGGGGCGAAGAACGGGGAGACAACGGCAAGGCTAACGTTTTTTTGCGCCTCCTCAAGTATGATTGGAAATATAAGCGAAATGGGAGGAGGGATCTTGGGCGTTTAGAAGCGGAAGAATCGCATTTATTACGGCAAGCTTATAGGATGGAAAATAGACCGGGAAGGTTTGATTAAGCTCCGGTTAAGCAATCGTCGCGGCAAGAGGGGGAGAAACTTAATAACGAGATTGATATTAGATCTGCCACAGCAACGTCGGATTTTCAAAGTGATTTCGCGTCATTCATCCACATTGGAAAATGGATACAGACGAGAAAATTAGGGTAATTTGCACAGAATGTACCGCGAATATAGAAGCATCATGTGACCCTTCAGTATTATGCGGGAAACCTCATAAGTTAGAATCAACATTGCTAATATCATTCAAATAATTCGACTGGAACTAACCTATGAACGAAAGAATTAATTTTATACTTTCATAGATGTTAAATAGTGATATGAAGTTGATTTGTAATAACAGAAATAATTTTAATGCACAGGAACTATCATAAGATTTTATAAAAAATGTCATCTCCCAGGATCGATGACATTTACAGATAAATTCATCAAATGGAAATGAAAAAAATATAAATAATAATAATTT
The DNA here is from genome assembly GCF_022747635.1 of Hetaerina americana. Taxonomy (NCBI): domain Eukaryota; kingdom Metazoa; phylum Arthropoda; class Insecta; order Odonata; family Calopterygidae; genus Hetaerina; species Hetaerina americana. The sequence goes on along the minus strand of NW_027286897.1, from coordinate 464,133 downwards.
TTGGGGTTCACTGTGATTCAAATTAAAGGGTACAAGATCCTTCTTTAATTCGGGAATGCAATAATGTACCGCCTCTTGACAGGTATAAAAAAATATAAATTGTTGATGCTTGTAAAATGAACAATGATTTCATTGCTGTAAAAACCTATATATGAAAAATTGGCTCAAAAGAGAAACTGCAAATATTAGGATTCACATGCAGAAAAAAACTACTATAATGGCTACTAAAACTTTTCAGGAGTAAGTTCACTCCTAAAGGGATTCTATATGATGGGAATGACTAGTATTACTTTAGTACCTATTACTAGCCCTAATATTACACATCGTCATTTTTTGTGATTATTGCTTGAAACTTAACGCTCTACTAGAAGCCATGTGCTGTAACTGGATGTGGAGGACGACAGTAAAGATTATGAAAGTCCCTCAAAGTATATACATATTTATTTAGCAGCTCCGAGGAAATCAAGTTCTCATTCAGATACAACACCAGCATGAAAAGTTGAAGAGCCTCGATAAAAGTTGAGCACAGAGAAGGGCATGGTGAGTTAAGGGTGAAGACTGTGAGTAATCAACGTTAAGATACGAAGGGGAGATGAAAACTGGAGGAACAAATTGGGTGGTGGATACGGAGGAGGAAGCCGCGTGTTCTTACCCTCCGTGGACCCCTAGGTATGTGAGGATATTACAGCGACGGAAAAGTAGGGGAGATATGGAACGATCCGAAAAGTTCTGAAGATTGTGCGGATAGTGAGCCTTAAAACTGGGGGTGAGGTGGTGTTATTGATAGGGGAGGAATCACCTTTCGCATTCGGACATACAATGTAGTTAGGATGCTACCGGTTCCCAGGATAGAATAGCACTGAATAACATGAAAACGATTTTTTTAAAAAACGTGCGTGCATTGAAAAAGAAAAACCAGTAATCACATACTTGCATACGTGAGTTGAAGATATTCGTTACGATTACGAAAAATGGCGAATCCAGACGAATTTTTAGATTGGGATTTTCGCCAGCCATCGGAAGGATTAGTAATTTTCAGGAGAAATATTCTTTACACAGGTTCAAGTGGAATGCGGTTGATCCGATTAGTGTAATTCTCACCAGAATTTTCAAATATTGTGTTTTACGTTTCCTTCTAGTTCCAACCTGCACACTCATAGCGCTTCAAAAGTAATTTTTACAAATGATATGCACGAAATCGAAATGTGTTTTCGGGGACGTAAAGGATTTACCTCATCGTCATCATTATTATTAGTAAAACATATTGCCGGAATCATTTCGGGAATCCTGCAAGTAGCTGCAACAGAAAACCCGATTTTGTGCCTCTAATAGGAGTTTTTTAAAAATATATTTAACATACTAGTCGGGATTACTCGATAAAACTTGTCGCCTGCTATGTAAAAAAAAATACTTTGCAATTATTCCAATAACTGAAAAAGTTTAGAAATACTGAAATTGATGGATAAAACGATGTAGCTCTATGGTCGTACTCTCCGGCGTATTTGATTTATTTTAATTAAATTTCATTATGTATTTGTACCAATAATTATTGATCTAGGATTATCTCGTATTTTTAACAAAACGCAGAAAATGTTATTCGAAATAAAAACACATAATTAATAATGTAACAATTCGTCTTAGGCAGACAGTTGCAGGCAAACTCTTTACGTTAAAATGAAGGATTTTGATATTTATAATTTCCTTTTAATTTTTTACACCAAACTTTATCAGAGCCGTACCATAAAAATTGGTAACTTATGTCAATACAATGCCTTTGCTAATAACGATCATCAGTTTAAGCAAATATACAACTCTTATAAATCGTCTTAAGTAAAACGACAAAGTAACAGTTGATTTTTAACATCCACATTTTTTTAACTTTACTAAAGATCTTTTTGCGATTATATTAAAAAATATTCCTTAATAGGATAATAAATCTATTTAACTGTTTAAATATATTCTTTGGTTTAAAAACTGCTATTTTCATAGAGGTTTCTATTATTACAAAGCGATATTCAATGTTTTAACAACAATTGGAATTTTCTACATGCTAAGCTCAGGCGATTGTGGTTCACAGAATCAACTGTATGCTAATCTGAATGCTAATTTCGACGAAAAGGTAAGTAAAATGTGAGTTTAAGAGTTCAAGATTTCAGAGGTCAGAGAAATAGAGGACCCGCCTATTAAGGAAGGAATTCGGGAAAGATTTAAGGCACGAGTAAAAACGCATTTCATCAAATACAAATCAAATAACTCTAGGCCAATATTTTTCCTCGCGCGTTCAATTACGTAAATATTGACTTTGGCTCTAAATCTTAACTCCACATATCGACACCTTTTTCGTGCCCAACTGAAGTTGCGAAAACAAACTTCGCTCAAAATATCGGTGCTCGTTAATGGCACTCTCTACGCTGCCATATCAACTATGGGTAAAATTGACATCTGTGAAAATGTTCCGATAATCGAGCTTGATATCACCGTATAGAAAGCCGAAGGAAGGTATATTTTAGCAGGAGAAACATTCTGAAACCAGGAAAAGGAAAGGAAAAATATGGCGTATGGGAATAAAACGTAGAGAATTGTACTTTAATTTGAAAATTGTAAAAAAACTGATGTAGCACTAAGCACAGTCCATTTTTTTTAAACTGACGTTTTTTATCAACAAATTATTTAAATTATAATAAATAAAGCTTCAAATGGAAACGGTACCGCCTAAACATTCACATCCATTTAAACAAACTTTGGCCACCTCCATTTCTTGTCCTATAAACGGAGTGTTTTCAATCGAGCAGAAATAAAACGCGGTACATTTAACAGCAAATATTAAGAAAAAGTGTTTTTGAATAATAAATTACTGCATATAACTATTGAAATATACTGTAAAATAACAAGCGAAATACGAATAAATCTAATCTGAGAAATACCTCGATGGAGAAAGAAAGCGGGATGGGACAGAAAAGAATTCAAATCAGCACATAAAAGTATAAAACATAGCCGTGATGAAAATGCTACTGTAAAGTGGGTAACCAGCGCAATTTTCCTGAAAATAAGAATTAGTACCTATGCATTTACAAATAAAACTTATTATTTCATTTTCATGTCTCCATCAAACGTTCCACCTAGAAGTACATAATTTCAATACCATTACACATGTAACACCTAAATGTGCACTTTGTAATACGGAGATATAGCAGTGAAGAACAATATTAATCTCACAAAGAGTCTTCCTTATGCAGAGTGGGTAATGAATCTGAGAAGAGAAACGTTACGCGCGTTCTCATTATTCCCAGTGTATAAAAACCACAAAGGATGGCGATCCCATAGTCGTTACTTGAAGACATACTGTTGTTAACTTTTTGTACTTAAAAATCAATTCAAGTTGATATACATATAGCCAGAGGAAAGAGTATTTATTCTGCAAAGGAGTGGAGCTCAAACCACTTTATATGAGGAAGTGGGTAGCAAACCGGGAGCCGAGGTGAGGGAAAAGGGGCAGGGGGAGAGGGGGAGGGAGAGGCAGACGCGAGAAATAATTCCACGCTGTGCGGGCGCTCCGCGAGGCGACAGCCTTTGAGGGAATTTGATGCGATAAGAGAAGGAGGTGGATGAGACGGCGGGGAGCAAAGGGATGGAAGAGACTGGGATGAGGGCTGTGGCACCGTATTTCACGGCAATAGGAAATGAACTCACTCTCGCTGTCTGAGGACAAATCAGCGCGGAGAACGTAGTTTAGCGACGTCGGCAAGGTAGAGATGGAGAAAGGCTAAGGGCTTGGGGATGCCGGGCGGGGGGAGGGAGCTAGGGAGGACACCAGGTGAGGAAAAGAGAAGGAAGTGTGGGTGAAAGAGGTGAGGGGATGGAAGAGACTGATAAGAAGTCAACAGAAGCGGAGGAAGACGAGGAGTTGGGAAGTGCAACCAAAGGAGGGTGAAGGGACCAGGACGAGGAGAGTAGTGGAGGCGATGCTCAATGAAGGAACTAGAAGAGGCCAACATTAAGGGGTGAATAAAACCCTCTAGAATATTTTCCAGTAAAATGTTTAAACTCCAGCAGCAAATAATAAATATTAAAAAGATTACTCTTTTCTCTACATGAATTGCCATAAGAGAACGGTCCTATTCAAAGTTTAAATCTTTTTTCACCAAACTTATTGTTGGACCTACTTTGATATTAATGAATAGAGCCCACTTGTTATCCAGATTAAACCGTTTATCTTGACGTCAAAACCCTTAAGCCGTTATAGCAAATACGGGCGTTTATTGTGTAAATGATAAATGAGAATGGATCACACCAATACTCTGGGACTTGCAGCCGGAGACAAATATTTTATTGCCTCAGGGCCTCCGCCACCATGCCACTAGGTTGGAGCTGAAAGACATGTGGTTGGCCGGCAGGGGTAAATAAGGCAAAAGAATTAAAGAACGCCATAGTCGAGATAACATTTGAAGGGGACGGATGAGAGGGAAAAAGAGCGCAAACGACACTCACACGGATCGAAAATTACTGCAAGATTAAAAAGGGAAGCTACGTGACGTCCCGACCTGCGAAAGAAATATTTAAGAAGGGCGAGGATAGAGAAAAAGGAGGAAAAAGTGAGAAGACAGCACGAGGGATCGCTCGGATGAAAAGGAAGAAAGAGGGAGAGAAAGCTAGAAAAAGGAAAAAAAAGGGCCTGCTAAAATAAGAACCACCAGGGAAGAAGGTCGAAGGCAGAGGCAGGAAGGATGATGGAAGGTGAGACGGAAGATGGGAGGAGGAAGGGAAACAGCATTAAGGTCTAGACGGAGAGATTAGGAGACTAGAGAGTGACGGAGAACACCCCCCCCCCCTTAGTGGGGGGAAGGAAGTCCGGGGAATGGGGTTTGGGGATGAAGAGGAAGAGAAAGAGGGAAAGACTGGGCGTGATGGAGGGAGCTGAATGGAAAGGGAAGCGAGAGGTGGGCGGGAGAGGAAGGGGTCGAGGGGGTGAGGACCAGAAGACGAGACTGGAGTGTTTGTATATGGAATGATGAAGGAGGCGAGGATGGGAGGGTCCGTAAGAGATGGGAGGGAATGGTGCAAGGGGAAGGACTGGAGAGAGAGAATACGGGGCGGGGGAGTTGGGGAGTGAAATTGAGGGAGAGGAGGGAGTGAGAGAGCCGGGACGGTTGATAAATAAATGCTATGGGAAATCTGTGGAGGCGAAAAGAAGAGAGTAAAACGGAGAAAATTCAGCGTACAAGCTTCCTGTGAGGAGTGTGCGTATTGTGTGATCGTATATGTGCCTTTGTACGAATTCATGTTATGTGTCTGCGTCTGTGCTTGCGAAAATTCAAGGATCCTAAGGTGTAGGGAGAGAGTGAGGGTTTAGGGGGGGGAAGGGTTTGAATTTGGGTATTGGAGGAGGAACGACGAAAGGGAAGGGGGATGTTATGGGGAGCGGAGAGTGAAAAGGGGAGGGGTGGACAAACAGGCGAATGAGGAGAGAAGAGCATGGGGAGTGGGGGGCGGCAGGGGTGGGAGTCCCCCGCCGCGCCTCGAATGGTGAGGGATAATGTCTTTATATTCTGTTGGAGAGTGAAAGAAAGAGAAAAAAATAAACGGGGAAACCGTTCGGGAATCCAGATAAGGTACGCAACGAAGAGAAACGTTTTTGTGCATTAATAGAAAATTTATTCGTGCGGAGGAGGTAGAGGGAGGGAAGCTGTATTGAGTCGGGAGTAGGCGAGGGGGGATAGAGAGGTGTGGGAATGGAGAAATCGTATGTGCGATTGGAAATGCGTTAGGGACTCTTCCAAAAGGGCCTCGAAGGACACGATGGAACTCGACCAATTTCGTCGCAATCGAACCAATCCGTTCGCGTTAATTAATGTGCGTGCGGAACTGGGATCCGCACGCCCCTCCACCTCCCCCAAAAGAAAAAAAAACTTCGTCATATTTTTTTTGACGAAAATGCAGATGACCATTGGAATGACTTCATTAATCCCTTTTAATGTCGTGAACAGTTCAAATGAATTAGTCGAAAATGCCCGCTTAAAATAAAACGTAATTATGACGCAGTCGCTCTCACGGTAAAAAATGTAAAACGTAACTATGGACCCATGCGGGATATATGCAGTAGATAATTTTATAATGCAAATTATTTTTCATCCGCTGAAAACGTTATTTGATTTACTTCTTATTTTATCGAAAAATAAAGTTACAGGCGTGCGTTGAATTCGAAATGTTCACATTTATGGATAAGCAAGAGGGAGGCAGAGGAAACACTTTTTTTTAAGCGAGAATAAATTTTACGGAACCGCGGGGTTGATTTTGGGGGAGGTGGAAGAATGCAGGGGAATGTCCCATCGTCGAATTTTCGAGTCTAGAGAACGCAGGAATGAGCGAGACGGCAGACGAGGGACTGAAAGGGGAACGAGGAAGGAGCAAAGATGGGGTACAGGGGACGGAAGACTGACGTGCGAGGGGGAGAAACAGCCTTCGATTAATCGATACACCAATGCAAGCTCCCATCCCAAAGTCAAAGCAGAAGTAGCGAGCGGATGAGGTATTGGTCGAAGGATCGGATGCCTAAGGGCAGAAGGGATGAAGGCAACGAGCCCCGCAGTCACGATAAATGCATGCTGCAGGGCGAAGGAAACGGCATTTTTTAAATAATATAATAAATACACACAATGAATTCGAAAGAGACGGTATAGTATACATGCGCACATTGGAGAGAATTAACGACTCAATGAAAGAAGAGAAAGTACCACGGAATTGTATTGTGAGAAATATTTCACTTAGTAAGAAGAGGGATCCATGATAAAGTGGAGTATAGAATAACCTGAGAGTTAACTCACTATTTTATCTCTTGATAAGCTTTGGAGCATCCCTAGCCCTAGAAGCAATAATAATTAATTGGACTAAAGTCATTGCTATAATACGATGGAAAGTGAATGAAACAGATACTTCAAATCCATTAATTCACGATTAAATACATGTAATCAATTACTGTCACTGTCAAAATTAATTTTAACCTACGAATGAGTACGTAGGATACAGCTTTAGCTCATAATTTATCTGAAAAGATAGAAGTCACCCGTTTAATTCAAATCCAAACGATAAATTATGATTGAAAACGTAAATAAAGCTAAAGGAAAACATTCTAAAATTTAAATATGGGTTTTGAATTATTCATCTTTCACCATATGCAGAATGAGTATTATCGTAGAGGTACTTTTTCGGATATTTTAAATGGAACCACAATCATCACACGAAGAAAAGTGCATTAAATGTATTAAAATGACCATTCGAGTGAATAAGTTTGTTTTAAAAAATCAGCTAATTCTATTTTACCTATTAAATTCTGAAAATCTGATTGGATTTTACTAATATCCTTTGTGGAAGCCTATAGAAGTTTGTATTTCCACATGTTAATCTAGTAATACATTAGGATAATTGGTTATTATTTTCAATAAAACTTATAAATAAATCCTACGTTAATTAAATTTTCATCAGCACCGGTGATTTTCCCTTACTGACTGATATTGTCACGAAAATGGAGGAATTTTTGCTCAACCCTCAAGAGTTTACGTCTCTTAAGTCCTACGTATTTCCATAGTTCTGAGAGCTAAGCGCTCCGTTCGAATTAAGTGCTTAAGAAATTGTCAAGGAAATTCAAAAAATCATCATGGTGCACGAAAAGAAATAATAAAAGATTAATCGAAAACTTAAAATAAACGTGCATTTAACCAAGAATGACTGACAGGCATACGCAGCTATCTATTCATAGGGTATGTCCCAAATTTAAGTAGTAGAAGCTCATCGTCTTTTTGGTTCAAAAATCGTCATCCACAAAACGTTTGTGACCCCCGGGGAAAGACAGTTGACAGGAAGTTTTTTAAAAAGACAGTTTTACAAGTTTTAGAAGTTTACAAGACAGTTTTAGGTGGAAGTCTTATAAAAGGTGCGGAAAAGAGTGCGACGCGTCAATAAGGAGATTTATGCCAACTGGAGGCTGCACCACGACAACAACGTCGTCTTACAGCGCTTTCCTCGGGACCGAATACTTGCCCAAGGATATGGTGGCAACGCTGCTCAAACCGCCCTTCGGCCCCGATGTGGCTCCACCACTGAACAGCATTATTTTATTTCCAAGGATGAAAAGGAGCTGAAACCAACCATTTTGAAATGCTGGATAACATCATAAAAACCATGATAAGGTACCTCTACAAAATTCCCGTCGATGCCTTCCAGGTAGCGTACTGAGACTAGCAGAGGCGCTGGCAGTAATTTGTCGATGTAAAAGTTTAATATTTCAAAAAATTTGAATAAATTTGCGCACCCAACCGCATTTAATTGTATTCTCGCATTTATTCTCATTTTTTTGGGACAGACTTTTGTATTACTCCTCCTTTATGCTGTGCTTGCTCCAGGGCTGGAAGGTAATTGTTTTTCATAATGTGAGTTTCTTCACTACTTATTTGTGTAATTAAATTCTTAAAATTTTTATTGCGTTTAAAACATGGAGTCCTTGCTTCGTAATCAGATTACTAAAATGTCTCATGGTGAGATTGAAGTGACGTTATTTTTCTACACGTTTTGGAATTTTCCACGCCCTCCCTAACTTTAAGAGGATTGCAAACTAAACGCAGAGAATTTTCGCGAACAAGTTTTAAGCCGATAGACCTTTTGATGCACTGTAGAAAGGTTCGAACCACGTCAACACTAGAGTTCCATCCACTATACCACCTCCTAACTATGCATGAGACAGTCGACTTTCAAAAAATTTTAAATAGAAATTATAAAAAGAACGAGATAATGTTTTATACAATGACGCATACGTGACAATAGTCACTTATAAAACTTGTAAACAAGTCAATTTCCCCTTTAATAGTTCATGTTGAAATGTAATTACTTTCCCGAACTCCTATATACAAATACTGTACCCGATAAATATTTCCTTACTTTCGATAGCAAATAATCTTCAAAGGTAAATTTTTCAATTAACTACCCGGTGATGCATTATGCAAAAGCTGGTTAAGATACATGGAGATTGATACCTTTCGATATTGCAGGCTTTTTGAAAATATCTGAAACAAATATTACAGAGAATATTCTTTGCAATTACCCAGAAAAACTAACGAAAAATCCTAGAAACCGAAATATTAGACACCAATGTGATTTGTTTTAGATGTACAGGCCAAATAGTTTATGGCTATCAGTGCAGAATGAAAGCTTTAGACAGCTCGACCAATTTTTACTAATTTTAAAGGTGTAAACTGGCTTAAAAACGTACTTCTGCGTATCTCGGAGCTATACATATTAATTTATGGAAATATAATGCAGTGCCATCTAAACATGTACACGTAATTGCTCATACTTACATAAATACGGATGGAAACATCGGATAAATGGTAAAATCTGTATTTATGTTGAAAATGCAGCAAACGTTTGCAGAAATAGTGCTTCATATTACGAGTATCAAAAGAATGCGGTGGAAAGTAAACAATTATCTTGAACGAAAATTAAAAATACAGTAATCACTACCCTATATAAGTACAGGTATATGACGCAATTATGTTCATCAAGATCTTGATCGCGGTCTTAATTTCCATCGAACAAGACAGCATTACATTGAATTAAAATCTTACCGGAATAAGGACGACAAGAACGCCTTTTTCATTATTATTTTTTTAAATCTGCAATAAAAGAAGGTGAAATGAATTTTTTTAAATGAACTTTTCAAAATTATTGAATGGAAAGTTTTAACTTGATGGAAAAGTTGTAGCGGAAAAGATCGACCGAATCCCAAATTAAGTTTCCTTTCACTAAGGACACAAAAACTAAATTTGTAGACCGACTCCAGAGATGGCCAATTTAAAAAATTATGACTGACTTCATCCAAAATTTGGTGCAAAGACGTGAAAAATCTCAACACGTCCAGTTTTTCGTGATTAAATAAAACCCAGACCTCAAATCTATCTCTTGCCAACACTCGACTAGTAATTTTAGCAGACCCGATGATGTGGATCGAGCAATGATCGCGCTGAAACATCGATCTTACGACACATCTTTCGGAGTGTAGCCTGAGATGAAGGGGGCATTAAATTGATGCTACAATTTCCCGAAAAAATAAAGGGAACGAGACTCCCGAGCATGCCACTTGGCTGGAGTACACTTTTAGTGCGGGGCAAAAAACGGGACCCGTCATAGAGGCAATATATTTGTCACTAACGGAGAGATGAGGATAGAAAAGGATAAGAGGAAAGAGAGAAAATAAATATTTTAAAGGAAAAATTGCGATAAAAACAAAGAGAGCGTGAGGAAAGAACAGAGAAGATGATAAATAGAGAACCCGTTTACACAGGCAGCAATTTTATTAACAAGCCACAGGGGAAATGACCCCAAAATATCAAACATATCCCGAGAAATCATTAATCTCGCTATATTTAGGACGACCATTGCGAAGTAATTTCTGCTTATTTCGATAGCTACTCCGTTCTCCGAGATAAGGAAAGGTTAACTGATTTAAAGTTAATCCAACACACCATTAGGTTCGTAGTTTCTTTAAACGTGACACCTGCTCCACAGCCTTGGCTCCAAAGCTTCATCAAACGGCTTTCTTATTAATGTTAACACGAAAACTATGTTGAACAAAAGGCTTAACGTTCATTGACTTCTCAAAGCTGCTACAACGAAATCATAAATCACAGGAGAACGATTAAGTACGATAGAGAATTAATATCAAATGGATCATTATTGATATTTTTAAAAGTTCGTAAAGAAATAGTGCCATGGTATTTCTTCAAGTTTTTACGGAAATAGTAAGCTCTAAGTAAACTGGAAAAAGATTTCTTATCAATTGAATAATATTTTTTGGGAGATACGTTTTCGTTACTGAATACAGCTGTTCCCACGAGATGCTGACATAAAGAATCTCCACAATTTATCGCAGAGGGTGCATATATGTACATGTGGAAAACAGATTGTTCATTGATGAAGAATACGTTTTAAATTCACATAAGATGGACAAATGAGAAAAAAAAACATTCACTCCGGTACACACAAAATGCGCAATGGTAGACATGTAATCCTTGCTCTACACTGGATATGATGAATAATTAGTTCAACGGAAGGTATGTGTAGATTCACAGCGATATCACACCAAGTTATCTCTGATAAATAGACTTTAATATATAACTTTAAAGGACTTACGAGTCTCCCCATATTATTTCTCTTGCCATTCTTCACTCCATCCTCTCAAGATACAGTAAATAAGCTACTCGATGACGGCTTCAACCACAGAATCGGTTCCTAAGTCCAGAATCTCACGTACCTCTCAAAAAATAATATTAAAATAGTTGCACAACTTTATTTCCTGAAAGACAGAAAAAAACCTGCCCGAGGAGCGTAGGAAATCCGTATAGCAGTTAGTACGAAGGGAATATGTACAGTGAGGAAGTGAAGTGCATTACTGAGAGATGAATTGTAGGCACGTATGAGAGTGGGCTGTGCAAGAGGGCGAAAGGAGAAAACAATTATGATTGACGCATTCCTAAAGGGAAGCAAAATAAAGTGAAATAGATGCGAAGGGCACTTTAGTCGCGCGACTTTCGGAATGAAAGCGTCGATAAATCACGGCGAGTGGAGCAGGAAATGACGGCGAATCTGCTCCCTTACTCTTTCGCTGCCCCCCCCCCCCCGAACCCCTCCCAAAAAACCCTTCCTCACGCTGAGAGTCCCCTCCCCCCAACCCTCCCTCCTCCACTTCCCCTAAATCCTCCGCAACCCCTCGCCTTCACGGCCCCGCTATACTACGCGACTTGCCCGAATGACATCATGGCCTCCCTCTCATACTTCCCTCGACGGCAACGCCACTGCTCATGCCCTGGCCTCCCCGCCCTCTTCCATACCCCACCCTCCCTATCGTCCGCGGACGTCCTCCATGAACGCGGCACCACAGGGTTGAAACCCCACCTCGAAACACCTATTCCTCACCCACTTCCCCTCCCTCCCTCAGGCTCATACATACTCCAATTCTCCGATAGGAGGAACACGAGGTCGAGGGAAGAGTGGAAGGGTTGAGTGGGAGGGAAGGGTTTAACCCCAAAGGGGTCGAGTGGACAGCAGCGTTGGCGAAAAGAGGAAGCGGGAGTAAAAGAAGGGTGGGGGTATGGAGAATAGATTTGGGAAAATTCAGCGGGAGTACATCAAGCACGCGGGCCGCCTTGGCTGAGCCGTCCCTCCGCAATGGGACAGAATCATCTGACTCAGAACATGTAACCTGTCTCGAGCGAGCGATTCTCTATTTAAATCTGTATAAAATATCAGGAAGCGTTCACATGGAATATGGATATGTATTTGTATAAAGTTATCATACTTTTATATTACTGTTAAATAAAAATAATTTCAATTACCATTTTTTTAATGTTCTGTCAAACTGTACATTTGAACATACACTTCACTCACTGCAAATACGGGGATATTGAATTTTACCAGGTATGCGACCAATTTATTTGATGCTCAGAAAAAATAAGGTATGAAAATAGCAAAATAATTGAAGCGTATAAAATTATATGTGTAACTAAACTGCATTTACTTTCGTTAATAGAAAAATGGATTGATTCATGGTTGCCAATTCATCTAGACTAGCCACATTCGGGATTCGGGCGGTACAAACACTAAAGGTATTATGCCCGATATCAAAAATATACTCTTAATAAAAATAACAATTATTTTTTGCATGTATATTAATGTTGATTTATTATTGAAAACCAGTGTTTATTAATAAAATGGCATTTGAAAAAATTACAATAAAATGACCAAAAATCCCGAATATGGACATACGCTTTTTAAACAAACATCAAGTAAACTGAACGAACGAATGGTGGAAACTATCAAATGAAAGAGCGAACGGCTTTTTTAATTCGTAAAAAGCACTCATTTAAACAAACAGAAAATGAAAATGTTTAATCTTCACCCAATGAAAAGGAAACAAAACGGCATACATACAATGGAACTGAATCGTTTAGATCTTTTCATAATTATATTTAAGAGAAATACTTTGCCTCACGGAAAACTCGATTTGCTTTTTAACACAATACTTTAGTTTGAATCCTTAAAATATTTCTGATTTGTTTTATTTCAGAAGACTTTGGGGGAAAAAATTAGATATAGGGCCAGTGAAAGCAGCTAAGAATATATCTATGGACAAACACATGGGATAAGCAAATTTCGACGGGCAAAATATGACACATCCGAGGTCTGAAACGGGGATCTCACCTCCGGGCTACATACCCTAACAACTGTTTTCTTTTACCCTAAGCTCAATGTGTTTTTAAAGCGCAAATGCACATATCATACAAGCATGTGTACGTGTGTGTGTGTATATATATATATATACATACGCATACACCCACACGATATATATATATATATATATATATATATATATATATATATATATATATATATATAATGGGCTGATACAATATAACACAAATAGAAAAGAATAGACACATTTAAAAGAACACTCACACGGTAAATTGTTCGAGCTTTCGGCCCTCTCAGAGGCCTTCAAGTGAGCTCACTTGAAGAAGGTTTTCTATTTGTGTTATATTATATCAGCCCATTATTGTGCCGCTCGTGTGAGTTTTTACTTACAATCGTGATGTGTATGTGTATATATATATATATATATATATATATATATATATATATATATATATATATATATATATATATATACACTAAACATTGAATAAAACAATCTAACATAGCATGAATCGTTTCGCAGTCGCAAAAATAGAATAAATGGTGACCGGGTTCCCTCGAAAAGAAAACTATGAACACTTCACTAAGGAAAAGGAACATCTCGATTCATAAAAATTAGAACCAGGGAAGTAATTAATTAGCGCATCTTTGATGAGAATAGAATAAATAGAAATAAATAAGCATGCGAAGAGATTAAATATGACATCCATTCAGTTGCTCACCTAATTTGGCTTTGACCGAGTTGAGCCTTGAGAACGATCATGCCGTTTGGAAAAACCCCATCCAACTTGGCCGATCGGTGCAACTTACAATGGTAAGAACAAAGAGATCGGAGACGAACTTTTCACGATATCGCAGTTCAAACTATCAATAATTAAAAGATATATACCAGATAATTACAAAGCTTGAGTACGAAGGGTCCAATTCTACCCAGAATCGGCTTGACTACTCTAGCAGCCGAAACTACATGAAAATGCATGTACTTATTTATCAAATTTATTGAACAGAATCAAAATGATACGTGGCTCCTTTTCATCATATGTGGGGAAGGTTATGCAGGACATTATTTAGTTGAACAATGGAGGACCAGTGACGCAAACTGATCAAAGCAAGTACTTTGGCATTACTTTGACTGAAGGTCGAAGCTAGGGAGTTCATTTTAATGGGATTGTCTTGAAGACTTGATGTTAATACAACCAACCACAAATCGTGCCAAAAATTTATGAGATCCGTACGAAAAGGGTCTAATAAATATGCTAGAGGGAATGCTAAGAATGAAAGTTCGTTTTATGATGAACTGAGATGGCAGGGAGGAGTGTGTTTCTGAAACGCTTAACCTTTAAAGCGAAAGAAGACGAGCTAATTTATAAGCACGTATATCTCGGGCGTACATGGGACATAACGCATAGAAAGATCGTTTTTCGAGGTTAAGAAAACCAGCCTTTATGGCTAACAACGACCATACATATGGAATTAAAAGGAGAAAGCCACGGACAAGTATAGGAAAGTGCTCCTTTGTTAATGAAGGAAGAGCAGAGTAAAACTCATTTTATGGAGAATATAACCCCGCACTTATCAATACCAAACAGTTTGAAATAACCACCGAACAGTTTTAATTAAGAGGCATAATAATTTAAAATCTTAAATGTACTTTAAACTTAATTATAACCTTGCCACCTGGCTGTAAACCTGTCGGCAAGGGGCTCAAAATGAAGAAATAAATCACCTTAACATTTGTCAATAGAATTGCGAATGATGTTGCTTACCAATAACTTTCTACCGTTGTCAACACTTCTATATAAAATTTTAATTAATAAAAAGCATTTAATATTTGGAATTCTTGCCCTTTCTCCACAACTAAGTAGTTTATGTTTAAGATTTTGCAGAAAAAAATCTCTAAAATATATTTCATACTCGTATAACCTTAGTCCAAAATTTCAGGGATATTTCAAATTTATGACATGCTTGTGAATTATTCCCCATTTACTAAAAAAATCATCGCACCATAACTGATAAAATGGATTGGAGTAAAAATTCTCTTCATTTTCAACTAAGTATAGTAAGAAATTGTTAACATTAAAGTTCTCACATAAATATTATTTCGACGAAATCAAAAACTTCTTTACCACTTCTATCTTTAAAAATATGTCATTTTTTGCTTCATAAATATGCTTACCATTTTACAAGTAATAATAAGTATTGATTGACCATTTGAAGAAAAAAAGTTTAAAAACAAACCTAAATATGTTTAAAAATTTTAATATTTTTCTTAAATACCTTAAATACTATTAAATATAAAACGATAATTCCAAATTCAAACCCTGCGGAATAGTGATTTTGCAAAAAAGCACAAAAAAGAACTTTTTCTGCAGGAATAACTTATTTACTCTCATTTCACGGGTAGCAACTCTAATAAGGAGCTCATTCATTAGAAACGCAATAAATAGATAAACAAAATATTTCCTAATCCAGACATTATCTTTTTACGCAGGGATAATTAATATCCTTTTATTTGAAATTTTCAACTCAACTCAATTAATGTCAGGTAAACATATATATATATATATATATATATATATATATATATATATATATATATATATATATATATTTTTTTTTTTAAGGTAATCTACCGGTTAAGGTAGGTTTTTCGATGGACACAACTACCAAACAAATATTTTGTGACTACTAACAAAACACAACCCTAAATTCTACTCTACACCAGGTCCCTCTTCATCTCTGAGTACTTTCTTCCGCCCTTCATCCCGTCCAACATCCCTATCCTGTTCCTTCCCTTTCCTCTTTTGCCCAACATTCTACCTTCTATCACAGTCTTCAACATCCCACTGCCGGTCAACACCCCCTTCATCCACTTTTCCTGCCTCCATAGGATTGCTCCCAACAAACCCCTCTCTTCACCCACCATACCAAGTACTTCCTCATTTGTTTTCTTCTCTGTCCATTTCACCTTCTCCATTCTTCTCCACACCCACATTTCAAAAGCCTCCAGTCTACGTCTATCCTCTTGCTTCAATGACCACGTTTCCGCGCCGTACATAGCTACGCTCCATATCAAAGTTTTTACGAGTCTTTTCTTAACATCCTTACTCAAAGTCCCCGTCATCAACTCCCTCCTCCTCGTGAAAGCCTCTTTGCCTAGCGCAATTCTTCTCCTTACGTCCCTACTACTTTGACCGTGTTGGTCCAAAACACTACCGAGATACGTAAACTGTTCTACCTGCTCTAGTTTTTGCCCTCCTATTTTAATGTTAAGCTTGCCATTTTTCTTTCTAGAAAATCGCATAACCTTTGTTTTATTAATGTTGATTCTCATCCCATACCTGTCGCACTGAATTTCCAATTCACTCAGCAATGCTTGCAGCCCCTTGGCTGACTGACAAACTAAAGCTTGGTCATCAGCGAACCTAACTGATTTTACGAATTCCCCGCCCACTTTCATTCCTACCTCTAGTTCTTCCCATGCCTCTTTGATCATTTCCTCTGCATACAGGTTGAACAGCAACGGTGATAATGGGCAACCCTGCCTTACACCCCTTCCTAACACTGCCCATCCTGACTACCCGTTTCCCACCCGCACCTGAGCAGTCTGAGACATGTACAGGTTGCGGATTAGCCTCCTTTCCCTCCAATCTATTCCTATTTTCTGCAATATACTCATTAGTTTTTCCCAATTCACTCTATCAAACGCTTTTTCGAAATCTACGAAACAGGCAAATACCTCCTGGTTGTGTTCTATATTCCTCTCGATTAATAATCTCATTACTGCAATGGCATCACGCGTACCTCTCCCCTTCCTAAACCCAAACTGATCATCCCCTAAGTAATCATTTGCCCTACTCTCTATCCGTTTGTTTATGATCCTGAGAACAACTTTAGCTGCGTGGGATATCAAACTAATTGTCCTATAGTCCTCACATGACGTGGCCTTTACCTTTTTCGGAATCGGAACTAAAACTGCTCTCACAAAGTCTTCCGGCCAGATTCCCTCCTCATAAATGCTACGGATCAGCCCATATAGCCTCTTCCTCCCACATTTTCCTAAGCATTTTAAAAAATTCCACGGGAATGTTATCAACCCCCACGGCCTTATATATATATATACATACATATATATATATATATATATATATATATATATATATATATATATATACATACATATATATATACATATATATATATATATACATATACATATATATATATATATATATATATATATATATATATATATTTCCGTCCGTTATCATCAGTGCTGCTTTTTTGGGGGGAAGAGCGGAGAGGATACGTGCGGAGGGGTGAGGGGATAAGAGGTATGGTAAGAATAGGAAATGGACGGGTGGTTAAGAAGGTATAAGCAGTAAGCAGACAGAGAGAGGATGGATTCAACGGGCAGTGTTTACCCCAGGAAGTTTAAATGACTGAAGCACCAGATAAGCGCCATCTCGTTCTCACTTCTTTAGTGCTTGCGGATTCTTAATATATTTCAATCACCGATGCAGTCATCCAAAAGGGGCAGGGGAGCAGGGAAGAAAGGGATTAGATAATTAAGGATATATCCATCCCTATCTTCACTGCTTCCTTCTCCCTTCCCTCCCCGATTTCGTCTTCCTCACTTCTCTTGTGTTCGTCTTTTATATATCTTTTATACGTGTTCTTTTATACGTATACTTTTCCCTTATGTTTATACCTATGTGAATGAACATTTGTTCGCCATATGGCAGGAATTTTCCTGCATGAATGTGTGTGTATTTATACGTTGATATATATATATATATATATATATATATATATATATATATATATATATATATATATATATATATATATATATATATATTATTATTATTATTATAAGGTAATCTACCGGTAAAATAGGTTTATCGATGGACTCAACTACCAAATAAATATTTTGTGACTCCTAACAAAACATAACACAATCCAGCCACCTACATTACATCAGGTCCCTCTTCATCTCTGAGTACTACCTTCCTCCCTTCATCCCGCCCAACATCCCTATTCTGTTCCTGCCCTATCCTCGTTTGCCTAACATTCTAACATATATATATACACACACACACATGTTCAAACAATACAAGTGTTTAGATCCTGGTCTATGAGCGAGCTGCAGAGTAAGCTATACATCCACCTCACCTTTTACTAAAATTGAACTCGTCGCACATCCTACAGAGCCGTTCGAAATTTGTTTTCCCAAAGCGAGCCGCCGATTTCCGAATAATCATGAAGACGTCTTCGAAAACGCACCAAGACGTGGGAACTAAGCGAGGTGGATGATGGATGAAGCCAACACGTCGTCGCCGCTTTCCACGACGCCGAGTTCCCATACTTATGCTCCCACCGGCCCTCACCGATTTGGCGAGAGGGTTCTCAGGAAAACAAACTGGAATGCTCGCCACACCTACGTGGAATCCTTTCGGCCTTCCTGGCAGGCGATATTTCCCGAAGATTGCGCAGGGAGGAGTTGAGGTGAATGCGTGTATTAAACATAAGGGAAACGCTGGCGGCCGAGAATGGGGGCGATCGGAACGGGCGCATTTGCAGTCGGGATAAGTATTCGAAGGAGGGAGAGAGACTGCTGGGAGGAGGGAGCGCACCCTTCTCCTGATTACTCGGCACTTCCAACGAATTTCACGGTCTAAGAGAGAGATATAGCGATGGCAGGGATTGGGAAAAAAGCGCCCCGCCCGGACTCCAACCCTGTCCAGCCCGCAACAAACCTCATTCCCCAAAAACCCAGCCTGTCCCTCCTTCCCACCCCATCGCAACTAAATTCCCTTTTTTCTTTCCCTTCCTGATGCGATTCTGCGATCGCACTTCAATTCACACACAGCACCACGCACACACGCGCGAGAGCCCAGACGCACGAACTCCACCCCTTAGATACTCGTGTACGAAGAAAAAAATCGAATGCCGACAGCGGCTCCCACTGCACTCCGCCCCTCCCTCCCCATCCCAGCCCTCTTCCCGAATCCCACCCCTACCTTCCATTTCTCAGTCCCACCCTCGGGCAGGAGAGCCCACGACCAACTCCCAACCTCCCCCTCGTCTCCAAACCTATTTCATCCCACCCGCCCTTCCTGAATGTCCAACCATCCCCGGAGCCCTCGGCCGAAAGAGTGGGGCCGTCCGTCGCCCGGCGTTGTATGGAACCGCAGGCACAGGGGGATTGGGGGGTTGGTGAGGAGGAGTGGGGGAAGCGGAGGGATGGAGGGTACGGCGGCCCCTCGTACGCGCGCACCCTCTCGAACGGACATCCGCCTTGCATGGCGGCTCATCGGAGAGCGAGAAAGAAAGATAAAGCGGGGAGGGGAGGCGGAGGAAACCGGTGAGAGGGTGGGTGGGGAAGGGGGTGGAGAAAGGGAGGGGCGCGCTGGAGAAGTGGCTTTGGCGGGACGAAGGGCAAAAAGAATAATGACGGAGATTCTGCACCCTAATCTCTGGATCCTTCTGCCGGCCCATCTATCTCACTCGTCGCTCAACGCCACTCTTCCGAACACATCCCCGGCAGCACCGCCGCCGCCACCTCTCTCTACACTCCCTCATCTCCACCTCCTCTCCGCCTACCTTCCTTCCTCTCTTCTTTTCCTTTTCTCTCTCTCTCTATCCTCTTTCCTCCCCCATTTCCTTTCTCCACTCCCTTTCAATGCCTCCACTTGGTCCTAACCTTACCGACGTCCTGTGTATCATTTTATGGAAATGGCAATGAAAGTGGAATTGGCAAGTCAACGGACAAGTACACAATGGACTCTTCACTAACTTCACCATTTTCCTTCTCGCCGACGTGGAGCATAATTAGCAAGCCAGAACAAGTAGTTGGAAATCCAATTTTGTTTTCGGGCTTTAGAATTAACCGGTGTAGCTAACCGAGGAAGTGACGACATGGAAGGCAGTTTTAGCCCTCTTCACCGTCTATGACAGTTAAAATGACGCGAGAAATCATCGGGAAAACATGAAGGAATTTGAAAATTCGTTTTCTCACACCAGTGAGTTTCGCACGCCTACGCTTCGGGGCCTTCACAAATAGCGATACAATTATTATTCGTCCCATGATTAAGGCCAAAAGTACATAAAATAGTAGCTTCTCCACGCTAGGACCCGAGACCATTGAAACTTGTCACAAAAGGTTAGAAGCTTCATACTTTTTCAAGATGTAATTTCCTTACGAATGCATTCATGGCGTGTGGATTACAAAAGCTACCGGATTTCGGTTTACACGGTGTGTTGTAATTATTGACAAGATTCGCCAGCGTTTCACCAAACGCCTTCAAGTCAATGCGCGACTAACAACACACGCGGTTGAACCAAGGGGCATGCAAACTTCGTTTATTGACACTGTTAATATCCTTTAAAAGCTTAAATTATTTCTATCATTTACTCCACGACAGTATCTCACATTACAGAAATATAAAATTACGTTTTGCTTTAAAAAAACGAGATGTTATTCCGGAGCCATCTTTTTAGGCTTAACCACATAAACGTACTACTCTTAATATTTAGTGCCTACGGCCGGTGAGAAATATGATAGAATTTCTTGCCACGGCATGTACTTGGTACACTCGCTCCAGATTCTTTCACCTTTAATACCGCTCACTCTTATCTCTATTATTCCAATCAATAAGGGCAATCACTTTAATTGAATTTATTTTTATTTCAAATGTATTAAGAATCTTTCTAAAAAGTGTTACATCTAAATTCCAAATGTTTTAATTTTCTAGTCAGATGAAATATCAAAATTATTATAATTATAGCTCTTCGACAGCCACAAATCCGATGCCTCTTTAAGCAATATTATATCAGTATTAGACCGCTGAAATAATGGGGACATTTTTAAGGACGGTTTATTTAATGGACTGTCTGCAGAAGTTGTTTCCCTTCCAATCGAGTTCGGTTGTAGAATATCATCCTCATATTTATTCAGATCACCGCATGAAAACAGGAGAGAAGCGGCAAGAGGATACCTGGCCTGGCCATGAATTCCCGATTCACTTTGCATGCGATTATGCCTCTCGCATTCCGCCGAGTCCTCTCACACGTGTGCCAGATATGGTTCCCTTTCACATTCGAAATTCCTCATTTCATATCTATTTTTACGCTACATCATATTTCCAAAATCAGGTTTATCTAGTTTGCGAGCTAAAATTTTACACGGAAAAAACGTATCATACCTAAACCAAGGAGGTCTCATGATAGGACATGATAAATCAATGATGAAATTTAGGTGCCGACGTAATTGGGAACCATTCAGATATGCATATACAGATGTAGATGTGAACTTTTCACCATCAAGAAATGTTTGTTCAATTAAAATATAGATCAGACTTCTTATTTACCTCGAAGAGTATGTGAAAAATGATAAGAATTCTTTCACTTTATACCCGATGTCAATTTTATTTCAAACAACATTCAAGTTTTGAGAGAGCATATCACAAACAAACCCATGAAAATCGTTGCTTTCTCCACATGAAATCAATCAAGTTTCCATAAAAAAGTCAAAAATTAGTGGCATGAATTTGGTAGGTAATATAGTTATCTTGAATAGCAAAGTTAGCAGATAGCAGTACAGAAAATTTATATTTCTTTTAGTGCCTCCCACTAGTCTCAACATGAAAAAGTCGTATCACGGAAGATTCTTGGGAAGAAAAAATTTCCTGAGGAATAAAACCATGCTTTCAATTTATCTCTTAGAGCAGAATCATGCCGCGAATGCTAATTCATCAAGGCTTTCATATTGATACGCATGTCAATATGAAACACTCAAGAAGAGAGAAATAAGAAAGTTCGCAGGCTTTTCTGTGGCATACATTTATGTCATCACTCCAAATAGACAACATAATATTACGCAGGATTGGAATTCAATAAGGACACAAACTAATAAAATAAATACCTAGATGATTGAGAATGAAAACAGTGAACATAGAGTAAATTTCCTCAATTATAGAACAAATGCAGTGAAACCCTGTAATTTCTTTGTCGTGCAGACAAGAATCCGAAAACTGCAAATACTATTGGCTGAAACAACTGCAGTGACAAAACAACACAGGTGTCACTTAGTCAAATCAGAACCAAGGAAAATTTACCATTGACAATCATTCCAGTTTCCTGGACGTCAACTCTTCCTGCAAACAGGAAAAGTCTTTATCTCGTTCCTCCATAATAACGTGATTAAATGTGCATTCGACGGTTCCATAGAGCGCAGTATTTCTCATTCCGAACGCGATGGCAAATGACGAGAAGCTCCTTAAGCACGCACCCGCGCTCAACACACGCTCACGCAGTTCCCAACGGTGCCTCTAACCCTTTTGCGCGTACCATACGAGGTCTAAATCGGGACGTCGGAGGCCAAACACGCTTCCCTTAACCCAATCGCATTCCGGGCGAAGCATACATTCAAATTTCCAGGACAGGAAGAGGGAGGGATTGAAGGATGTGGTTAGGGGAGTGAACGCTGCGAGAGATCCTTTACCGGGAAGGAGAAGAAGAGACGTTTCGATATTCCTCCTCCTTCTTTGTCTAAATAACGCCGCGCCGGTGACGGCCTCATCCTCTTCCCATTGGGTTTTAGCCCACGCCCCGGTCCATTTCTCCTGTGGGCTTAGACTGGTGTGAGGGATGGAGAGGTGCAAGGCCTTCCTATGGGGCGGGTTCGATCCCTGGCGGCCTTGGCCATTTTCAGCGGTTTCCCAATCCTCATTCGAATGGAATCAAAAAAAAAACTCTTCTACTCGAGCAAACCGTGTGCCCTTGGAGACGTCACAATATCGACACCCAAGAGTCGTTCGCTTTGTAATTACTAAGAACTCACACCGAGCTTCCTATACATTCCTCTTGATCCATTTAAAAATTTATAATTTTACCCATATAGCCTAAATGAAACGCCCTTGGTGTATTCGGGAGTTCCTCCCCTACCAACACTATCACGTGAACTTTCTCATTCTTTAAACCAACTCAGATAATTATTTTCAGTTTCAGCTAGTGCATTGATTTGTAATCTTAGACTTGTTGAAGTGCCATTTAAATTAAACTGAGCCTCTCAGAATGGCACACTTCTGTGCGAATAATTTAGTTGATAACCAAAAAGACGGGTTGAATAATGCTCGCGAAAGTTTTTCCTAGTATTTTATTTCATTATGATATTATAATAAGATTTCAGAAGTTTGCCATTAAATATTTTTCTTTATAGAAGATCTTGATGGTCCAATGGGTCTTAGCGCTTGGTCTCTAAATGGGGCCCGGATTTGATCCCCAGTTACGCCTCCGTCTACACTCAGGTTCACCCGAGCTGTGTGGTTTTTCCGGTATGAAAACTTTCTGGAAAACCACAGGTGGCACAGGGAAAGGAGCTGGCCTCTTGATGTATGAATCTCACGCGCCGTTGGGCTTGGTACTGCGTAAGTTCTATCCTCGACTATCGTAGCAAACTCCGAGTTGATCACTGCAGTTCGCATGATAATAAGTACAACATTTTTTTAAACCAGCCATCTCCGCCAATTTAACAACATCATTACATTTTTTATAGATATATAATAAATTATTTTGTGTCAAGGGAAGGCATATACAAAACCTGGCGACCTGGCGATATCTACAGTCTGAAATTCTCTGCGTACAGTCTGCAACATTATCACGTTCTTCAAGAGAGATTTATTTGAGCTTGGCCGTAAGAAAGCAAGCTTGTAAAATGGGTTTTAGGATTTTAGCATCAAAGTTCCGACCGAAAGAAGCGCTATAAACTTGAGTAATTTAGAAAAAAATATATGGCGGCCCCGATTTCTATTACAGATATCGATTGTGGTTGCTTAAAAAAGTCTATAACCTTATCGGAAACTAAAATTGCCAAAGGCACCGGTACACTGGAATAAAATTTGTTGCATGATATTTTATTTTCACAAAGATTATTCATTTAATGTAAGCAACGGTCGATTTCCCATCATGTGCATGCCTTAGTATGAAATTGAGAATAAATCGTCCATACAACAATTCGAGTCAATAGTCACATAGCATCAGTAATCATCAATCCAAGAAATATTTTGAAGCACCGATGGGTTTACTCAATTTACTCATCGAGTCAACAATTTTATTTTTGTCGTTAATCGAATTTGTTGCGGATTTTAGTCCATTTTCGCTTTAATTAAGACAACAATTTTCAACATTATATGAACGAACAATACAACACTATTTGAAAATTCACAATATTTCGAGCTATATAGAAATTAAGAATGCATATTCAGTAAAGCGTATATTACTAACACCCATGAAATGAGCACACTCGAAGTTACTTCGTAAATTATTTCGCTACATAATATTGACCCAGTATTTTCAGCAGTCTCTTGTATAATCCAAGCCTCTCTCCTCTTCCGTCCGTTCGTTCATCTCTATTCCTGCCTTCCCTCATTAAAACTCTCAAAATCTCCTCAAATCGTTGCGGCACACACACTCACCTTTGCTCCACCGGAGCTTACTCCCCGCTCGAAATGGAAGTGAGAATCCCTCAAATCTTCCAATTGAAGCCGCAGTTCTTCCAAAAACAAAAATAATCTCACGCTCGCCACCTTTCCTTCACTCGCCCTATAAACTACAGTCTCTGCATTTGCAGTTCGCATGCTTTTTCCTTGGTCCCTTCGGTATCGGTATTTTGTCACGGTTTTGTAGGTCAGAGCACGATAGAAACGGAATAGAATATGATGGGACCTCCCGGACATGGAAACGAAGCTAACAATAGTGCGGTGGGACTGATAGGATTGCTCGGGATTACAAGGAGAGAGGGCTGTTGAGAACGCGCAAAAAACTCTCGGAGTGAAAACGTACTCGCAGATTGCTAGAGGTATCAACATTGTGAAGACAATTATGCGGTGTCCCATTTCCAGAGACCTCTCTATTTCCTCGTTCCGCAAATGAAAAACAGAGATCGAAAGGATATAATCGATCATTCCGAAGATAGGGCAATGGATTGCGCATTAAGAAAGTAGAAAGGAATTAATGAAAGAGTTAAACATCGAAACCGTTAATGAAATCGGAGGAGTTCCTGAAAGGATGGACATTGCCATAATAAACAGAGATTAATTTAACGGAAGTAGAACTGAGTGGAAATATGTTTTTTATTAGTTGTCATCAAAGGGATAATATTTTACAGATAATATTTTGTCTGTATTTTATTTTTTTTAATTATCTTCTTCAATCCGGAGGCTAAAATTGAGGAAACCAGCATAAAATTCGTCTACGAGCAACCATTTTGCGCTATTTCAACGCCATTTAGAGAAACATGCATGGTAATGAGATAGCGAAAGATATATTAATTAGTAAATTATTGATACCCAATATTTTTCTTTATTTAAAACTACCAGAAAAGAAGGATTTTCCAAGAAAATATCAAATCATGCCGTCAAGTTTGAAAAAATTACATCAAAGATGAAATAAAAAAAGATTCATCTATTTACTTCCAAAGCTTTGAGCCGTAAAAATATAAGTATTTGAATAACACATTCTCAAATACTCCTCCAAATTTTTGCGGATAAACAACGTATATCTCACCCCCCGAATCAGCATACTTGCACATTCAAAGCATTAAAAATCCAGAGAGAGTGTGACGTATCGCTTGTACTTCTTCATGTATAGTACAGATTATCCCAAAAACGTACAAAAGTTATAGTGAATCACTTTCCACCATAGCAATTGCAGATTGTTTCATATTTTTCAACGCTATTTTTCCCAATGAAGTTTGATTAAGTCATGAGCCTGATTTTTGTAAGCTTTTTCGCGGCCGGATACTCAAATTCATAAAAAAAAGTTAGCTAGTTTTGAGTATTAGTGAAGAGTATCAACCCCGCAAAGATAATTGAATTTCACCCAAGCCCCAGTTTTAGAACTAACCAATTTCAAGACAACTCGTGGAATATGCGACTCACATCAAAATGGAGATTTTTCCAATAGTTCTGCGCGTTTTGCTACTTTCACCCTTCACCAGAGGGGTACCACGACGTAGCATAGTAATTCTGCCATTCGCTCCTCTCACTCCTACATTTCATTTTGAAATCCTCTTTTACGCTAACATCTCCAGGACCCAAGTTCAGGAGACATTGCACGGAATTGGATTTTCTTGCGTTACTTATTCTTTTCAGCTCTTGCAAAAATGGGCATCAAAGTTCTAAAGGAGCATCTCCAACGAGATGTGTCATTCTCTTATGCATTCCGGTGCTCATCTATCCTCTTCAAGAAATTGCAAAATAGCAAGCATTAAATATTTGTGGACGAGCACTGATTCTTCCTCAGACGTCAGGAACCGAAAAATAATACAAATGGCCTCTGACATCAGCAAATTTCTCCACTGGAGCAATTGCTTTAATGATGTGCGTTTTAAAATAACACTATTTTTCTTTCGTAAAATTGATCCCAGCTACATTTATGATTTTTTGAAATACGAGGGATTCGTAAAGGGACACTATAAGTAATTTTAAATTTTAGCAGAATTTATCCCTGGGTAAAATAAAACAAAAAATCACACTACTTACTTTTTTTCAATTGCAATGTAAACTTGATTAATTTCTATGCCACCAGTCTAACTGAACTCCAAAGACCTAAAACTAAATAACTCATAAAATTCTAGAATACAACAAATATGAATGTGCAGTATTACTACGTTAGTTGTCCACGATTACTTTCATAGCGATGAAAATCAACAGGACTAGAACTTAAAGATGCAGTAACAATGAATAATATAGTTATAGTAAAAACAGAAAATCTATCTTACTCACAGATATGGTGGATACAAAGCAGTGGATACTTGGGAAATTGGGAAGTTTTGCGTAGAAATTTCTTACCTAAAAATAAAAATAAAATAGAATTACACATTGTTGTCATACATATATAAATTCATTTAGATTTACATTTAAATAGATTAATTAATACAGATAAGTTAATACTAGCGAAGAAAATATAACAAACGTGATATACAGGTAAGAGTAATTTCTGTTAAGGCCGATTCTAATTTCACTGTCAGAACTTAGTTCTTGATAAATTGTTTTCTTTAGGCGAGGATTAATTCAAGGAGTTAAAATAAGATTTTGTTTGCTATTGATAAAAGAGAGAACTTTTATTTCATTTTCTTGAGGAAAAATTTGTTCATCTTAAATTTTCCCAATACATGCGAATCGCTTTCCTCTTGACATGAAATAGAACACATAATTCTTCAACGACCTCAGAAGAGAGATGCGTACTGCTCTAGGAGGATGGAGACTGGAAAAAGAGGGCGTGAGGAAATTAAAGGAGTACGTATGTAAAGCAGGGAGAGGCGAGAAGAGAATAGAAATAGGGAATCGGTGCGCAATATTAGATTCATATTCCCTGAGGACATAGATGAGTGCCTTCACTGTACTTACCTAAATGCTAAATGCTACCAGGACTTTCCTGGAGAGCTTCGATCATTGAAAAGGAAAAGTAACCATCGACTATTTGGCAATGAGAGGCAATATGCAAAGGAGTGGGAAATACCAAATATGGGATATGTTGGAAAGACAATTGTTATTGATACAGATGGAGAATGTAACAGGAAGGAGGTAGGTGACGTTCTTTAAGACGTAAGAGGTGCTGTGGATAAGATTGGGACGAGGATTTATTGTGGAGGAAGAGATTGTGGCGTAGAATTTAAGGCAATAATTGTTCTGTGAACCGTTGCATATAATTACCGAAATAGAGGAGAGAGGGTGGACGTAATAAGAGCTCGTTGATAGGTCCGATCTTCGTTTGAATGAGAGAAGTAGGCACTTAGAAGGGAGGTCTGACGTCAAATAGTCGATTTTTATTTTGGGTCGAGTTATTTTATCACCAGGCTTAATTTATTGGTTCCACGGAAAAGGTGGTGATAAAGTTAAAATTTTAAGACGTAAGAGATCTGGGTCAAGAATGATACGGAATAGTTGTCAGAGAGAGATTTTATTATGGAGTGTTTTTCTCTTGGTGTCCGAATTACCTGAAAGAAATTGCAGGTTATCAATTTATTACTCGATGGAGACTTCTTTGCTCAAATCCGCATGTGAAAAGTCTCAAAGGGATGGCTTTCTTAAAAAATAAAACGGAGGGCTACTTCTGAAATGGAGATATTTTTGGTGGTTGATTGGATTAATGCTGTTTTCTCGTGATGTCGGTGTTCAAAGTAATGTTTTGAAGTTAAATATCGATGCCTGAGAAATGATGCTGAAGTCAGATATAAAAGACGGGTATAGTAGCCGACTAATATATTCTCCTACTTATATAATTTTACATATCAGATAGAGTTAAAACATTACCAAGATTCTAAGGATATTACACAGCAATATATCGAATTTTTTTCTCGAACTAAACACCAAATTATATCTAACCAGAACACATGAAGCCTCCGAATGCAAAACTCGGCTGCCATCTACATTCCGTTATTTTATCTTGGCGCGGAAGGTGTGTTAAATTTTAATCAGAGAAAGGTTTGAACGAATTGAAAAGGATTCCCTGAAATACGATATATCAGTGGTGCACACGAGAGGGAATAAAGACAATGCCACGAAAGATATCTAAATCTTATGAAATATTTCACTTCATAAAGTCAGAATACCCAATGAAGTATGCGATCAAAAGAAAGAAACTCTGAGAAAGATAATATGTACGGTTCATTTATGAAGCGTGCGGATACCATCCGGCATTTCAAGCGGAAACGTAACTCAATTCAGCGTACGCGAGTATTCCATTTGCGTAAACGACGACCGATGAGGAACATAATTACATTACCTCGCCCCATTTTCACCTCAACGTCATAGGCTTTTAGGTGCCGCCGTAAAAACATATCATTCCAAAATGTGGGTCTGAGTGATGGTGGCGACACAAAAAAAATGTGAAAGACGTTAAGTGCCGGAGAGAACACGAAGGAAAAATTGAAGAGTATGTCACTGCTTACGAAGTAAAGGGAACAGTCGGCAAAAGACAGATGTTATCTACATATGTATTGCGCATGAAAAGTTGATTGTGTTCGTGTTTACTTTATAATATGACCTTAGCTTAGTTTATAAAATTATTTATAAAAAAATATGATCGTGATAGACTTTGTTGTGAAAACTTTCGCGGCGAGTACATAGTGAAGATTGCATGCTCTCGGGTTTCACTGCGTGTGTTATTATTACTGACAAGTTTTTGCCATCATTCTGGCAAGCTTCATTTTGTAAATGTTGCGACACACAATACGCGCTTTAACATAGGAGCATAGGTGAAAATTAATAGACTCGGTTCATCCTCTTTAAAAGTTAGTTTTAATATTTAATCTACTACTTCTACTAATTACTCTGTAATAACTCGCCATATAGACGCGTAAATAAACTTTATTTTGCAAAATATTTTTGGCCAGCTGAATGCTTAAAATGGAATATTATTAGTCATTTTTGAATGGAATATAATGAGAGCTTTCACTTTCTAGTTAAAATATTTCTCCGTGTCTTTAAATTATGATGACATATGACAGCAACTTAATTACGTAACCATTAGTATTTACGTTCACACTAGCATGATAACGGTTTATTTGTAATAAATTATATCTTACATTACACGGACTACAAAAGTTCACCTGGAGAAATTGTTCTAAAATTAAAAAAGTGTATTACTATTTGTTATTGTTACTAATGGATAAAACAACTATTTTCGGGGGTTTTAATCACAAGAATAATATCCATCTGCGGACCCAAACTAAAAATCTCTTCATAGGTAATGCTGCAAAACGCTCTATCTTGGGAGTAAAATGATAATATATTTGTAAGAGGATGGTAATGGAAAAAGATGAGAAAGAGGAAGTAAACTAAGCAAGGAAACATGAGACATAGAATATTAGTTTAAAAAACAACGTAATTAATGAACCACGTGGAAACAAGAAATCCCTATATGATCATGCCACTTCAGTTATAAAAATGAGTAAGGGCTGAAACATATTGAAAAATGTATTCATCTCTCCGAAAAAACATCCATTTATCCTAATCGGTGCTCTCGTGAGTTCACAAAACAGCTATAGCCGACTGACCTCTTCAGGTCATGGAGTACTAACCCCCTATCAGAGCAGTGCTTAAAAGGGGTCAGAAAAATATTTTTCAGTCCTAAAATCTAACATAAGTAGAGGAAAAAATAAAAAAAATAAGTATTCCCTCTACACTTATTTTCTTTATGCATGCCAGCTTATTTAAGTTGAATATGAATTTTAATTTTTATTAAAGAATCGTACCTACTTTTTTTCAAAGTGTTAGGTTAGAAAATAACTCTCAGAATATGTTCACTATCAATTGCAAATAAAAGAGGTATTAGGATGACCAGAGTCGAAAAAAAGCAATAATCACAAATATTAAAGCAAAAAAGGTTCTTCGATCATATCAGATCAAAGCCATGACGACATAAAATGTATATCGTTAAATGTGGAAGTTAAGGAAAAGAAAAAAAAGCATTCACTGGAATAAACTAAAAAGAAGAGAGTGAGTGATAAAAAGTATGCTGACAGCTCTTCGATTAATCAAAACTTTCATTAGAAGAAGCGTAATGAAATATATTAATATTGATAGAAATGAGCTCTTACGGCTAGTAGTATTGATAAATGAAAAACTCCAATAGCTGTAAACAGTTAACCTTTCTAAACAAAGTAAAAATGAGATTAGTTGGCCAACGCCACAAGTTAAAGTTGGGGTAAAAGGTAAAAAGGTAAAAAGGAATTTTCTTATCCCTTTCCTTTTTACCTTTTACCCCAACTTTGACTTTTGGCGTTAGCCAACTAATCTCATTTTTACTTTGTTTAGAAAGGTAGACTGTTTACGGCTATTGGAGTTTTTCATTTTTTCAAATAGATTGATGTTGGTAGATGAAATATTTTCCATCAAATGTATATTTTGGCCCTTTCTTCTATATTCTATGCATTCAAATACATGAAAACATCATCAAAAGCCGTCTTTTTAACTTAAATAATCCATGTTTATAGTTTTCTGGCCACTCAACTCATGTATTTCTTGGTAGCGTTCTTATAATTTGGCATTTTGAAACTTATAGCTAACGTGTGGAAAGCGTACATGTATATGAAAGCATTTAATTGAAATTAAATTAATTTCTCTCTATCAGAGTGAGCCAAAATCTACACGAATAAATAAAATAACTTAAAATAATAAATTAGAAAAAACTTAGATTAAATTATAAATGAGAAATTAGAAATGAGAAATTCGAAATTGAAATTAGCAATTCGAATTGAATGTTACGCATATCCGATCGAAAATTTACGTAAATGCTATACTTCACCGGGGTGCGTAAAACTCATCGTATAAAATAATGGATTAAACCAATAATTCCTCACTGAATTGAATTATTTAAAAATATGCCTGCACATTACGTTATTTGGACGGGAATAGCATTCACTTGTGACAAATAGGCACTGTTTTTTTCTCCAAAGTCAGAATGGAAACCAAATGACTTAGGCAACAAATCTAATGTGCATCTAAAATTTGTTAACTTCGCAAGGCGTGAGAAATCACCTACTTAGACCCACCTTTACATATACATTATAGCGTCTTAAGTATCTTACGCTCCCAAATGGAAAGAGGAAACAATGGGCGTGAAGAAATTTCTTGCGCGAAGGCATTCCTATGTATTCCAAATCTAGCAACTTCCCGAAAATCGTGATTAATCATAAACCTAGTATTCCCTTGTTGTTAAGGAGTGGATAATCCCCCCAAAACGAATGTTGAAAGTAGATCGGCTGGAGCGTGTTTGAGAGATAAGAAGTGGTCGAAAAGTTTCTCTCAATTCATTCCATTCATCCAATCGGTGCAATTGGATTCGCCTTCCCCTTCCCTCCCGTGGCTTTGCCTCGCGAAATGGCGGATCAATGGCGCTTTTTCGTAACCTTTAGCCTGACCTCTAAAACCGCAGTGTGCATCTTGTTAACGGACTGCATTACACCAATTACGAGAGAACGACAACAGCAATACGAGGCGTACATGACAGGGAAAGCGCGGCAAGATAATGGAAGGAGAGGAAGCGGCAGGGGGAAAGGAGGTGCGATGAAAAGGATTAGCGTACTAATCGGGTGGCTTAAAGGAAGGACGCAGGTGGTTTTCACCACACTGAAAGCTACGCAGCGGGGGAGGAGGAAGAGAATCAAAAGGGAAAAGCGTAAAGGGAAAACTAATGCCATGGAAGTGAAGGGGAGTGTAGGGAGGAAGGAAGAATTGAGAGAGAGAGAGAGAGAGAGAGAGGGAAACAGGAGAGAGGGTTTGTGATAGAGAGAGAGAGGGAGGGAGAATGGGACGGAGGGTTGGTGAATAAAAACTGTGAGTGGTAGAACAGGATGGGGAACGAGAGAGGAATGGATGGGGGAAGAGGAGCACTAACTGGTGGCGGGATGGCCGCGGTTTTCCGCAAGACAAAGGGCAAATTGATTCCGCAATTCCACCGAGAAGCAAATGTCCTGCGCCAGACTATTGTGGACATTGGTGGTCTCCACTCTGTGGGGGTGAGGGGGGTGGCAAGGGCTCAGCAGAGGGTAGTGCAAAGCACGCAAGAGGCATTGATGGAACGAGACAGGACGAGAAGGGAGACGACTAATAGATAGAAAGGAGTCGTAGGTAGGGAGGAACGGGTCGAGTGAAAGATGAGATGGTTAGCAGAGGAGGAAGAAAGAACATGGGTGGTGGGAAAAGTGCGGGAGAAATGAAAGGATGACACACCGGTGACTAAGAAAGGCTCTGAAGGAGGGAGCTGGCGACACAGAGCGATGGGGTGGGGGTGAACACACGTACACATAAATGCGGACAGATATTGGAAAACGGGATGTGATTGTGCGTACGTTGGGTATGAGGTGATGCGGAGGGGTGGAAGTTTATCGGAGTTGACGGCGGGGGGAGAGAACCCATTTCGCATGGAAAGCGGGGGACGTGGCTTGTGGGGGAAACAAAGGGAGATATAGGGTTAAGTAATAGGGTCGACTTTGACTGTCTGGACTGACGGGGGTGAGGGAGTCGGAGTACCGCCCGTGCGGCAGTACGAATTGCCGGATTAAGTAGCCAGAAACAAATCACAAAGGGAGTGCATCTTGTTCCCCCCGTCCTTAGTATCACATGTCAGCAAGGGGACATACATAGGCGAAATATTGATTCTTTTCATAGGCGGCAGAAATGCATAGGGACGAGAGTGCCTCGTTGCCAGTATGAAACAAGGAATAGGCCCTGGTGCTGTGTTCTTGGGGAGTCACCATCGATCCTAAGCATCAGATAATTTAATTCCTCGGAAATTTGGGACAGTTAAAAGCAGTAAGCAATGTGCCGTTGAGGCAACTGATCGACTGATAAGGTCTGAAGTCTCAATCTGGTAATTCATAATTTTGACAGCATGAATGTTATCACTTTCTAAATAATAGGTTATGATTTTGAAACGGATCAGATAATTACTGTAAGATTTCTTCAACACGAGGGAAACTCATGAATTTATATTTAAGACGATTGACATTTAAGTATAAAAATAATGAAAGTCACTACACTGATAATTTTTCGCTGATAAATTCCCGGATATTTTCGTAACACGGAAACGTTACTGTCATTTTATATGAAACTTATCAAAATGATCGATCATAAATTTACAAGATGCCTTGTCAAAACGGCTGATTTGTGGGAAAAGAGAAGTTACTATAATTGACGTCAATGGAGAGGAACACTCTACGCACCTTTAAAAACCTCTAATGTTCGAGCTGGGTCTATTCCGACTATGTCTAATACATCTTTGAAAACGAAACATAGGAATACACGATTTTCCCAACTGAAATCCGCAAGCGATTCAGAAGAAATTCAGATTAGCGTGAAAGGCTACCGGCCCTTATGACGTGAATCAAACTTGAGTAACCTGAGAAATAATTAATAGTGACGCAAGGTGTAACCTAAGAAGCAATTAATAATGACGCAGACAAATGAAGTGGTTGAAGGAGTGAAAGGGCTGAGTTGAATTGTCGAAGGATTTAGTTAAGTACAGTGATAATGAGCGAAAAGGAAAATGCGCTGGGGAAAATATATTGATGAGAAAATAGCAATTTCAAAGATGAAACGAAGATAATGCCTTGATCAAATTAGGTAAAAGATTAAAAAGGCAGGTGTCAATGGAGGTAATGTAAATGTTGTATTGCGTGAAAACACATGAAAAATGCATTTAATAAAATTATTGTTGAATGTATTATAATTTATGGCGAAATTCCTGCTGTGGAAATGTACCTAAAATACATGACATGAAAAACTCAATATTTAGAAAATATTTTTCACACGATTTATTCCCAAACAAAAATTATCCCTATACTTTTCTAGATATCCTTACCTAAATCATGCCATAAGCATCAATAAATATCACATTTTCCCATTGCATAATCATGCGTAAGTATCACTGTATATCTTAAATAATATGTGAATATTCGCTGAAGGATTCTGGCATTTCTGCAAAAGGCATTCCTTCTCAAATGGAAAATTGAACTTAATGCATGAAAATGAACATGATTGGAGGAGATACTTGAAACTATATTAATGCTAGAAACAACTATAAGATAAGTTACGATAACTTGCCGATTTACCCAAATTATATACTTCCCATGCATCCTTTCTTTTTTAACAGGCTAATAAATTCCACAGCTGTATATGTATGAACAATTATTCATAATTTGATATTTCCAATTTATGTATAAATGGTATAAGTATTATATTAACAATTATAATTTAATGTGTTGACTGATTTAAAGAATTCATAAGCAATTTTCGAACAAAAATCTTTTGAATTATAACTTGCTCCTCCTGGAATATTCATATCATTTACACCTTAACTATGAGAGAAAGATATTTTTATGGTATTAGTTCCCACCGTTTGGAGGAGGACGAATAATAGGCATAAACATACTATCTTGATGATAATTTAGATAGAATGTCTATTCCTAAAAGTAAAAGACATCATTTTAAATCTGTTAACAAAAATTATTTTGAAAACATTTTAAATAGTAGAATAGTATATTATCCCGTTTATAATTATAATAACCAAATTTCTCTAATATTTTACATATTTTCCTAACACAAAGTCAGAAGTATCAAATAGACACAAAAGAATACAGAACGAATATTTGACATCATTTTTCAATACACAAAAATGAAAGTATTGAAAGAAACGCAACAAAGAATAAATACCAACGTAAACAAACAGAGGCAAGCCACATCCGAACCAAAAAGGTAAACCATATGAGAAAGACCACAATGCATCTCAGGAGACTTTAAGGTAGGAAAATGAAGACGGGAAGCAAGGAACTTGCAGCCAAAAAAAACGAGGAGGTGGTAGAAAATGTAATGGAAAGGAGGAGAAAAAGAGGAAAGACAGAAAGAGAAAGATAAGAAAAAAAACTGAGGACAGAAAAGGCTCGGAATGTGATAGGAGGGAGAGAATGTGTGCGTCGGAAGATAAGAGTAAATCCATCAAATGAAATAATGCGAATGGGAAGGAGAGGACGTGCTATATGAAGACGGAAAACCGGTCGGTTCGTGTGGGCGGGAGGGCGTGTTAGGGCAGCCGAGAGAGAGAGAGCTTGAGGGGGGGAGGAGGGAGTCTTGGCGGGAAGAAGGAGTAGGGAGAAGAGAGCAAATGGAGGAATAGAAGTATCCCAAGGGCCCGGGAAGACCTCGGCAGTAATCTCCGTACGGCCCTCCCTTTCCATCCCTCAACTCACTCCACGCCAAGGGAAAACTCTTCAATTCCACCCTCCCTGTTTCACTCTCTTTCACCCCCTCCTCCTAGTTTTACTTCTACCTCTTCCTCCTAGCACATTATTCCTCGTCCCATATCTTGGTGCCCAGAGCAAGCCAACAATAATTTTTGCACAAGCTAACTTCTCCTCTACGCTAAAAAAACTTACAAAGTTAAAAGCATTTTAAGAATATTTCATTGGACAACAAATAATTATTGATGGTAAATTCAATCGCGTAAAATATGAAAAATTGAGATAATCATACTTTTCTGAAAACAAAATGTATGCTAAAAACAATTAACTATTAGTATTTGAACCAATCTTACGTTTTATTTGGAACGCAACATGTAAAACCCTATGTTTAAAAGTGTTTTTAGTGCATTGTAATTTACAGAATCAAAATACATCCGAATCCAGGATAACTTGATAATTTACTTTCCCTCTATTTATTCAAGTTGCACCAAGCAATAGTTTTTTTTTTTATTTTTAAATTACTTAATGAAAGGGCAGCCCGGGCCTAATCGATTGAACATTCGCTCCTTCAAATATACGCCATTTGCATATGTCGATCATCATTATAGAAAGTAAGTTTTGCTACAATAGGCGCTGTCACTACTAGCATTTTCGAAAAAAACTTAATATAACCTGACTAGTGCTTGTGTCACTGTTGGGAATAAGCTCCACTGAGTGACTCCTCTATTTCATGCATGTGTTGATCTAATGATGACGCGCGTAACCATCAACGAGTTAATCCTAGAATCATTGCCTAGCCATGTGTAATGGAAAGGGGGAGATTCCGACATTAACTACTATGTCTGGCATGTCTATTGATTAAGCTAAGTGTCAGTACTCTTTGCCCTAACCAATATTCCATTCAATACGTTCATCATCATCAAAGAGTCAAAGAGTTTCCAGGTTGAGATTAGTTATTACAAGAGTACTCCACTTTCTTTTGAACTGGGGTTAGGTAGATTTAGCAGGCATTATTTCAAACTAGAGTTTCCCATATCTCTTTTTATGTATGTGTGTGTGTATACATATATATTTTTTTCTTTTCTTTTTGAAGTGAAAATCTGTGCTAAATGAATGTGTATCTGTCTATATGTATTTATGTGTACGTATGAATGTAACTATAAGTTTTATGCCTAATATAATATGTATACAACGATGGGTTAAATGGAAGAAGGGACCATTAGGTCTCAATTTCGCCCAAATAAAGACCTCCATCTATCTGTCTATTTTTTCTTCGATTACTTCAACACGCCAAAAAATATCTTCTACCCTCCAATTCGCTCTGAAAACACTCTTTCTGCACACATTCTGCAATACCACTCTTCGTCCCCTCTAGAGGCACTATCTTGTGGATCCAACTCCACCTCGGGTGCACGAGAGTGTTGACACAAAGGGGAGAAAGTGGAATAAGGGAGTGGGGAAGGGTTGTGAACAGAGGGGGGGGGAGAGAGAGAGAGAAAGATTTTTGGAGATGGATGAAGGGGGAGAGTTTGGTGAAGCACGTGAGGAAGGAGTGTGTAGGGTGGGAGGTAGAGGATGCGTAATCCTTACCCATTAAGGGAGAATATCGCTTGCAGTCCGAACCCTTCACCCTCCTCCCATCTACCCTCCCTCCATACCCAAGTTTCCCTTCCCCACCCACACACTGGCCTCCCCCATCCCCGAGGATCCTCCATTCTCCTCCTACAATCCAATTCCCTCTTTACTAACCTTCACTCTCCCTCACCTACCGGTATCACACTACATTTTCTCCATTGGCACGGATAGAATTCGTCTCACACTCTATAGATTCTCATCAACGCACCGGCATTCACATACACAAACACAATTCAGGTGTACACTATGGCCCCGGCTCAAATGGTGAACCACGTTCTGGAGTTGTTATTGAGATACTGAACAGTTGATCACAGCTCATTTCTCTCCAAATGGGCAGATTACAGATTTTGGATTTCTCCAGGTGCTCCTTCTTGCCGACCTACTCTCCCATACTACAGCTAACGGCTGCGAGTTGTGAAGGTGAATACTGTGTAGGGAGGGTACCAATGATTTAAACGGAAAGAGTATCTTCCAAATTGGCTTTGCCTTATTTTAACTCGAGAATTGGCGGCGAATACCCTGTGCACTCATCGATGTATGTTATCACAAATTATTCAAATAATTCGCGCAAAAGTATTACTTTCATAACAAAATTCTGTATCATTTATACTATAATTTAATTTTTGTAATTCAAATCCCTCACCTCAAAGTTAATGGTTCAATGCCTTCCAACGAACTAATCCGTGCGATATTTCTTCAAGAAACATTTTTTCCCATTACTCATGAATTACATGAGAAAGTTTTGTTATCAATTTCGCACTGAATATTTTCAGCCTCCAATTTATGGAAATGTTTCCACTACGATTTTAAGTCAAATTTTGAATTTTCATTGTTTTAGCACAAAATTCCATATCCTTATGTTATATGACATGCATTCAAAATATAAATTTAAAACATTTTCTTTCTACCTTAACTAGAAGCATAAAACATTTGAACTTTCCGTGCAGTATATTTTTACAAGCGTAAGAATCAACCGTTTTACTTCATAAATCGTCAATTTTTATCTCCGGGAAATTATTTAAAGGAGCATATTTACAGCAAAATATTCCATACCAATATGGAACATCGTACGATAGTAAATTGAAAAGTAAATTTAAGTGTTGTGAAGATCAAAAGGATGAAGGCAGTGTAGCAGCTTATTTCGAATTGAATACTTCTACCACAATCTGAAATATCGCCGACTCACTCAAGGGGAAATGTCTCCATGATAATATATTCAATGGAAAACAAAGATATTTAAAGGAATACTTCTCGTCGATTTTAACTATATCTACCAAATTCATAATATACATAGGGCTTCAGTCAATTTGTTAACCAATGTCTTCAACATCGACAATATGTTAAGCCACAAAATATATTACTCATAATAAAATTTACTTTATCCTCATTAAAGTAGAAATATTGAAGTGGCGTTAATTACATTTCACTGAGTTCTCAATGCGATTATGCATGTTATATCCAGATTTCATGGCTAGCAAGTAAGGAGAATGAAAAATGTTAAAATAATGCGACAAGTAACCAAGAATACACACACATCTAATATTAATGCCATCAATAAATATACAAAAAATAGCTCCCTTTGTATGAAATTCTGAGCAAAGCTTTCAAGTTTGTCAACAATAATAATAATAGATCGGCAATTATCAAGCTGAAACCATTCAAGTTATGGCAAAGTGAAAACAACAACATTAAGGCAAAAATCAAGATTCATTTAATGGGAAACTCTGATAAGGAGACCGCAGGGGTACAGAGGAAGCAAGCACTTGGGGGCAAATGAGAGAAGCAGTAATACAAAGGAAGAGGCATGCATAACAAAAGCTTTGCATGAGCGGAGCCCAGCAAGTCGCAGCTTCGTCAGCAGTGTCAACTGCTAATACGTTCGAACCGTAGCCATTCTGTGATTACCTAGTTAGCCTGAACTTGGCCAGAATTACTTTACGAGCTGCATGTCAGCAGTTTCGTGTGCATCTCAGCTAGAGGTAGTCGATTAATTTAACGTAAACTCATGAAGACCAACAAACTTGAATAATACAGGTACGCACACGCTCTTGCATTTAAGGACTTGCTCATGGTTTTAGAGAAATACATAGGAAGGTCCGCTGACCCCGCAGCGCACTGCAGCATCGGACTCGAAAAAGCAAAATAAACTTAAAAAAAGGGAAAAGAACGTAAATTCTTCGATGCAATATAAAAGAAAATGGCTTGGTAGGATCTCCTCCATTTTAAAATGAAAACTCAATTTTTTACAAATGAACACCCTATGCTTACTAACTAATTGTAACTGCTCTTAAAAAAAAGTACGAAAAATATGAAAATAACGTTTGCAATAAAATAGATAGAGCATTCGAAAGTAACTCAGAACTTGAATTACGTATAGCAGGAAGAAACCATGCACATTAATAACCACGGATATATAATACAAAAGAATTCTTTCAGGATAACGTTCACTTAGGTTCACATTGATGGGATAATTGATTCATCGGTGTTACAGCCGGTGTCTTCAGGTAAGGTCAGAAGGGTTTAATACTAAATTTTACCCTATTTCATCAAAACCCACAAACATTTAATTAATATTGCGTCCAGATATATCAGATGGAGATAATTCAGTATAAAGCATTTCGGACTTGAAGGCACCTGCTCAAACGCCGATGAAATTGTGGTCCCTAAATTATGTTGCTACGTGGAAGAAATCACATCAAGCCCCAAAATCCTCTCAGAGAAATGTTTCTATTATTTTTTAAATCAACCGAACATCAGTTTATTTTTTAATCTGTGCCTTTATTCTTATTTATGTGCCCCTAAAACGTCACGGGCCACAAATATTTATCATGATTGAAAACCAAAAAAATTGGGTGGTCAGGATAAACTTGGCGACGACAAGCATTCTAGTAATTTGAATTGTAGATAAAATTATTGGACTAAATGAATATCAGCGTGAGTTAGACCAAATCTATTAGGAGAATCCAGTTCAAAGTTTCTAATTACTGATTTTACTCGTCAAAATACGAACCAAGTTACCTTTTTCTGACCGTCAGACGGACATGACTAATAAAAAGGGACGTTAAGGTGACGTGAATAATCAGATTATAACTGTTCCTATCGTTCGTTACAGCGCATCGTAAAAAAAGTGGCCAATCTCAACACTACAAAAATCTCCAACAACCATTGCGAGGTATACACTCACGACCCTCGAGCTACCGAGTAATTACTTTACTCTCTAGATATACAGGGCGAAGACTTCAAATTGATTATAACTCAATAAAGGGGATAACATTTTCAAACAAGACTTTATCCAAACCTTCCGAAGAACATCTTTTCTCAGGCTTCCACGCTATAAAGACAGAAAAAAAGGCGAAACGATTTTTGTGCAGAACAAAGGGAATCCCGTTTGAAATTTTTCCACCCAAATAACTTGCAAAACACTTTCCCAAAAAAAAAGCGGTTGAAGGGACGTAGGTTCGCAATGCCAATGAAGCGAATGATGTGAACACACCTCGCCGCCAAACGAATATCCTCCTGATGGGATTATGAAGCACGAGGGAGAAACTTACGTGAACTGAGAAATGTGATCAATGGGATTATGAAGGCCTCAATTGTAAAATGCTAAAACCTGGATGTAATCAAAGCGTTCCCTGTCTATCATACCATGAGGCTCATTCGTTAGACGAGGTGGAAAAACAAAAGCGTCACTCCCAGCAGAGATATAGAGCATTTACACTCGATATCACCCGGGTTCAAGAGAAGAGGGGCCGTCGGAGACGGACTGTGTGAGGAGGAGCTGGGAGGTGAAGCAGAATAGAAAGGGTATGAGACTCGAAGGTGAGTGAGAATCGAGAGAGAGAGAGAGAGACCGACCAGTAAGCGTCAAGGGAAGAGTTCGTCGTGTTTCAGGTGAGCGGGGAATGAGAGGATAAGGCTGAGGGGAGGCGAATGGGAAGTGAGGTTTTTGAGGGTGGCAGGGACGTTAATCATGGGCGTAATGTGTTGACTAAGGCCAGAGCTCCCATCTCCGTTCCTTGCCTCCGCCTCTCGCCATCCCAAACCAAACCACCTCCACCCTGTCACCCATCCCATCCTCCATCTACTTGTGTGAGTCTCTCTATCATCTCAGCCGTTCGGTTCGCCGACGCCACTCATCCAAACAGAAGGGCATAGACAATCAAACGAAGACCCAGCAACGGGATGAGGAGAAGGATTTATAGGTAAAAAGAGAAAGAGGAGAAAGCAGGGAGATAGGAGAATAGTATTTCGAATGAAGAAGCAAATAAAATGTTTAAACCAATGCATTCGTATGCCTGAACATGTTCGAATGCTTCATTGTAAGGTAGTAAGTGAAGTATTGGCTTTAGTTTCTCTGCTCTGTCGCAGCCCCCTTCTTCTCCGCAAGTGTAACTGATGATATAGTGACGAAGAATTATTTTTCACGGC
Organism: Hetaerina americana; assembly: GCF_022747635.1. Lineage (NCBI taxonomy): Eukaryota > Metazoa > Arthropoda > Insecta > Odonata > Calopterygidae > Hetaerina > Hetaerina americana. The sequence goes on along the minus strand of NW_027286897.1, from coordinate 422,090 downwards.
TTTCAAGAATGTCTATGCAGGTAAAGAACGCTTAAGAGCGGTACTACTAAATGTTTCAATGCAAAACGATTTATACGTAGGTAACACAGTAAAGGGACTAACATAAAAATATTTAATATATTTTCTGAGATCGTTCAACTTTGTATGACTGCTCTTTGTCGTGCGAGTGTCCGTTTTAATGTTTGAAAAGTGTATAGTGCTCTCGAAGTTATCACCATAGTAAATATTAATTTACGCCGGCTTCTTACTGCCACTTTTCTTTCTCTCTCTCTCAATATATAAATATATATATATATACTCACAAATATAAGTATAAACATTAATTAAGACATTTAAACACAGAAACAAAAAGAAAGGAAACTCACATATGTAGTTTAGACGTTTCGGCGCCACGGACATCATCAACAGAATTAGGCATCAGAGTCACACACACACACACACACACACACACACACACACACACACACACACACACACACACATATATATATATATATATATATATATATATATATATATATATATATATATATATATATACATGCTCACACACATACACACGCATAAATATATACAAACACATGTTAAACGTGCAAGAAGGAATGGTAAAAGAGCCTGTAGATAGGGCTGGCTGTGTTTCGGCATAGGGGGCTTGGGTAAAGCGAGGAAGGAGGGAGGGAAATGGAAAGGCAGATGGAAGAGATTGGAGAGGTGGACGCCGTGAAGTGGTCGGAGGAACGAGAGATTCACAAACAGACAGCGCCGCGGATACGCTGAGGGCGCCCCTTCAATCTCTCTCTCTCTCCTCTCCCTCGCATCCTCTCGCCACCATCCCTACCAACACGTAACCCTTCCAAACCCACTCCAATCCACCCCGAACCCTCAAACTAACCCTCACTCTCCCCGTCCCCGCACAAATCTGCACGTCTGCCCTTCCCTGTTTGGAGCGGCAGAAAACCACGACGGGACTCGAACCCCGTAGAGCCGTTTCCGCAAATGGGGAGTATTTGTGTACGGAGACGAGGGCCGGGGGTTTTTCGGTCGAGAGAGGTATTGGATGGGTGGGGAATGGGAAGGAAGAAGTGTGGGAGTATGAGATTTGGAGAGTAGCGCCGGGAGTTTTAAGAGCGAGGCTCGTGTTAGTGAGTGATGGGCGGGGGAGGGCGAATGTTGGTGGATGGGGTTATGAAGGGACATAGGGAACGGGGGCTTGACTGGGGTGTAGGACGCTGAAGCGCTCTGTGTGAGGATTGGTGGGGAGTGTGAGTAAGGGAGGGCAGAGGGAGTATGGGGGCTGGATCGGGTTGAATGGATTGGAATGGCATGGAGTGGTCAGGTGGATGAATCGAGTGGATAAGCACCTCGTGAGGTGAACCAGGGACGCGGGTGCATGGAAACGGAACGACATCGGGGGCACAGGAATAGAAAATGTGTATTCAGACATGCTTGGCAAACAATGCCTCGCGCTTAAAAAAAAGGAACGTCAGGACGCCTTCTCCTTTCTTTCCCAACTTCATCTCTTTATTTTTAGTAGCCTACCCGAAAAATCACGACACGCGAATTCCGAGTGCAGTGGCTAATAATTGTTCATCATCGTTCAAACCGCGTGTCACGCAGAAATAAATATATCGATGCGAGCCAGCCGAAGGGGATCGGGCCTAAAATATCCTTACCCTCATTCCAAAAATATGACTATCAAGGTAATTTATCGAGGAGCCGAGCTAATTTCGTACGTGACTTCGATAATCAGCAGCACGGTCGCTCTTTGATTTTTATTCCGATTAGTTCCTGGCATCTCACTGAAGATATGCCTACGAAATCTATGTATACTAGTTTCGATTGCTTCCGAGAGAACCATCGGTGTTAAAATGCGCTCTATCCACGGATCGGTACGATACATTCTCAGACAAAATTGCTTGCACACGCGAAGGATATAAGGCCGACAATAAACAATACTTATCAAAGCAATGAACCTCTTGATCTCATTGGCTTGGATAACGATTAAAAAACAAACATTAAAAGGAGCTTAAAGTCCGAAGCCTAGTCAACTGCAAAGGGAACTTTTTGTGAATCACTCGGGGAAGACTAATAAAAATATTCTACATATGTACATCAGCATTTGCTGGTAAATTTAGTGGTTTGCCGCAATAGTTGACCATTCTCTTTATGAGCGGCTGGAACAAAAAAATTACTACCCTTTTTGGAACCGGAAAAGGCCAAAAGGTTAGGTCAGCGGGATAAATTAAATGCTAGCCACTAAAGGACTAGCGCATTCTAGGTCATTTGGAAACTAACCGAAATGGGAAAAAAATTGCTAAATATAAAACACCGAAATTCGGTGATGGATGATCGCAAGGGGTGTTTAGAATGCAAAATTTTAGCAAGTGACTTTTCTAGGCACCTGAACAATATAAATGGAGTGGAAAAAATAATTTTCTCATTATATGGAACGGCTGCTAAGTACAAATGTGTAAATGAATACCTACAAGCTCCGTGAGAAAAAATTACAAAGAATTACGTTAATATTCTATAAGTTTTGCATTAAAGAAGAGTGCAGATACGTACTTATTGAACATCTAACACGTAAAATGTTTCTCCCTCCATTTATAGCTGCCGTTAAACCGCGAAACAAGACCACAATTAAAACTTATGTCGAACAATTTAAACATACCGTTTGATGAATGGCACATTTTATTCACTCCGTAAATTAATTAGTAAGCCTTTAACTCAACTGCCTCATTCAAAATGACATCCTCTGTTAAGTTCATCCCTGCAAGAGACGCGGGCAATCCAACTCATAATAAATGGAGCGAAAGTAGAAAAAAAAGAGGTCGAAATTCAAATGGGACAGAAATGGAATGCCGTTAATGAGCTTAGCGACATCCATTCAAATGTCATACGCAAAAAATACTCGTACTTGATGAAGGATTAACGGCTGTCAGTTTATAAAAGCACACGAAACGGTGACGCACGCGAGTAGAAATGGACTGAGCATACATATGAACGCATCATAAATTTTTTCTGGGACGGGTTCATGATTAAGAACGAATTCCAGACGAATATAGCAAACAAAAAACACAAGAGATAACGAAAATCGACTAAGCTCCAAATAAGATATCAAGCCTATCAAACTAAAATTAAATGATTAAGAGAAATCTTAAAAAAACTATTAAGGTACTGAAGATGATAAAACGTTTAACTAAGTAGTCATTTCATGGTGACAGCAAAGGTTCTGAATATGACTGCAAATTAATACGAAAAATTAAAGAATTTTGCCTCCTAAACGACTCTATATTATCTAAAAGCAGAATTTTAGTTCAGCTCTTTTGATTACTTCACACATGATACAGAACATGCGATTACTATAAACGGTGTGGATTGTGTAGGCTTGCGATATTCTACGGCAATTATAATAATTTTCAAATCGCATATGTGCTGATAATATGATTACATTACTCCTACCACTTTAAATGTACACTTTTATTGGAGCCAGTTAATTTTAATCCAACGCATGCATAATATTTACATCTACGGTGACGGATATTTTCCAGAGAAGATTCGTTCACATTTCGAAAGTTAAGTAGAAGAAACTTAATAGCATTTGGATATATTTTAATTTGTTGTTTTTGACAGTGAAAATATTACTCAAAAATACTTGTAATCTTAAGTTGATGCCTATGATTTCTTGAATTTTACATTTGACGTAATATCAAAGCGAAAATTCCCAAACTCACAATCTCTGACATTCGAAAAGTAGAAACAGTAGGACCACTGAACACAGGAACGAGTATTTTAGGCTTAATTAGCTATGAATGCGTGCGGGTGATGACAGGTACGGGTAAGGGATAAGAATAATAATATTTCAAAGGTTTTTATACAATATGAGAGATCGTACGTACTTCGTTTGTAACAACGAATGCATATGTCATACTAAAAAATACGTTGAATTTTGATAACCATAAACGAGACTAATTGAGAACTAAAATCACATTAGACTGGTCTTCACGTTGACCTGTTCTCAAAAAATACGGGGTGGAACACAATGCTTCCGTTGATTCTTGATTAATTTGAAGCCCTCACTTGTACACATATTTTACTTACATAAATAAAATAACAATGCAAAAGAGAGGGAATTTAACTGGTTAAGGAAAGAGCAAGATTTCGCATAAAGATCCCATAAAAGTATAAATTTCTGAAAACTAAAGGTTCTCCGAATAAAATTTTCGCCAGCATTGAGCAAATAGGTTGAATTGTATACAAAGCACTGCTTGCCTTAAAAATAACTACATTCCAAATGCCTAAATTTTGATAAAATTTTTATTTACAAAAGTTTTCATAGTGTTTGAACCTTTCCCGGGCGAATATTAGGAATTTATAGGTCAACGCAATGGCATCTTTAGATAACTTTTATAAGTATGTCTTAGGTATCAAAAATACTTTTGAATAAACTTTAGACACATTCGTCACTGGACTAGATAAAAAAATGAAAGTTTGAGATGAAAAATTCTTAAGGTTCTCGAGGAGCCCTTCACTGTTTAATTATTTGCCTGTGTACATTAGCCATTATAAACTACTGAAGGGATGACACATTTTAAGCCATAGGGAAGTGAATAAAGAGAACGCTTAATAATAAATACTAGGAAAAGAGGTCGTATTTGACTTTATTTCATAAAAGTTATCATTTCGGTAATTAAATTTTGAAATACTTAGCCTCATGACTCTCGATACAATATTCTTTCTGGGTCATGTTTCAAAATATCTCATTCATTTTCAATAAAGATGAAGAAAAAAGTATACAAACTCCTTCCGGTCTTATAAGTGTCCTATTTTGTAGAATGATATATTTAAGCAACCATATAAATTTTTCCGTACGGTTCAATACTACCCAAGAATTGAAAGAACCTGCTCCATTAGTTTTTCTCTTTTCCTCTAAAGATTCATCGTTTAATTAGTCACAAAAAACCATGAACCATATATTCAGCGCCTCGATAATAAGTATATCTAAAATAATGAAGAAGCTGTAAAGACGAGAGTTAGAGATCAAGGTGCTTTTGATGCATTGCACGTCGAATAAAATTGTTGAAATAGGATATTGACGCGTCAATTTCTCGGGAACATGACGAGCACAAGCCAGGAAATTTCTCTTGATTTACACTAAATTTTATCATGCTAGAAAAGATAGAAACGGGATCCTTAACAACTGAAGAGCTATGCAAAAAATAACTCACAATTAGCGCGATGCATACTACACCTCAACCCAATGGGATTTGGCATCAAGCAAGAGGTGCCGCTTCCACTCACACCGTGATGCTGATCACGTTCTGTGGTCGATATGTTTGGTCCCTGCAATCTGTTTTCCCGAGCATCCCTCGTGGCCTAATTTTCCAATGCCGGCAATCGAGTAATCTAATACATCGTTTGCATAATGACTTTGCCGTCTTTTAGTTCACCTCATTACTTCTTAGAGATGGTATCAGCTATCTACTTACCGCACTATTCCCCATTTCTCTAGAATTATTTCTTTACCATTTCAACACGTTACTGCGTTTAGCTCTCTAACAGCAAGGTACCTCATTAATACACAGCACGGACATACCGCTTAATTTATAGACTTACTCCGATATTGAGTTATAACTAAATAATTTTTTATTTAAAAAATAAAAACACAGCTTTGAGTGTTTTTATATAAATTAGTGAATCAGTCAAAGAGTCGCGAAAACAGGGATGTTAAGTCCCCTACAGTGTGAGCCGAAGAAAATAATTTAAACGGTCGATGAGAGATTACCATTTATCAGGCTTGAGTCTTATTCATATTAAAAATGATGAAAAAGAAAGAATAATATACGAATCCTTAATATGATATGCTAATAATTTCATGAATTTCGTTAGAGATTACACAGAAAACATAAGGTGGCAAAGAGGCTATAAAGTGGAAAAGAAACAGAACAAGTGTGAGCCCGTTTTTGTGATATCATTAATCAAATATGTTTTTATCGTTTGAAAGATAATTCATTTCCTAAAGTGCAAAATACTGTTTTTCCAACGTTCAACTCAATTTTATGGTTTGTCGGTATTTTGCAAATAGCTAAATCATAAAGAATTTTCAAAGTAATAAAATAAAAAAAAGAATATTTTATCGACAGAAAGTATTCCATAATACTCATTCAACTTAATGAAATTTGGATGGAAAGACTTACTGGACAAGCTTAAAATAAAACAAGTGAGATAAACTGGATGAACATCATTACTTAAATCAATAGGCAAAGATTTATTGATTCTATTTATCTCTATGACGGAAAGTCTAAGACCCGGAGATGTAGGTACGTTATATAATCAATGGTGTAAGTAAAATACATTTTAGCACTCCTCTAGTATTCCATACAAGATTTAAAGGAAGCAATATCTATTGCACATCAAACTTTATGCATAATCATTGAAATTAAAGTACATTGCCACTGCTTAATCAAATTCCAACTCGGCAAATCCTAAGAGCAACCTTAAATCCAAGAGATGAGGTACTCTAAGCATAGGTATTAACTTAGCAACCGCAGTGACTCATCTGCATAGGCCCGAGGAAATATGTCAAGAGAGAGAGAGACTACTTAGAAATTCAAAAGGAAACAAATGCACTGGCCAGGCCGGAGTCCATGACGGCGCATGTGTAATTTCTGGTGTCGACTCCACGATTCACGCGATGCAGTTAGACGATGGAGGGTGGGTGCTACATTAGATAAAAGATATACGCCTTCACAAGGCCATGGTTCGGAATAATCATTATCCTGCTTCACCCGGTCCTTTTGAGATGCAGGGTGGAGTGGGGAGGGTGAGAAGGATTACGAAAGGTGATTGGTACGATGGAGGCGTAGGGGATTAAAACAGATGGGAGTGCGGGGAAAGAGGGAGAGAGAGAAAAAAGAGGCGGAGTTGGTCTGTGTGTTTGTGTGTGCGTGTGTGTGTGTATATTTGGATTGAATTTAGAGTAGGGAAACGCTTCAATGGGGACTTTATGGTGATCAATAGATACTCTCAGATGAGGGTGAAAGGAATACCCTTCCCTTCACCGAGGATCGGGGAGCATTGGTATGGGAGCCGAAGTGATGGGGGTGGGGAGGTGCGTCAGAGAGGAAAGAGGAGCTGGATGGTGGGGATGGTTGAAGGGGTAGATTCGGAGGGGAGAGATAGGGAGTTGGGGGGGGAGGAGGAGGTAGATCTCTGGGCACGTGACCTCTTCTTTCGCACTCCATACGCGCTGACAACATTTACCAGTGATAATGTGTAATACGAGCCGCAACCCCCTCCCGTTCAACGATAGGGAGAGAGGGGGGGCTAGAATGACGTGGGTAGAGGGAGAGGGGGGGTCTCTGGATTTGGGGGTGGATAGTGAGATGGTTATTAATGGTGCCTTCACCCCGACCCCTCCTAACCCCTTCCATCTCCAAACCCTACGTCTTACCCCTTACCACGATTTCCCGTCCCGTTCCTCACACCAACGAAATAACCCCTCACTTCACTACGTTTCCACGGGCGGAGGTAGAAAAGAGCGGAGAAGGGGGGCCTCCTCGGTTAGGAGGGGATAATGGGTGGGGTGAAGAGGGAGAGGAGGGCGGAAGGACGAAGACTGGGAGAAGGGGGGGGGAGAAGAAGGGAAGGGGGAGGGTGTGGAGGAAAAGCGCCTGAGAAGGATTTGGAGTCGAAAGGATTGGCAAACAAAGGAGCTCTGACCCTGCAATGCACACAAACCGTCCGCTTCTAGCAATCCCATTCATTATCCCCTTTCCCACCCCGACGCGGGAAGGGAGAGAGGGAGATAAAGCCATGCGTTTTGCGAGCTTGTTCGGGCCTGTGTATGTGCGTCGTGTGCGTGGGTTCCAAGAGGGTGGCGTGTGCGTGCGGCGTTGATATTCTAAATCCGACATTTATACATTGATCTCCCTCTCTCTCTCTCTCGTCCAAAAAACGCCCTCCCCCCCACGAATCCCGTCCATCTGGGGAGATCGATTTTTTTCTTCTCCCGATTCATCGCTCGGGACGTGAGTCGGGTCGACCCCGTGGCGAGTGAGTGACATCACGTGAAAATTAACCCCCAAATCTCTTACTTCCCCACTTGAAATTATCTCGTGTGTCGTCGGACTTCTGAGCTGCAATTATTAATGAGAGCGATTTCACGGTTGGGGAAGTTGAGCGTGAGCGATATCATTTTGTATACACTCATACTCAAACAGAAATATTAAGTTTCTGTTTACGGTAAGTAAACATTAATAACGTGATTTATTACAAACTTACACTGACAATGAATACGGGAAGGTAAGATGTGGCTGAATAGAGTGAGGGTTTCACGATCATCCCAGAGAAATGAAATTAATACAAAGATTTGAGAGAATATTTGAGTAAATTTATTTCTTACCGGATCGACCAATCGCTTCAACACACATTTGAATAATTACGAAAAGAAGATATGAATTAAACTTTTAAATTACTGATCACCAGCACAGATCAAGTACAGCTTTTCCACTATTCTTCATTGCTTACTCTTTAAATTCTGTACCTTAATTGCCTCTTATATACCTTTTTGCGTATCTTTTAAGGCCTCGTTCAAGAAATTTTCCAACATTCGCTAAGCTCTTCTAGCTATTTATCATCTACCACTGACGCTAAAACGTTCACATTACAAACGGAAAATAAAATTCTCAATTAAAATCGAAACTTGGAAGGAGCAATAGGGAGAACATGTTGACTACTTGGGCAAAATGCAATGAAAATAATTTTCCTTTTGGAGCCGTCGGGTCATTTCCCTGAGCCAGTCGAAATGTTGACAGGATCGGGGTTTTATTTCTGGCCTACCCAGTGGATTCCCAGGATTCCTCTCCAAAACAAGGGTAAATTCCAATCCAATGCGTATGTTTTGGGCAAATAAGTTGAGGAGATATCCGAGGAAATTTTGTTTGATAATGTTTCGCCAAGCCAAATATTTTTAGACAACATTTCAGGATTATTGGTAATGAATCTTTCTTGGAATCTCTTTTTCACCACAGTTTAACAAAGAACAACACAAAACGGAGGTACCGTCGCAAAATTATTATACAGAATAGTCTACCGGTCAAGGCAGGTTTTTGGTTTTTAATGGATCAAGAAACTAAGCACTGCCAAGCTTCAAATCTCCTAAAGCTGCATTGGATAAATACCCTAACACCCAACACTACAATAAATAATTACACAAATCTTAATTCTTCCTGCTTCACATCATTTCCTTCTACATGTACTTTCTTTTATGACGTTTACCAAGTTTAAACCCTCTTACCAAGGCTTCAACATCCCATGTCCAATCAATATGCTCTGGACTCATTTTTCCTCTCTCAAATGAATCTCTTCTAACAACATTTTCTTCTTCTCTATCATGCCTAGAAACCTATTTAGTTTTTTTTCTGTTCATTTCACTTTTTCCATCACCCTTAGCGTATTTTACTTTCATACAATATTATTACAAGTAATACAGCCAGTACTATATTAGATTTCTACTTCATCACAATCTTTCGCGTAAGAAACGGGTAAGAAATTTAAGTACCGGTGACTTTTATCAATTAGTATTAATAAATTTTTTCGTAGCTATAGGATACCGAGACAGGTCACAGGACATACCCTATATTTATGGTATTCAATGAATATTCTAAATTAATAGATATAAATGCATTTTATTCAAAGGTTATATAGGGGAAAATTGTTTAATTGTGTCACATCCAAAGAGAATATGAGTTCAAATAAAAAAATACATAATAATAAATGAAGGATATAAAATGGGATATAGAATTTTACACTAGAGGCCGATTTGATATTTTATCTCCATAACCACAGCCTATACTTAAGTAATTTGAGTGAAGGGGTGTGTGTTCCGGTGTCACAAAAATTATAACGAAACATGAACGTTTTGGTATGAATCAAAAATCTCCACTGCATTTCTAGGCTCAGGTGACAGTCGGCAGAAAATAGGCACACCGCAATGCCACTGTAATTCAAATCCTTGATTATGGATAAACATAAGCCGGCTGTAATAAATAGCACGCAATTATTAAGAAAATAAACTAAATTTACAGGGATCCGTCATTTTCCAACAAAGAACGCTCGTAACTGTTTCATTAAGAATACGGAAGCAATCCATCAAGAAGAGAAGTCGGATTTCCATATTGCTAGCTCAAACTTTGGGAAGTACTGCATATCAATAAGTCAAAGAACATACCTATCTTATCTTATGGTATATACGTATACCTGTATATATACGTATATACCTTTCTCCAGCCATGTTAGTAAAGCATAGTATATAGTTGATATAAAAATAAATAAAGGAATTTTTTAATTTAAATCTTAGAACTTTATGAATGAAACAAGAAGTATTTAGCCCATTCAATACTAATTCCTCCGTCATAAATTCCCAATTATAATGTGTGCTGTTCCATAGTAAGAAGTCATCTATAACTTAGAACTTAGAAGAACACTAGAAAGTAGGCACTAATCCACTGTTTGAAAAGAAGTGGTATACATTTTATTTGCAGGACATAACTAGCCATAAGCATTGAAACTACAACTGGTTTCACAGCTCAACCGTTATGTTTGAATGTAATCGACATTCATTAAGTAAAACTTAAGCAATAAATGAGTATGTATTACTGAAAATACATTATGAAATATCTGACTTCCGCCGTATTCACATCCCACGAATGCAATTATATCAACGCGTAATATTTTTTGCGTCAAAATCGAAGATTTTCCAGGGTCTTCCTATTTTCGCTGTCGATGAAACATTGTTGTTAAATTTTTGCATTTAGTATTTTATCAAGCACCTAGTGCATGCATTCCAGTCACCGTGATATAACGCTTTGCACAAAAATTACTCGAATAAGGGAATACCAAAAATCTAATTTACAATCATGCCGAAAATGTTTTGTAACATTGAGAAATTCGAAATAGGCTCAAGTTATACCAAGATACTACGTTAGTAAAAGAATAATCAACATACGCCTTGGAATTCAGCTCTGAGAAAACTGAGGAAATCCTCCACTTTTATCTTTTGGCAATGCATTACATAAAGGAAACATTGATTACTCCCTTCCGAACTATCTTTAGTCTTTTAAAATTGAAAACGCGGCAAATAAGGAAGCCATAAGAATAAATTCCCTGACTCTCAGTGTATTTTCACCCAAATTTACATTAAAATCCACGAAAGAACCATATAAATTAACTAGACTTGAGAGTAACTTAATGCCCGGATCGATAGCATAGCAACACGCAAGTATATCACTGCAGCGGAATTTTTATTGTGTTCTTTGCAAGGAGCCCTGATCACACGCAACGACGTCGCTCGATACCAAAAGCTCGCACTGGAGGGGTGATCCGGTATGCCTTAAGGACTTCTGCATTTCCTCCTCCCAATCCCACTACCACTCGGGGTCTCTTTCCTTATTTCACAATATGTGCTCATTCACTCGCGCTCTTTGGTAAGGACGGGGCCTGGAGGGGGATCGCGAACGTTCACCATGCATACAATGCTCAAAATACTAAACATCCTCACCACCCCCCACCCACCCAAACTCCGCGTACGGTCGTCTTTCTGTAGAAGGGGAGAGGGAATTTTTAACATAACATAAAAGCTCCCGTCGAGCAGACAGCGGTGGAGTTTAAAGATGGCTGCGAGATCTAAGGACGTGAAAAACTGAAAGACGGCGGTTTATGCGAGGACAGAAACAAACCAGTTGAAGGTCGAGGGACGTGAGAAGACGAGGGGAAGGAGGAACGGAGGACGACGGGAGGGGAAAGGGAGATGAGAATGGGTGAGACGGGGATGCGGTGGCAAGGGAATGCACCAAAGACTAAGAGGCATGAATACTCCAGACGCCGAGGAGAGCAAATGGAATCGTAAAGAGCGTTGCAAAAAAGAGGAAGTACCATTATCTCGGATGCAAATGTACCAAACTTGTATGTTATCATCAGACATCGTTTGTTTAGGCTAAAATATACAATTATTTTTGCTTGCAAATAATATCGTTTGCACAAATAATCTAAAAATTAATGCATAAAGTGAACTCACGAGTAAATTGGGGTGAAGGAGAAGAAACCCCCCGGAAACATCATGTGAAATTTATAGAGAGCATATACCGTGTCGAAAAACTAATTACCATTTTAGCCTATAAGGCCTGTGGACACACATAATGATAGAGGAGTCATTCAAAATCTCGATCAGAAGCAGTTGGCTGCAATTAATTCCGCACGTAGCAGTGAAAAAGACGGAATGAAGAGAAGAGGTAGGAAACGATGAGCACTCTACCTAATGATCTGAGGCATCATATATAGACAAAATTATAAATCAGAAGAAATATTTCTCGGGTGCGTCCGAAATTCACGCTAAAGAAATAATAATATTACGTTTTTCCGACGAGTGACAAAATTGTGCCCAGCCATAGAGAATAACAGATGTTAATACGACGCCGGATAACTTAAGATAAGACGACCTTAAGGGTTCCATCAGAAAATCAAAAATAATAATAAAACAATGACTATTGACTGTGAAGGAAAAGCAAACGGAATAAAAGATATTAGATTAATGGATAAAAAGCTATAGGTTTGTCAAATGTTAAGTAGAAAAGGCAAAGCAGCAACAGTGAATGAATGAATGAAGCAGCCCGATGAATATTCCACTGACAGACGGCAACAAAAACTTGAAAGTATGGGAGCAAATATCTATGGTGATGCGACGTGTACGATGACAGCATCAGACAAGAGAAGATTGGAAGCATTAAAAATGGAGTGCTACAGGAGAATTGTGTGCATAAAATATAAGGATGATATGAGTACGAAAAAGGTTCTAAGAAGAGTAGAAGAAAGAAGCCTACTGGAAAAGCGCTGAAAGGGACTAATTTTCCGCAGACACTCTGGCCTGGTGAAGACCATCATCGTGCGAAAAGAGTACGGGAAGAGCTACTAAGGACGATACCGGATGAGAGATACCAAACAACAATTAAAAATACAACGATAAGAATAGCAAAGGAAAATAAATAATTGAACCTTGAGAGCGGATAGAAGAATTAAAGTGGAGAGCCGTTTCAAAACTACTGGTATATTAACACAGGAGATGAGCGATGATTATGAACGCATCCAATTTTCTTAGCAATTAAGGATATGCAAATGGTTATCTCAAGGTGGTTGATCATTAAGACATTAAAATATAAGCACTTATAATTAAGTCGGAAAAAAGGACATTTATTTCACAGAGAGGCAATAAAGAAAAATATTTACACATAAATATTTACGAATCCAGGACTATTCAAAACGCGCAAAGGGAGTTTGCCAAAGAATTTGTTATATTCAAGCAGAACAGGAAAATATTGAAAACTGCCTTTTTCAGAAATATTAGCAAAATGAATGAATGGATTAACTTATTATACCATGGACAGGATTATCCCATGGTGTGCTTGTTATGATTCCGTCTTACATTGGTGGACCAAATTTTCTTATTGTCATCCCGTGACCATCTTGGTCTTCTTATCTAGAGCGCTTAATAGGTTGGCCGGGTTGTTAAATCTTGCACCATCAACTATAGCTCCTTTACTTAAGCTTGTTGAGGGTGAATTTCTTCAAGGTCATCATTTACATCCTTATTCACTAATCCGCATCGTTATTTCGAAGCTAGCAACTCGTCCTACCAGGTGCAGATGACCTCAGCAAATACGTGCCCAAACTTAACCATTGCCTGTGTAATTCCATTCTCACAAAAGGGGGAAAGCAACTGCAGCCGTCTGCTTAATCTCTACCGAATAAAACCGAGGGATCAACGTCATTCCAGTTTTACACTCCGCTCTCAAAATTAAATTTAGGGGAGTAAAACAGAAATCACTGAGCAGGAACCTGATCCATATAGGTTGAGTAAACGACGCTTGATAATCGAAATACACCGAATCTGTGTGCCGGAGTACCGGTTCATAGGTGAATATATCGTGCCAAAGAGCAGAAAATAAAATGTGCGAGCAGAAGAGGAAGTATAGAAGGAAGGAACGGCTAGAATATATGAAAGAAGACGGGGGACGACAGAGGGCTGGAGAGAATGAGAGGAAAGAAGCCTGGCAGTCTGTTATCCGTGACAATAGACGGCCGCTTTAATCCTCCCGAGGACGCAATAGAAACGGGTGGTAAAAAGGGAGATGAAAGCGAGAATAGCCGCCGGGGAGAGCAGTAAAAACCAGTAATGGGTGTTAAACAAGAGCAAATTTTGAAACCGGCGAAAGAAATCGGTAAAGGGTAAATGAGCTGTAAAAAAGAAAGGATATGAGAGCGACTGACAAGGAAGAGACATACGAGGAAGATGGAGCATGAGGGTGTGGAAAATAAGACGTTGGAGAAGACAAAAAAGATGAAGACGATGAAGGTGCGCGGACAGAGGGTTGAAGGAGGGGGAGCGAATGCCGCAAAAGAAGACGATGAGACGGAACAGCTCGAAATTGCTGCTGGCCAAAAGGTTCTCTCCCGAATCGAAAATCCGGCAGAGAACGTAAGGGAGAACATAAAAATAAAAGACAGCCGCGATTCTTGAGGAGGGATTTAAATCAAACGAAAGAGACGAGTTGGACGGAAAGACGGTTCCTTGATGTGCTCGGCAACCGAATCGGATTGTAGAGGAAAGAAGCGAAATAATAAGGCATTAAGGAATTGGAAGGAGATGCCGCGGATGCGAGAGATGAGAGAGAGAGAGAGACAGAGAGAGGTACGCGGAGAGGGGGAATGAAATGAAACACTCCGGTTTTGGGAGGAAGGAAAGAGGACATATCGCGGTGGAAATAAAAGCGGGGTGAACAAGAGAAAGGAAAGATATAACGAGAGAGCAGAAGGAAGTGTGTTGGGACTTAAAAAGAAAGAAACCGTAAAGGGAAATAAATGGAGGGGTGTAAGAGTTGGGTAAGGACAGGAAGAAAAAAATGGCAAAGTGGAGGGGAGTGTGGATACGACGAGTGGTGTGGAGAGGAGGAAGGGCGGGGGTAGACGAACTGAGTGAAGATGAAGGGAGGCAAAAACCAGGCTAAACGGAGTTTTACGGTTGAAGCAGGCAGAAGGTACGAGTCCGTTAATCTCCCTCAGTTCACACCATCCTCCGCAGTGGAATCCCAGAATTTTTTTTTACTGAACCACTTTTGGCATTATTTTTCGTAATTGTGAGGCAAATGAGTTTTCATTACCAGCAATAAAATGGATATTCCATCAATTATACGTGAGAACTCACCGAATTCAGAGTTGTCATCGGATATACTTACCAATCGAAAGCCAACATTTTCATCATAGTTATTCACTCATGGAGAAGAAATGTTTTAGAACGATGCTTACTTGTTTAGACACTCATAATTTATGACAAACCACGCAATGCTACACAAAAAAATTCCATTTTCCCCAGAACTTTTTCCTTCTGTTTGGCCTACATTTCTAAAGAAATAAAATGTTATCAAAAAATGTATCAATTGGAAGGATAGTATTTAAAACATAAGAATGTAATATTATCCTTTCCAATTGAAGAATTCTTTGAACTTTTGTTGTTAAAAAAAACTAATACAGGATTGTTACAGTTTTTGTCGAACCTGAGGAGAAAATACGAATAGAGAATACTGTTTGATCTTAGCCGGACATACTTTCCTAATTACCAATAGTTCATCGTAAATCTGGTAAAAGTTACACCCTCATTTTAGCTGTTCGCATAAATTATCAATTAACAAAATTTACTAAATTGCCGGTCGAGGATCAGACTGTCAACGTTTAAGAAAGCAGTTAACGCATAGATCTATCAGGTTCTTCCTAAGATTGAAATATGAGAAGCTTCAAGAATATGAGAAGTTCCAAGTCAATCGAAATACTTTAAAATATGACAATTTCTATCACAACCGTTCAATCATAAAATGCTTACATAACGGAAAAAGGACAACAATAATTATAGCTTGAATACGGACCACGATTAAACAAATCATTCCATTATTATTTTTCTCAGTTGTTCCAGACACTCATATTACTTCAGCAGAAAAAGACAATTTAAACATATTAATGATCACAAATCTTTCAGCTAAGATGCGACATGGTTTCGCTTATTGGAAATCTTAGAAAGCTGTCAAGACTACTCATACGACCAGTACTACTCTCTATATGATTCATATAATACTACGAACATGTTATGATCGCGACATAGTAATATCAAACCTTTAAATATTAATACCGAGCGCATCATTCACTTTCAAGGTCTGATGCTGCACTATACTCGTAAGAGGAAAATAGGCCTTCTTGCAAAGAGAATGACTTGTTTGTCAGAAGCACCGTCCTACATGAAAATTATTCCCACTGATTCCCAGTAAGGCTTTTTTTCAGCATACTTACTATTATGTATTGCATGAATGTGTTCTTATTTTCCCTCAAATCAGAGGTGCTTGGTCTTGCATGGCGGCCTAGATCTCGGTAACTTGTCCCACCAGAAATATACCACCCAAGAGAAACCGCGGAAAACCTACGCGGGCGGCATAATGTCTCTATCAAAAAATGTTAGCTCGCGCCCGTCCCGGATTTCTGAGAAACGCCGGCGAAACGCGTGCACAGCCACGAGGAACTGCAAACTGAGGAGCGGAAATCAAGATAGTGGAGCATGGGGCTGGGGGGGGGGGGGGGAAGGGGGTAAAGGGGTGCCGTAGCGAGGGGAGAGAGGCAAGAGCGTGAGAGAGTCTTGAGAGTTGATATGCTCGAATGAAACGAAAGACGACGACAAGGGAACTGGAGGTGTGGGGAAGGATGAGGAGGGAAGAGTTTTCGTGGAACAAGAGAGAGAGAGAGACGGTGAGACAAAAGGGCCTGGAAACGGAAAAGGCGTGAGAGGTAAAGTGGAAGAGGTTGGGTGGGGGAGTGGGGGTGGAGGAGGCCGGTGCCGTGAAAATGGGGCGGGGAGGAAGTTTCAGAGAGGAGGGGGTTGAGAAAATGCCAGCGGAGGAAATGAAGAGCAGCCAGCGGGAGGATGTGAAGCACCGTGGCGGGACAATTGCGGAGGAAGCGCCGTTTAGCGGGTGTTAAAAAGAGGCATAAAAAAGGGTTTTGCGAGTTGGGGAATAAGCGAGATCCCGAGCGGAGAGGAACCGTGGGGTCCTTGGATGGTTGGGCGGCTAGAGAGAGTTTGTTGTTGAAAAAATATATTTTTCAAAAGATAGTTGGGAAGGGGTGAAAATAGGAGGACGCCCATGTGAAGACGAAGGCGCGTCAACCTCGGAGGACGCTTGGGAGAACGGAGGCTACGGCGTTCGTACATGAGTGCTGGCCCATGTATCTGCGTGCGGGACACGCCTTTACATTCCAAGAACACCGGATGGTGAAAGGGAAGGATGGCGCTATTTAAAATAAAAAAAGCGCCAGGACTCAAATGGAGGGGATCGAGACGGCCAAGGGACGGGAGGGAATAAGTGTAAAAAGGAAGAGAGACGAATGGAATTTTCTAGAGAGAAGAACGCCTGATGAGGGCATTGGCCAGGACAGCCGAGAGGCTTGTGTTGTCCCTCTTCCATAACATTGCAGACCCATTTCAATCACACAATGCAATAACGAGCACGTGTAAGGACGAAGGCATCCTGGATTTATTCTGTTCATCAAATGCTACCGATTCAGCCGTACATAAATACCGCCCAGTAGAATGGGACGTTTACACGGACTGGATTTCATTTTTCCTCGCTGTAATGGTGCGAAAGTTGGATTTGGCCGGAGACCGTAAGCACTTCACATCCTTGGATCGTTTTACAAATGTAGGACAAACGTAAGAACGTCAAGTTGGTCTAAATAAATAATTATGGCAAAGCACTCATGCAATTACTCATTCAATTTACCTGAAACTTTTTTTTATTATTTTTCAGAAATACACACAATTAAGGAAATGCGCTACGGATAGTAGGGAAAATATTTTATCGGTAGTTTAAATGATTGGTTATCTCTGGAGATGGGGAGGAAAATATTACCAAGAAGGGGACATAAAAATAAAAGGAAAGCACTTCACGGAAAGTTGCATGCATGTACGTAAGAAATGATTTCTAATATGCTAGAGCATATATCTATGTACTCTCGCGCCGGGATGGGGCGAAGGAGCAACGATGATGAGCCAGCTGCGGGGCTTCATGGCGGATATTACCCCTCTTTAGTCCTGAGCGTATCCGGCGGGAAGCATGCTAATTAGAAGCCGCTATAGCCAAACTGGATACGATGTTGTTACACGGAGTACGGTTGAGTACGTCCAGTAGCATGCCTTGATGTGGTCAGATGATTTTGCAAAAGGTCTTCCCTAAAGAATAAACAATAGAACTTAGCCTAGTATCGAAAGCGAAAAGAAACTTCAGGATGACAGATTATTGATTAAACATTTGTCTAGTGTGCAATCAATTTCCTGTGATCTCTTCATACAACAGTCACTTTTGGTTGCACTGTAGCTTTACGGCGAACTACGAACTCGTATTCCACGACCAGGCCTTAAAATTAATTTTGTGTATAGAGAACTTTGGCTGTAATAAGCCCATGAGTTCAAATTTCTGAAAATAATAACTTAATGAAATTCTTGGTGTCTTTCCACATACTCTAATAGAAACCTCAAAACTGTCATTGTCTAATGCAACAAGAAATTAAATTTACCTCAAATAGTAAACTGAATTCTATTATCGTCTTGACACATGATATATTGAGGTAATCAAGTCACCATACGTTAACGCGGAAAACTCTCATGAAATTTGCAACGCCCTTAATAAAATATTAAGGTAAAACCGTGCTCTCAAATTAACCTAAAGGAAGGAACGATTTGGCTCGCATGATGAGCATAATGTCATTTTTGGAGGAATATCAAACTTTTAACATAACTAATACGCTCTCCTAACAGCATGACGAAATTTACGACGAAAGTTTACAAAACACCATACACTTCACTACCAGGCTATCCTTAACGAATGCCGTTCAGTAAATGCAATGCTGATTTCATATTTTAGAAAACGGAAATTTCAATACTTCTGGGTATCAATATATCATTTTGAGCACATTATACTTTTGGGGTATGATTTTGGAAATATTATTAGAGTTTAAACTGAAAGAAAACGCACAAATTATTAGCCTATAACCTTCATTATGGTTAAATAAGAGCGCCAGCTTATCCAATTTTACTAACGGATAGCGCATGTTTTTGGAGCTTACACATTCTAAAAATGTATCCCCACTAATTAGGTAATTTTATCAAGGATAGGGCTACGTAAATGCTCCATACCGTTGTTCCATATTGTACAGAGATCCTACTAATTCCTTTTTTTTAATTCGACGATGCTAACTGATCATCGGTTTATTTTTTCAGCTAATCCGTACCTTTGTTATTGGGAAATAATAATGGTGAAACGTCGAGTGTTAAAATGTTTTTTCTCTCTCTTGTCCCTCGGTAAGTATTCACGCCTGAGGGAAGAAGACAAGAAAGCAAAAGAGAGTTGGGTGTAAGGGAAAAAAGGCGACGCTAAGGCGCAAGAGGGGAAGGATCTATATAAAAAGCGATAAGGGAAGAAAAGCGTATCATATTTTTTCATGTTTACTTTGTTTTCTTGGGCTTTGTTTTCTTTGAAAATTGAACGCGTTACAAAATGGACTCTGTCTTTACGAAATGCATTTTTTGCCTCTTGCTTCACCTTGCAATCTCCATCGAAAATGAAAGTTCTACCTATTCTGCCCAGGGGAGGGAGAAAATACTGAAAGGGGCAGGGATAGAATTTTAAAAACATCACTTCGGTAATGTATAATGACTCAACTACCACTAATTATTAGTTCTTACCCCACTTAAAAGGAAACAGCTAAATTAAAGAGGACATTTCTACAATGTGTATTGAAGAAAAATGGATAACCAGACTAATTTCAAGCTAAGTGCTTTTTTATGAAGATAAATTGTCAAGGGTTGCCGTTCAGTGAGTAAATGGATATCCAGCACATTTACACCGACATTGATGATTGAACCTCATGCGCGTATGTGCTGTCCAATAAAAGTCGATATAACAGACGCAAGTGTTTGAAACTCCATTAATCTTCGTATAGGAGCTACAGGGAACAATATTTAACTTATTAGAGATGACGGAGAGCATGTATCGAGAATCGAGAGTATTTCCACCTAAAAGGAAATCTGTTTCACTTGATAAGGAGAATGTAACTAACTAGTGCTTAGTGAGTGTAACTGGAGAAATGGCAGAAAAGTATAGTGGACATAAAAATTGAATTGTTAATATAACTATGAGTATTACTTGTATAAATATAACCTACCATAGCACACAACCCCCCATGATAAGACAGATTGTAAATAAATGAAACGCGTTCATAGTTCCAGCAATAGATCTAAATGGTCATCAATCTATAATGTAATTGTTTGTTGACTACAATAAGAGACAATTACCTACTCATTGTTGTAACTATGTAATATCATATGAAATCATATATATGCCACGTACCAACATCAAAATATTATAGACAGAGCTTATAGGGCTATGAGAATTGCTTGCTTTTTCCCAAATATACGTGTAATTCATTTCACGCATTTTTTCACTCTCTTTCCCTTTGATATTTCAGCTATTACATATAAAGTAACATAGTAGTATCATATTTTTTTGATTTGAAAGCACTAAGCGCAGAAAATTGGGAGATTCTTACTCGAGTACAAGGTGAAAGGAATGATTTTTTTTTGTCCACTACGAATTGATGGACACATCCTCGTGTAAGACCGAGTAAAATTACCGACGGGATCATTCAGAGTTTTTTCTACAAAAACAAATTTACTTTCCTGTGTAATAAAGAGGATCTCTAGCACACCTGAATCCTAAGATTAACATTAAAAGGTATTAAATCCATTTAGACAGCCAGACAGGACAACCCCAACAATCGTCCGCACCCCAGCGCGAGTAGAGATTGGAAGACAAGACGACGGAGAAATGGCACTCGAAAAATGCGAAAAGGAGGTCTTCGTCTCTGCGAGAAAACTTGGCCCATCGACGAAACGTCAACATCAGCTTCGCCAGGTGGGAAAATAATATTTTAAAAACTCCCTGAACATTTCCGAAGACATGCACAACCGATTTCCTCCCGAAGCATCAAGGAGAGAATCTCCTCTAACTTCGTCCGGAGACCTCTGTGTCTAACCCAAGAAATAGAGATACCATGTACAACGGAAAATAGAATATATAGTTCTAGAAAACAGTTTTCATAACATAAACAAGGATTAGAGCGAGTGCTTATGCTCCGCCAAAGAGGGTATTGCGAGAGGGAAAATAGTTCAATTAATAACAAGGACAGGAAGCTTGCTTTTACGCGTAGGGAAGAGAAATCCCTAGTGGAAGATAATATAGGGTTCGGAAAGGTTGGGAGAATCAGGACGAATAGCAAAGAATACCTCTGTACACAGACGGGGGTTTGCATAGGATGGAAGTGATGATGAGAAGGGAAAATGTGACGGTGCTGAGGGAACGTGTGCCCCAAAACAATTTATATCATAACTCAAACATTTGCAGCTGAAATGAATTGGCATTTCCTTCATGCCAAAGGCATGAAGTTCAAATCCAAAATGCATTCCAGAGAACACTACCGGCGGGAGATGACATATAGATTCGAGCCAATCTAAATACAGCACCACTTGGATAAAGTTATCTTTTACCTCACGAACATTTCCCATGTTGCTGCACGATAAACTTCGACAGACGTCGGCAAATATACACTTCTTTTTCGTTCCAATCGCTGGGCTGAAATATCGACAGGAGCACTACAGTCATTTTGAGCACGGCACGACTACTTCCATTGAAACCATACTCGAACGTAGCAGGGAGAACTGATAATTTGGCGAAATAGAATGCCCGACCTCGCGTTAAGACTATTAAGCATCAGAATTTTGCTCTAGGAGAATTGAGTACAAAAGGAACGATGCCCTACGAGATGCTTAAAGGGGAGGAGAGCAGGGTGAGTGCGAGTACGTTAGAGTTGAGAGTGGTTGGGAAGGAAGATGTGGCGGGGGAAGAGCTGGAAAAAGGGGGAAGGAGTCGGAACGAGTGGGAAACAGGGGAAGGAAGAGAGGGAGGCGGGGGCTGATGGCGGCGAAAAAGTGGCACAAAGCATGGGCCACTCCGCCAATCAGAGAGGGAGTCAAAGTGCATCAGAGTCCTCTTCCGACCTGACATCAAACAGTCACCGAAATTGCAGCCCTCACAGCGGCCGCATAACCCAAAGCTCCTTAATACCGTCAAAGCACCGCATCGGGATTCATTTCTCCGCATTCCCTTTTCCGCTGTCAGGCCATTCTCCAACTCCTACTAACCCCCCTCTTTCCCTTTCTCTCACCCTCACTCTCTTTTTCCTCTGTCTCTTCCCTCAAAAACCTTCTCCCTCGTGGTACAACTCTTTTCTCCGGGACCCTATCTCATTTCCGTGTCTCAAACCCTTCCGTTTCCACCACACACTATCTCCCTCCAAACTTCAAACCCGGTCGTTGAGTAGCAGGCCGATTCACGAATAGGTGCCTATTTTTTCCATCGAGAGAGAAAGACACAGGCTAAGAGAGTGAACGGAGTCCTTCAGAAGAACTGAGAAACATGGTATTAAACGTAGCTCGGATCAAAGCATTGAAAACCATATGTAGTGAATTAAAGTATGTAGTTCCATTGTTTCAGAAATCCCACTCGGAAAATTGGTCTGAAATTTCGTAACCTTTCCCTGTTTTCATTCCGATAACATTCAAATTTTATTTGGTAAAATTTGACCTCCAAAGAAGGCAAAAATCTTTTAAATCTAAATTTTCTTTTCCGAATTTCATAATTATTAGATAATATACTGATCATTCTAAAAAAAAACTTTGATTCAATGAAAGCGTTAATTATATGGTGTTCAATAAAAACTTTCAAAATAAATCCTTGGATAACATAAGTTAAATAAGAGGATACAGTTTTAAACTGCTCACAACGTTAATAAAATTGTCACCAACTATGATGTAACTGTCAAAGGTGCTGGTGGATGTGGCTGATAATGTTCCCTTAAGTTAGAGGAAACTAGTTTTCGAAAAAAAAATGCCTGAGACTGCATCAGCTTCCCTTTTTTACCAAGAGAGAAATATTTCTTCAGCCGCGCCTGTGATCATGAATGAATGGTATTAATAACACGATGGAATGATATTCTTTCGAAAGTGTGCAAAAAAAGAAATTTAGGGATAGGTATCGCACACGCAGTATTGACATTCCAAGAGAGATGGAAAGAAAAATATGTGCCTTAAGCTTTCGGTTCCTTCAAGGCTTCCGGATAAAAATCCGGATTCCTCCTCCCAATCAGCTGCTGGAAACTCCCTGAGTGGTTTTGCTGAATTGAAGATTAGTCGAAGCAGAGTGAAAACCACGAGTCAAGGTGAAAGGATTATCCCTTCATTTTCAGTACATAATTTCATGTTCCGAATGCGCATAAATCCTCAATTCCCTTTCAATCGACCATAAACAGCCCTAGAATCAATGGATAGGAATTTTTAATGGCATAAAATTAAAGACAAGGGCAAATATTCAAGAGAGACTGCGGCAAAAAACTAGTGAGGGAAGAAATTACTTCTCGTCCACATGCACGAAGAAAATATCTATGCAATCAGTAACAAACAAGCCGTTCCTTAACCCTCTTCTGGAAATAATCGTCAAGTAAATTCACAACGGAACAAGGTAAAAGAAACCTGGACATTTTCAAAATATGCATCACATAAAACACCACGTTAAATTAACACTAAAAATGTCGGTCCTTCTTTCATGCCTGAGGAAAATTATGATTTTCTCTGGAAGTATGGGAAACATGTATTTAAAAAAATACGTGATAGGATAGCGAGGAGGAAATATGAAGAAAGGAGAGCAGAAGGCCATTACGAACGAGAAAAAATAAGTTTTTTACGTTCGGTAGCGGAATAAGGGGTAGGTAAAGGTGGGAAGACTACGGCGAAAATAATGCGGATGGATTGCACGAGGAGAAAGCAATGGAGGGAAATAAGAATGTTCCGGGAATGCGGGTGAAGGGAGCAGAAAGCTTCTGCATAAGAAAATGTCAGCAAATGAGCACAAATAATACGTGAAGGAGAAGAGAACTAGGCGCAGGTGCAAAAGAGAGAGAGAGAAGTAAGAAGGCAGGCAAAGGTTTCTGGACTTGGGAATTTGAGATATCTCCTTTAATGTCGGATGCCCTGGAAATGGAATGGTGGAGTGAAAATTACAGCAGATAGCTGGAAGGGCGTAGACACGAAGTAAAAAGGAAAATGTAACTTGAATGCGAATGGTTTGCTAATGGTTCCGTCGTTCTCCGATTTGTATTGAGTAAATGTCAAGCCCTTGTTGAGTTATCAAAGCAGAAAGTAAGCCAGGACCAGTTACGCCTGTTTTTTACATCAAAACAATAGGTGAAAACGTAAATTATATCTACTACACTTTGCACTAAGAAAATCTGCTAATGTTTTTAAATAATCTCGACATTATTTTATTCGAAAAATGCTTAAATAAAGTAAACATATTTTAAAATATAAGAAAATCGATATTAAGTTTTATTTGACAATTATGAGTAAACATAGACAGATAAGTAATGCCTTTGAGATATTAAAGACGTCAATTTCAAGATTACATTAATATTAGCACTGGAAATTAAAGAACAGTAGTATATTTAATACATAGATACCGGTTTTGAAAATCTCTTAAAACTTAAAGATTTCATGGTCTGTAAGGAAGCAGCGGTGAAAAGATGAAATATGTAATTGGACTTAATTGCGCATTTTATGAAATTAGTTCAAACTATCAAGCTTACAATACAATAGTGACACTAATAACTTCATAAAAGTTAACACATACAAAAATTAATTCACGTGTACCTTTTATCCCATCCCCAGACAATTTCTCTAATTTAAAACAAATGTTTAATAAATATGGGAAAGGAATAAAGCCTGAAAAACTTGCGCTCTCAGTGGTGATGATAAATCAATGCCTTTATTTTTAGCTAGCATCTTGGGAAGGGAGAGAGGCAGATTATATTTAAAGAGAATTAACCACAGCTGAAGCTGCGGCTGTTTGTTTTCCCGAAACGGCTTTCGGTAAAAGATTTTTCCAATTCCGGTTCCACAACAACCGACCACCCAGCATCGAGGAAGGGAGCGCAGAAGGTTGGTGCTTTGCGGATGGGAAAAACAACGTCTGTGGCCATTTCTCCAGCGGTCCAAAGGATGTACGGAGAAAGGATCGGAAGGGGTAAAGGATGGAGAAAAGGGAAGGAAAAAAGAGACTGCATAATGGCGACGAAAAAAACTTCGGGAAAGAGAATAAAATATCGACGAAACACTAAAGCAGATAGGAAGTGAAAGTATTTGATAGCAGAGAGAGAGATGGAACAGGCTTTCGCTTCCATTAAATTTCCGACGGCGTCTATACAGAAACGAAACAACATACTACCTATCTGAATCCCTACTGCATGATTGAAATATGTCCAACTTGCCTAGCGTGTTTGCATTGAATTTTATGGCAGAATAACTTATTTAAATAAAACTGAACAATATTGACGAAATAAATTCATAAATATTACATAAAAATCCAACTGTAACTCATTGCTATGAAAACGAAAAATAATTCATTTAAAAATATTATGACAATCAACCAACAAGTAAATCTATTTCCAGCATCAGAAATTAAATGAGAAACTAACAGTTCTGGATGGGCCTGTTTAAACAAAGGCAAGTTGAAGTAATGAGTGTGTTGAATCCCTCTTTATGTTGAAACTACTAAAAATGTATCAAAGATCGTTACATGAAATCTGCTTCATCTTTCCGGTCATCAAAATGTCTCAAATATTTCACTTTTTTTTAAATACTCTTCAGCACCATAACCAATATGGATAAATTATCTGACAAAAAAAATACTAGAAAATAGAAAGACATCAACGCGCAACATTAAACTATTTAAGTTATACTTGAGGCTGAAGGTATTGCATTTAAGCATTATTGATGTGATATTTCAAAACATTCACCCTTGAGTCTACAATAGGTAAGCCCTTTTATTTTATACCAGATGTACTGGAATATGGGTAAGGTGAGAACGAAAATCTTAAAGAAATATTAATGGGCATTCATATTAAATGACAATAATAAATATAAACGGGACCAGGACTCATATGGCACATACAAAATGAGAGACATCCAAATCCTCAATAATTATGATGCAAAGGAATATCCATTTTCGTACATACACGCAGTACCGCAGGAAAGATCCATAAAGTAGAAAACCAAGGATAGACACGCAGACGAGAAACATTTCTTATCTCCTTCCCATGAAGTTCAATTCGGAGTGAGTAAGCAGTTTTTGAAACAATAAGAGCGAAGGCTCAGAACGAAAACCGATTAAATTGTGATTTCCGACCGCTGACGGAGTCTCTCGAGCTAAATCACGTCGCGTGACATTTTTGGTCATGCACGGCGGAGGTTCGAACGTCACTGTCCCGTCTCCCCACCCCGCCCCTCCACCCTACACGGCGATTGATTATCACGCAGTAGGGGAAGAGAATGAGTTAATAATCGGCATGGGAATCGAAAAAGCCCTCCCAATGCTTCCGAAAGCAGGTACTCTGCGTCGGGTAGAAGGGGTAGCGTAATGCTAAAGAGTAGGTCGAGGAGGTTTTGAAGAGTAGATAGGGGGTGGGATTTAAAGGAAGGGAGGAGCGGACATTGGATTGTAAGAGGAGGGTGGACGATGGGAAGGTTTCGAAGGGCTAGGGGAGACGGCGGGCGAGTGTATGGGGATGTTTGGCGGAAGGGTTAGAATCATGGAGCACCCACTCACCAACTCCATTCTTTCACTCTACCGCCACATAATTCACTTAGGCACGTCCACGCGTCCCCTCACCGCATATCCTTCCCCCATCCCCCTAAGTGACTACTCCGCGCCATATGAATACACACATTCGCGAGTGAAGAGCACTAACTCTTTTTCCCACATCTCTATCTCCCTTCTCCTCCGCTCTCCGAACCGTGTCGTCTCCCCCTTCGCACGCTGCTCCTTACCCCATCCGGTATCCATCCCACCCCTTCACTTACATCCCCATTCCCCACACATTTACCCCCACCACAATAACCCTCCTTTCCCCTACTTATCCCTCCCTACCTCACAATCGGACGCGAAAAATTGTCCAACAATCTCGTGCTCGCGGCTCATTACAAGACTTGCTCGCTTTTAATTTCTCTCCGTTCCACGTGTCACGTCCTTGTTATGACTATAATTAACGCGAATGTATATAAATGAGGCGAAATGAAACAAAGGACGTCGCAGTAAAACAAATGGGATCCTTTAAGAGATACTGCTTCGCTTTTATTGCGGTTACGAACGGAATATCATCAGAATAAAACCTACAGAGTTGTTTCTTAGCCTGGAATTCTAATAAAACCCATGAAACAACATAGTACTTGATTCTCAAGGTTTTATAACCCTGACAAAATCTTTCCCTACTACAGAAAGCAAATGGCAAACGTTCGTTTAAAACCGAATAAATTCCATATGTAACGGAAAAATTCTGAAATGAAAACAGTATAATGGCTGTAATTAATAATATTTTTCTTAAATAAACTTTTTCATAATATTTTTAGGCATGAAAACATGCTGAAAACATCGATTATTCTTTGACTAATGACGATGGAGATGAATACGGTAAACATCAATATAGATGAACACGAAAAACATAAAGAGAGAGAAATATGAAAATTTCAAGTTAACGGAAAGATAATTGAATGGAGAACGTAGCCAAACCAATTCCTAAATGGAAATGTTTACAATATGAGAAATTTTACCAGACGCCTTTCCTGTAACT
This sequence comes from Hetaerina americana, assembly GCF_022747635.1. Taxonomy (NCBI): domain Eukaryota; kingdom Metazoa; phylum Arthropoda; class Insecta; order Odonata; family Calopterygidae; genus Hetaerina; species Hetaerina americana. The sequence goes on along the minus strand of NW_027286897.1, from coordinate 394,211 downwards.
TCCAATTCTTCTATTTTCCGAACCAATCTAGGTATTACTTTTCCATCATAAAGATAAATTTTCCAGGCAGAAAAAATATCAACTTTAACCTGAAATATTCACTCGAATGCGTGATACGGAATGATACGTAGTCATCCATTAATTGCGTTAGGACTGAAAGGCAGGAATGTTAGTGTTAAGGAAAGTTACAAATGAAATGCATAAGTTCTGTATGCCGTTATACAGAGCCTACGCTACGTCGGCGTATTTAACCATGTTTTTATTGCTATGGGGAGTTGTGCTGGGGAAAGTGAGCATTTAAATTGCTTCGGGATCTATTTCTCACCTTGCATGAATTATTCGAGTACTGCGATGAGGGAACGAATTAGGCCTTATGAATTATTAGAAACCTACGGCTGTGATTCCCAGTGGAAAACTTAAAACCAGCTAAACTGAGGTCATTAATATTCCAAAAACTCAAGTGGAAACCATAATGAAATATTCAGCGACTGATTTATATAGCCAATCGATGAGTGGAAAAGCTTCATTTCCTGAGAGCAGCTTTATTATAGCATAATAAAGAAAGTGATATGGAGATATGGAAATTATCCCCAATACCTATAAATTGAACCTCTATGTCAGTTCAAGCTAGAAAAACACTTGGAATGACATTAATTAAGTTTCGTAACGTAAATATAACTTTCCCTAGCGTTGCACACTCTACATCTTTTTGGTACTTCCTCTGTCTCTTTATTGCATGGATTAAAGGTCCCAAAAGATAGAAGGCAGCCATCCGACTTCGTTTAATATTAACGAGGTAAGCGATATCAGAGCCATTGTCTTTAGAAAAGGGGATTCCACGTGCGTAAGCGTGTAAACTAAAACCTCGGATCTCTGTTAAGATTTCAAAGGGCAGAGTACAAGGTATATTTCCTTTGAATTATCGGAACGATTATGCCGCCACCACACTTTCTTAAAATTTTATTCCTATTTCATTTTATCTAATTTATTGACAAAAGTAGGGCCTACTTTTTCAGACAGGGGGGAGAAATATATTATGATGCAGGAATGAAAGGAACCAATATGTGATTCGCAAATTTAAACCTGCGTTAATTTTACGTCTATCTACACTCGCGCAAATCTCTCGATCTCCAACAACAAGAGGAAAAGGGTGACATCTCCTGAAAAATAACTATCCAGTGAATCATAGGTCTATTCGTCACGGCATTTATCGTTTCTCCCAGAGCTTAAGGATTGAAGACTGGACGGGCAAAGAGGGAGGGTTATTTAGAGACGATGGGAATAGTAGCAGGGGGAAGGCGATGAGAAAAGAGCAAAGGAAGATGTCATAATTGGACCTTAAAACAATGCTAGACAAAACAAAGCGAGCACTTGCCCAAATAGAACCTCCTTCACTGTTTACCCCGCTGGCATCACTTCCCACTCAGCCGTTCCTTACACACACACACACCCGCAAACCCCCCAACCACGACAGAGCTCCTCGAACAGTTTTCGTCTCATCCACCTTACCCTTTCAATTCTTTCCCATTGCTAGCTCATCCTACTCCTCCTACCCGCCTTCCTATAAGAGCTTCTCTTTCCTTCTCTCCATAGAATGGGAAGGATGGAAGATAATAGCCCATTAGAGCAATATTTGAAGATTGGAAGGAGGAAAGGGGGTTTTTGGGAAGGGAAGCGCAGTGTGGAAGAAAGAATAGGGAGAAGTAAGTGGGGGGCGGGGGAAGAGAAAGGAAGGAAAATGAATGCGGGGGATGGAATAGATGCGAGGAAGGGAAGAATTAGCGGTCGGGAAGGCGAGGAAAATAAAGAGAATGGGAACAAGTACGGGATTAAGGGAATAAGAAACATGGGGATTAAGCCGAGGAAGGGTGAACGCTGTGCAGGGAGTGGGGGATGAATTCGTAAAGGTAAAGAAGATTAAGCGGACCGTGGAGGGACGGACGTACGCATTCGGTTTCGTATCCGAGGATGGGGTGAAGTCGGGAGCACGAAAGCATACGTATAATCGAACATCGCAAAAGTGAATGGGAAGGCGAAGGCGGAAAGGGCTTAATAGATATTTTCGGAGAAGCAGAATGATAAAGAAACGAAAAAAAATGAGGGATAGAATTACGAATAACTCAAGGAGAGGTTCAAATTTAATTGAAGGAGGGAGAGAAAAGACGACCATAGAGTTGTTGGTAGCCAAAATGAATGCATGGTAATTTAGTGAGACCGAAATAAATGCCTGAGAAAGCAGAGGAGTCGTAACTAGCGGAACTCGGCACCAGAAAACGGGAGATAATGCCGCAGCTACGAGCCAGCAGTTGTAAGGTTAAACGAAGAGTGGCTATGAGTGTGTTAAGGGAACAAGAAAAATAAGATTACTGACCCCGTAGAATTTCTAAAGGAATAAAACAGCAGCGCTTATGGAGTAAGGAAAATGCGCAAGCGCCTAGAGAATAAGGTAAAAAAATCCTCAAAAAGACAGGGTTACAAAGGCAGAGGTTAAAGTCAAATAAAAAAATCCCAATAAAAATTTATACCTCGGCAATGAAGAACTGCGGGCATAAAGAGTAGGAATGGGAGGGAGGGGAGAGAAAACGATAAAAAATTAACTCCAGAGGAAAAAAAGGGAGTTCGAATTTTAAGAAAAATATTGAAAATTCGGAATGAGGGAGAAAAGGATTGTGAAATGGAATTTTAAGGAGAGATTTTTTTTGTGAGAGGGGAAGAGGAGTGGAAAAGGGAGGCTAACGGCTGAAGGGGGTGGCGGAGAATAGAGGCCAGGGAGTTGGCATGGAGACGGAGAACAATGAAGGATGAGGAGGGGAGAGAGGGATGGGAGGTGAAACGAGAGGAGAGCCTCATAGCCGAGAAGGGAGGAATTAGCGTGAGGGGGTGCTGAGGAAGGGAGAGAGTGGGGGGAGAAAGAGGAGAAAAGGGATGGAAGAAATTGGAGGTGGGGCGGGAGGAGACTCGATGATGAGATCCGAAAGAGACCGTGCTCCCCGTCGGCTCCGTGCTTGCTTCCGTCTTTTGTCCTCACTCCCCTCCCCATAAACTCCATCTCGCCTTCCCCACCTTTCCCTCCCGCTTCTTCCCGACCGAGAGAGCTCCTTCTTTCCCCGCCAAGCATTCGGGAAGACAAAATAAAAATATGGAAAACAAAAGAAGGCGGATGAGCGCGACGCGGAATAGAGAAGGGATATGGGGTGAGAGGTCAAAGGAGGAGGGAGGGAGTAGAGCGAGCGTAGAGATGATGATGACGATGATAGTAGAGCAGAGAAGAAGCCGCAAAACCTCCCCTCTCAATCCTTACATCCCTACCTGAAGCGTGGTCTCTCATCTCGGAGAGCAATTTAAGGAGACGTAGATTTATCTGAAAAACTGATCTCTGCCGTAAAACGGATACCTACCTGCCTTAAGCGTACCTCGGCAGTGAGAGCAATACTCGGCGCGGCGCGGACCGTGCACCGTAGCGGTTGCTATGGGAACGAAGGGGAGCCATGGGAGTCGTTAGTTTCACCGCTCCCTTCATTTATCTCCGCTTACAGTGATGCACTACGGGAAAACTGCTTGCTTTTCTTTTATGCGGTCGGAAGACGAAAATGTGAGTTCCGCGATGCGTTTTCTCGACTTCATCAAGGGAAGGCAATATATATTTTGAGGAGGAAATTCCCAAACATTTTTACTACAGGGATCGTCAAAAGTAATATGCCCTTGTTAACTTTTATTAAAATTTTAATGAAGCTAATAATTCAATATTGTCGGAAATCCAGGTATTATTTGGCATTAATTTCAGTTGATGGGTTTGCGAATGAAAAAATTAATCTTATCATTAATCTGGCCATGATTCCTTCGTAAAAAATTCTAAGTTCAATTAAGAAACATTTTAATATAAATCTGCACATCCTATTGAATATTTTGCTTTTTTTTCAAAGATTCACTTGCGTCGCAGATTGAAAATTCGGCTACTGATTGAGAGAAAGTAAATACCACTTATTCCATGCAAATTTTTCAATGATATAATTGTACTATATAGTATATCGTTCAACTTTATACGTTCATTTAAGTATAAACGACACGATGACAGTTACTCACGTTACTGATTTAACAACATCTAAAAATATCTGAAGGTATGTCATGACAAAATATTGATTTAATGAGGAAGAAATGTTTAATTTGTTTCTCATGACTGGGTTATGACTCGTGAAAATTATTTTTGACTGTCAAATATGCAGTCGTATTGTTACAATTAAATGTATCATGTTTTTCTTTCGGTTAATTATGTCCCCGCATCGCACAGCCAACTCAGACAAGTAGAAGTACACTAACAACAAGGGCCTTCAATCCGTCCCTATTTTTGGTATTACTTGTTACTTGCTCCTCTCCATCGAGGACACTGCTAATTATCGCACAATGAAGGATTTAGGGCTTATGGGATGGAGGGACCGATCGACCGAAATAGAAGGAAAACTTAAACTGAAGAGAAATCCCTTGCCAAAGAGGAATAATGCCCTGACAAGGCAATTTTCTGGTGAGATTACGCCTTCCAGGAAGAAAGAAAAAAAAAGATCATGACACACAGCAATATATCAGCATTCTGGATATCTGGATGTAAAAAACCACATGCTTCTAACGACTGAGGGCATGATCGCTTTAAGAAAGGTGCAAGCATAAAAATGGGAAATCCTTTGGGAATAAATGAGAATCCTGTGGAAAAGAGGGGGAAAGGAAAATATAATGGCTAATTCTGGGGTAGAATTCAAATTTATTTCTTTAAAGTTAAAGCATGCAATTTAAAGGAGAAAATATAAGTATTCGAAAGTATCCAAAATTTCATCAAGATGCTATGCTTCCAAAGTCGAAACCCGAGTAAGAAAACCACAAGTATATTACAGCTGAGCATTACCACAGTGAAGAATCTTTAGGCAAAACTTTTTACTTGAGGGTTTTAATACAGTTTTACTTATGAATATGACTTTATATATGGAATAATTTCCCCGTCAAGAATATTTATTTGGTAAATAATCCATTATTGATAAAAAATACCATACTCAATTTGCCAGTAAAAGGAAAAATATTTCGAAAACAGCTGATGTTAAAAGAAAGGCAGTTGCATTTGAAATTATAAAAGTTTCCATTCCTAAAAACGCTCGGAGGTAGTATATTGATTGCTGCCTAAATGCAAAGAACATTATTATTATTTGGATGCGAAAGTCATAAAAATAAACTTCAACAGCAACTTAAATATTCCTTTTCACCTCCAATAATTATTTTGGAGTAGCAAAAATAAAGTAGGTCGGAAATAATAACATAGAGATAGAATGTTAGATCATTTTCGTTTTTTAAAAGCTCTAATTAATGAATCACATTGTCACTGCAGGACCAGGCGATTTTAAGAGTCGAGAAGACAGACGGCGATGTTGAATGATGACCTTCTTGAAATTAGAGGTGGCCACCATAAGCTATCTATAGCTACGCTCTGCTCGCTCACAACGAAACAGGATTGGGAAGCGAGCGTTTCGCTGAGTAGAAAGTAAATAAATGGGTATGGTCAACACGGAGCCGCGTTCAAAAGGAAACTTGAATGCACTAATGCTGGACGGGATGTATTTTTGCTCGAGACTTCAAATATAAAACAGAGGGAGAAACAGGTCGAATGTATAAGTTTACACAGGAGTTTCAATAGGAGAGACGATGATGACTAATCAATATGTCTTTTACTACTATCACTCCCCCATATCCAAAAGGGTACACTCCAAAGTGCCACCTCCTACTCCACATCGAAAGAAAAATCGGAACGCATCCTTCCGTAGTGTTTATATTTCATTATTCGGCTTTCCATTTAATTTTCATTTTCCCCGGGAAGGGTTCTTTATCCCTCCAATCCCCTCGGTTCTCCGAATCGTCGCACTTTCCCCTCTTTATTCACCTGGTGTGTTATTATATGTATATCCAGCACTGAATATATATGCGACTGTGCAAATAGTGAAACACAGTGACTTCCAACAGACTCGAGAGTAGGTTTAATTGCGCCTTCTTTTCTTCCTTTCATCCCCCTTCTGATGAACTTTCCTTCGTGGCGTAATCTTTATTTAAACATAGTGTGATCATTTTTTTTACTACTGGTTAGAAAAAATTATTTATTTTTCCGCTGAACATCCTTTGATCCACAATTTTTGGCTTAAGAAGGTTCCCTTGCTCAGGCATACACAGTTCGTACCCGTTTACCTATCTCACCTAGGGATTAAATCCTGAATCAAGGAGAGAAAAAAGTAGGGCCAATTCAATTAAGGATTTTAAGCTTCAACTTGTCACTTTATACCAATCGGCCTTATTTCCTTCAACAATCTATGCATATAACTACAAGAAATATTTTTAAATATGACGTATGAAAGAGCTTAACTTAAACGTTGTGATGCTAGTGGCCAGAATTTTTTCATTCTAAAAATGGCCGAGGTAAATTTGTTTTTTAAAAACATATTTTAATATTCTGGAGTCACTTCGTGGTTCTAAATGCCCTGCTATCAATTCTGCCAGTATTAACAAATACATAAGCCATGTAAATTTCTAAGTTAATCCTTCTACATATATAGATATGATTACGTTATGTTACGTTCACGAGTGTTTTCTTTTTCTCTCCCAAACTTTTGGAAAATGTTTCCTTGAAAACATTTTCATTGGGAACGTGATGGTCAAGCCGGTAGTGCATTGGACAGCTTACCGAAGGACCTGAGTTTACGGAACGCTTCTGGGCACCCTTAGCTCTACCCGAGCTCTGCACAGGGAAAAGAACTGGTCCCCTTACCATGATGTGTGAATTTCACACGCCTTTGGGCTAAGTACAGGTGTACTCGGTGAGGTCTACCTTCAACTATCAAATCGATCTTCGGGTGGATAACTGCGGTTATAATTCTCTCTGATGCCTACAGAGAGGGTCCTCATGTTTCTAATTCCAAAGTCAATTCCTTAATCTTACCAAAGAAACAGGTGAATTATTTGATAACCTTTCTTCATCTTATGTTTCTGGGCATTTTTCTTTTACTTAAAATATCGACTTTTCCCCAAAACGCTTACCATGTATAGACAAAAATTCCTCTAGAAAACTCCCACCACTTACTTGCAAACTCACAATTTTTCCATTTACAATCCCTTGAAACATTTGTATCAAACCGAAAAAATTGGATATTTTTTTCCAACCATAGCAATTAGGTTGAAAATGATTTACAAGTAAAATAATGATTTAGGTATTTGATTAGGTCATAGCTCATTTTGGAGATCAAATATAAGATAAAATATTTCATACGTAAGAATCAATTGAATACTTAGCCTCCATGAGCTATGAACATAGACGATGAGCAACAGCAAAAAAAATGTTCGCACATATGACTTCCGAATATAAATAAATATAAAAAAGTGTATATCACTTTTCCTTAAATAACTAATGTAACTAGTTTAAACTAAGTGTTTAGATGAAACGATTCCGATGTAGAATGGATTCTTATTACTACAAAAATGCTACGAAAGGGTGTTTATTTATGAAAAATTTTTCAATATATGACACTAAAACGGCAAAAATTCAGTAACTTCCGGGAAAGGAAAGGTACATTTAAAATAGATGATAATATTTGCACCCAATCACCGAAAAAATTTGAATTAACCTGAGCAATAACCTTGAACTTACCACACGATCCGCGAGTTGCGTTATTTTTAAATGCAATTCGTCTGAAGCATCGACGAGTTAAGTAGTAATTCTACTCAATGATATGAGCAGTGGTTTAATACTCCCTAATTTCTAGCTTATGAGCCCACAAAAATTCTTTTAACAGATAGAAAAGTTTATCAAGGTCTTCTAAATTGATATCTAAATGTTTCTCTTTATTTGAATAATTTTCCGCAGAAATCTCTGTGATAGAGTAAGTATAATTTTACATGTGGTATACGAAATTGTATGAGCAGTGTATGTTAAAATTAATTTCCCTTAATTTTCTGTTTTTTCCTGCTCAAGATTAGTTCCAGGTTCCCTATTCCCGAGTTTTCCTGGTATATTTTCAATTCAAGGGTTGCAATTATGAACTCCGTCTGACACATTTATTAACACCCATACTTCATTCCTTATATTCCAACAACGCAGGACACCATTGCCTGATTCCCCTTGTCCACCTCCACCGAAGACCCTAGGTTCCCTATCCCGCGGGAGGTTCGGTTGTGGGCCACGGCATCATCCTATCCGACAACGCCAACCCAACAGACAGACTGGGGTGGTGGTACAAGGCGATAGAGACGGGCCAACCTTCCGCATTAAAGCCAGCAGCAACGGTTCCCTTCTTAAGGGAAAGGATTAGCGCGACTGACGCGGGGTATTGTGGAGGTCCCCACCGGCTCCGTAGGGGACTCGGAGAAAATGAGTAGCAGACTGAGAGACTTGGGTGGGAAGGGGGAGCGGGTCGGAGCTCTTTGGATGCGGGGCCGGAATTGGAGAGGGCGGCGGGGAGGAGAAGGGCGGGGTGGGGGAGAGTAAGAATCCGGCGCTTGTAATCGGATGAGGTCGGGCGGATTGAAGTCTTGTGCGAGAGTGGAAGTAGGAAAGAGGAGACGCGGAGAGTCGGGCGGCGGACGGGTTTCGGAGAGAGGGAGGAGGAGATGAGACGGTGCGGCGAGACGACGCGAGGGGAGGGGGGGAGCCGTTTGCGGTCGAAAGAAAGAGGGGCAAGGGAGGGGGAGGGTGGGAGGAACTAAGTGTTTAGGTGAGGAGGTGGAGTGGGAGGAGGGCGGGAAGAGGAGAGTGGTACGACGGGAGAAAAAAGGAAAGGTGGAGAGAGGGAAAGAAAGGGGAAGGAAGATATAAAGGGTAAGGGGAGAGAGGGAGAGAAATGGGAAGGGAGAAAATGTAAGGGGAGAGAGGGAGATGCAGGCTGGGGGTAGTGGAGGCGGACCTTAAGCCTCAGCTTCGCAAGTCTCGGAGAAAATTCCTCGGAAGAAGGTTTATCAGGACGTGAGGGAAGGAGTTTGGGGAGGAGGCGGGGAAGATAACAGGGGAAGGGGATACGGAGGAGGATGGGAGAAGGGGCGACGGCAAGGAGGGAGAAGACAAGTAGTTGACACAGACAGGAAGACATTGACCGGCAGATAAGCTTGTTCGATATATAGCATGAGATGAGGGTGGGATGAGGAGGAGACAAATCGGACAGGCCAAGTCCGTGACCAGTCGGAGAAAGGTGAAGGAGACAGGCAACTAATGCGATTACGCAGGTGTGAACTCATTGAGGTGACTTCGGCATGTTTTTGTCCGCAGCAATTTGAAATAATCTCGCACAAATTATGAATACTTGTCTCGTCACCGAGGGGATAATGTGGAGCAATCAGATGGGATTGCCACGGCCGAGGGTTGGGCTTGAGCTGTAGACTTAAAATAAAAGACAACTCTAAATTATTATAATTAAAATCACCGTATTTATGTTTAAAAACCTTTTAAATTCGTACTGTTTTAAATGTCCACCGCTGACATAACAGAGAGGACTCGGGAATACGAATCGTCGTAATGAAGGACAATATTACTTTCCACAGTATTCCCAAGTCCAGGTAGAAGCCACGTGAAATGTAGGACGCCGTCCGTAGACCACAAATCAGGGGAACATGTTTTGGTGGACAAGGGTGTTAGGCCTTCGTGACATCCCGTGACGAGGAGTGAGGGATGAGTTTGACTATTCTAGATATCGCGCCGCGTACGACTAAACGAAGTGAATCACCAAAGCTCTCCTATCCAATTAGTCGGCGCGGACATTGAAGAAAGTTCCTCTGTAACAGGCATATCTATTAGCCTGGTACTGCAACAAGCATTTTACAATGCTATATTTCCTAATTGGAATGTTGTGTTTGTTTAACTAGTCTTTTATAACTGGGCATATGATGCAAAATCACGACGATCAACAAGAATATGATGCTATTTATAAACAAAAAAACTGACCCACCACTGCTAAAACACCAAGACAAGGCAGGCGGATTTTCGAGGAGTATACGGTAATAGATATGCTTACTACAAAAAAATATCTATTTGTATTCCTTGGTTCTTTTCTTTGCGTACAGGTATCTTAGAATTGGATATTTTTCGTCATGATTGGCAAAACGGTTCTGAATGAGGATTTTTCTACACTTACATAAATATTACGTAAACTTATAATCTACCGAAAGCAGTCACAACTTGATAAATCTTCATTTACAAATCAATAATAAAGTTATTCATACTTGCATTCCTATTTTCCTTACCTTTCACTATGATTGGTAAAACTTGAATATCTGGGCACCAAAAAGAAGACAGAATAATATCTCAACATCGCCCTTTAAATAGAGAGGCCGGGACGAGCGGTGACAAGGATATAAGCCTGAAGACCGTGTACGGGCGTACAAGAACGTGGAGAAAGGAGGATTGACGATGGGGAAGATGGGATAGGGCTGATTAGAGGGATTATGGGAAGAGAGGACGTCGTGGTGGACAAGGGTATGGCGCTTGGGCAAAAAGGCTAAAAGGAAGGTGCAAGGTTCGATGAAATTAAGACGAGAATGTGTGTAAGGAGGACAAAATAGGGTAGCGAGAGCTCAGGAGTCTCAGAAAAGGAAGAAAGGAGAATGAGAGGCAATCAAGAGATGGAATGAGGAAATTGACGTTTTTGTTCGATGTGGATGGAATGATGAGATCCCAGTGAAGTGAAGCAATCTACTAGAGGGCAGGTGGAGGGATGAAGGTAAGTGGGATATAATAGGTGAGTTAGTAATGTTTTAAAAGGATTATGCAATTCATAAAACGAATGAAGAACGTTTGACGCTTCGAAAAGTATGAATACATTTTAGTTCATCATAACGACTTATTGATGTACCGACCATGAAAAGAAACAGCGTTAAGAGCACAGCAATAAAACGTAAGAAAATCAGATCGATGGAAAATGGATGATCCGAAAGATTTTTAAAATATGCACCGAACAACTGGGTTAACACTATGTGGGAAATTTTTAGACCCATTTATTTAACCTAGAGTCATTTGGACGTAAAATTTCCAATAATGACTTTTTTCCAAGTACTTACCGACAGGACTGCTTCTGACGAATTCATATCGCGAGGCTTCGCTCATTAAGGAGCATGCGGTGAGTGCTTACCAATGGCATCAAGATTATCATGGGCAATAATTTGTGTCATGAAGGCCAGGATAATTTTGGATTCATTGGAATTTAACACAACCGCCAGCCCTTACATAATAACTTCGCAACCCATCAAAGACGTAGAATTTGCATCTTACAATCTTCTTTAAGATAGATTAATGCTGCCATATTATCTCAGCCAATTAATGGAAATAGCTCGGTTAAAGGTTAAAATTCTAAGCTACACGATGGATACAAAATTATCACGCTAATGAAGGCACACATTTCTTTATTCTATAAGGGAAGTGATTATAGCAAAGTATTTTGTAACCCTTAATGTTAAACCTAACAAGGTATTAAAATATATCTTCTCATATTTTTTGTAAGTAAAAGGAACAGAAAAAATCCTGATGCACACCTTTTACCATTAACTGCTATGAGATCAAATCTTTGTGACCGCACAAACCTGAACAATATCTTGGTTAGAATTGACGCATTTAGAATTTTATTTATCAATTCCACACACATCATTGATACATAATTGGGAGGAAAAATTGATGTTTTCAAAACGATGAAATAAATGATATGATTAAGTTTTCATGTGTCTCTTAAGTGCACCTGAACTTTCCCGGAAGGACTACTTACTCGTGCATAAGCTGAGCAATTCAAGTCCCTCGCCGACTAACTACAAAGAGACGATGATCCTTAGACAGAATGACCGTGTCATGAGCCCAAACAGAATAATACGTTCCAGTTTTCAGCCTCTTCATTCCCTGTGAGAATAAAGGCGCCAAACTGCGCCAAAATTCTAGAGTGGAAGGGAGGCCAACAAATAAACAAAATAAATCGACTTCAAAGCTGAAATGGCTCGAAAACTGTCGATCGTCACGAGGGAGACTATTTCATGCGGGGTGATGCAAGTAACATGCGCATGGAGCTCAGAACTTCCTTTGACACGAAAAAGGATAGGAAATAGCATGTGCTAGCGCGGTGGTGAATAGGAGGAGGTCGAGTAGGGGGTGAGGAGGTGAGTGCAAGAGGATGGTGATGCGCCCTTGAAGAACAACAGCGAACTCCTATACGTGGAACGGAAGGGGGACGGGATTTTATAAGGGAGACCCGGATCGCGACGGCAGTAGTATGGAGGGTGGGGAGGGGGCACAATTACAAAAGAACTGGCGTACGGTGACGGAAGAAGATCCTGTGTGCGCGCGTGTGTGTGTGTGAGAGAGAGAGAGAGAGAGAGAGAGAGAGAGAGAGAGTATGCATGTGAGCGGAGTTTGGTGAGCGGAAGGAAGCGAGTGGGTCGGGGGTGGGCCGGAGAGATGGGGGGAGAGGGAAAATAGTATAAGGGTTGGGAGGGAGAGGAAATATAGGAGTAGAAGGAAACGAAGTAGGCATTCGAATGGTGTGGGTGTGGGGTGGGCGTGAGCGCGGAGAGGGTGCACGGAAGCGTGCGGCAGGAAGGAGGACCGAGGTGGGGGAGGAGGTTCAAGAGGGGAAAGGGGTTGACGGGCGGAGTGTGGCGCTGTCGTCGTCGTCGGCGGCGGCTTTTCTTACCCGGCCCTCGAACTGCGTCCACGGAGGAGGAGGAAGAGGAGCGCCTCCTCCAGAGCACAAAGCGCTTTACAGGCAGATGCGCAATTGGGTTTCTAGCCAAAAGCATGGCGGAGTGCATCTTACGGGGAACGGAGATGGGAATCGGGTGGGGTCGGGGTGAGTGGGTGACGGAGAGGTGGGATGGAGGCATCCTGCTGAGGTTAGGACGAAGGGAATAGGCATATGGGAAGGTGCAGGGTGGAGCTCAAGGGAGGGGACATCTGAGGAGATAGAGAACGGACGAGGGATAAGGATACTGAACGTGTATGACTCCCATCAGGTCGCTAAGTGCGCTTGAAACTTTCTTCCTTTCTTTCGCTAACACCCATACCCTTTTCTCCGAAAGAATAAATATTTACTGTGTTTCCGCATTACACTCGCTACAAACGACCAAGGAACGACGAAAAATAATTGATTGGAATCGCTAAAAATATTTCAGGAGCCAAAATCGAAACAGTTTCCATGAATTGTTAAAATTTTCTGAGACTTTACCTCTTGGCCCATGTCATCAAATGTGTAAGGTTTCAAGAGTCAGCAATTAACTGTCGGAAAAGATTTACAAAGACAGTTCTGACTGCTGTACTCCACCCAGCAATTCGCTCAACATGTGACATACGTCTCCTTTGCTAATAAATAAATATTCTTCCTCTCCGATCCCTTTTATTCAGTTTCCATAGAAATATTACCAAATTTTACGGAGAAAAAAATATTACAATACCCTACTTTTCGAATGAGTTACAAAATCATCGTATTGCCACTTATGCTTAATTTTCATTTCTAATGGTTCTAATATTGCATAAAAATATCTCTCTTCATGAGGACCATAGAATAGCTATCTATACTATATATTTTAACTGTGTAGCCGTGGAAATTTAAGCCGGAGTTTTTAATTCAATGGTCAACTTAATGACAAAGCAATAGTTCGCCTTAAATTCTCATAATTCGCCTTAAATTCTAAGTTAATAATTCGCCTTAAATTCTAAGTTAATAATTCGCCTTAAATTCTCAAAATACATATGACATATTTGCGATAATTCGTGAAAATATCTCAGAGGAATACGAAAATTTCGAGTTCTAATGGAAGTTTCAAAAACTACCAGCGACTAGCGGGTATCAGGACAGTCTGATAATACTCGTAAAAGATGGTTTTCATATCTCGCTGTCGCAATGCACGGGAACGAAGGCTAAATGAATTTGAAATAATCTGGGAAAGATACGTCTGACGGCAATAATGATAGGCGGTATGCACTAAAATAAATACTTTCTCTTCCACAGATTTGCTTCTCAAGCTATTATTATTCCGAACAGAAGTCGAAAATGGGAACGTTCGTAAAAAGTGTCCAGGTTTCTAGGGTGACAAATTTTAAATCAAATGAGACTTTCATGATGGGACACTTACTTTTAATTCGCGTTGAATCACAGTAACTCAGAGTGTCTCATTAGAGATATTTTTTAAATCTAGTTAATCTCATCATGTTTCAATATGCTTCCATATTCTCAAAATTTGGAAAAATATGGAGTTTATTTCAAAGTTAACCCATCGGAAGCATTTTCGTGATGAATGAGAAAGAAAAAATGGTTTTTTACACATGTCAAGGGCACTCTCGGCTGTTTAATTCAATTAGCCAATTTCCGTTTATCCTAAGAGATTGTACTATCATGTGCAGTTCCAATGCACTCGTTGGGTATACTGAACCTCGAGTGTCCATTCCCAGAATTCATTTAGTCTATAGGTATTTAGCGCGTATTCTTCTGTGAAAATAATTTCAACTGGGTAAAATCCATGCGAACACAAATTATCATCTGAAAAAAATACCTTTCATAAACAATAGTAAGTCGCGGTAGTCCAGGGGTAGAGTGTTAGACCGGAGGGCCCGGGTTCGATTCCCGGGCAAGCCTTTCTGGGCACCTGCAGCTCCACCAAAGCTATGTGATTTTTCGGGTACCAGATCTTCCTGGGAAACCAAAACCGGCACAAATGGATTTGGATGAAATGGATTTCGTTCAAAATTACATATATTCTTGATTCCATTTTCAATATGGAAATGTCCAATTTTCGAGCGCAGAATAAATTAATATGCGCCGAATTAACTTCCTACGTACTGAAAGCGTTCATTAATATTTCAATCCCTCTTCAATTCGAATATCTAACATTTAGTATCAATTGATAGACGCATGGACAAATTTTCAGCCTTTTCCCGACGGTTTAGCATATCCTCACTGAGAATTCACTCCTAAAGTAATTTAAACCATTAGGCACAACTATTTCATGATACATTTCCTCTGGAAATTCCAACCATTCAGCCTTTATGGGAAAGGAACGGATAGACCGACCATTTTGTAAAAATATGAATTGAACGTATCGTGGCAGCAGAGCGTGAAATTCTCGTGGATGGAGCCGAATAACGCCGCCATCGCGGAGTAGGAAATGAGAGACGAGGCTACACGAAATGCAGCAATCCTCAGGGATTGAATTCTGCAAAAATTCTTTAAGAGCGATATAATTGATGTAGAAAATCCCATCCTCTCCAACCCCCTACCCTCCCCGGTGGGGGATGAGATGAAAGGAGGTTGCCGGGAAGGAGAACAGCAGGGGGTCGGGAGGGGGCAAGGGAAAGAGAGAGAGAGAGAAAAGGGAAACCGTTTTGGCAAAATTATCTTTCGGGCAGCGCCTCCCGACCTTCGTATCATCTCATCTATCCTTTAGCCCCTTTCCTTTTCAATTTAGGATCAAGGAAGAGAGGGGAAGGAAAGGAGATGAAGTTCGTGAAGGGGAGGGGGGGCGCTCCGAGAGACACGACCAGAGCCAGAGGGACGAAACATGAGATGAGGGTAAAGGAGAGGTGGAAGAAAGAGTCAGTTACCCTGGTAACCGGGGTGTGACTCAAAAACTTTCGCTAGTTTCAGATTAAGGGGAAGTGGGAGGGGGTCACAGACGAAACGTTCGACTGGCAGCCTTGTTATAATTTACTTATTTTTTTAATCACCCAGCGTTGCGTGCCATAGTGTTTTTACGGTCAGCGCGGTGTTCGAGAGACACATTTAGAAAATAGTGATTAGCCTCCTATTAGGAGGTGGTTCGAAATTTATCACACTAGATAAATAAACTAATGTGTCTACTTGTTCTATTTAGGTACCTTGCCAAAAGGAGGCGATTGATTGCATTTTTAAGTGGTTATATATTACACACAATGTTTCGGGGTCATCATAACATTAAAAAAACAATAAATCAGTTTATGGAGGGTGGAGCTGGGTTTTAAACAGTTGGATTTATTTTCAAACCTCCGGTGACAATGTCGTTTACACATTTTTAACTGTATCCATGATTACTATTACCATCCTAAATGATAAACTATCCTAAATTTTCTGCTTTCAACAGATTTCGTACTCCTCCCTCGACGACCACTCACACAAATTAACAAAGCGAACGTTTAGGAAATTTAAATAAACAGGGCCGAAATTGAAAAACGTTTACGGAAGATGATAAATCAAACGATAAAGATGAAAGACGACGTTCTAATCGTGCTTAGCACAAGAACACATCTGTCCGAGGAACAATGAAAAACGTGCCAATAAGTACATATTTTGGTCCTGGCATTATTATGCATATTTTAAATTTGACCTTGAAGGGTGGTGCGAATGTATCACCAATGGAATTATTCCATGACAAAACATATATTTGCATATTTTATAAATGATATTGACAGATGAACAGCTTCTTCGAAGAAGCTCGCATAGGTTGGAAGAAAAGGCCTCTTCTGTCATACCATAAAATTTATATTAAGCTTTTTGGTAACTGCACAAGTTTGTCTAAATACTTATCAAACATTCTAATTTTGCTACAGGAAATTATTACTACGTTCAAATAGAAAAATTTATTGCATAATCAATGCATAAATATTCGTACCTTATTTATTTTCGGAACTACGGTAATGAGACTAGTCTCACATCATCAAAGAGGACTCAAAAATTTTGAAGGGAGAGCATGCAAGTGAATTTATCGATAAAATATCCACTTTATGAAGTGAACTCATTACGCTACCCTATATATTGAATCTCATCACATTGTCATTGGCACTGGCAGTTTTAATCAGCAATTTCTACAAAAATAAGGGTTTGTTTTCTGTTCGAGTTTGACATCCTTCAATCAAATCACGAGAAATTAGCTTGGCTACAAAGAGCGGAAGCAAGGCAGGAAGCGTTTGATGGGAGCAAAATTAATGGCTGAGGGATACTCAATCGGTGAAAACAAGTGGTATGATAGGTTGTTTAAAACTGAATACGATCAAAGGTGAAAGAGAGCCGTTTAGAGTAACCTAGAGTTTTAAACCTATATTTTTTGGAGCTAATAATTTGGAAAAACAGAAATTGGGGTAATTAAATTGCAAAGATATAACATATATTAACAGTAAGAAAATAACACTCATTGTAACTACCATTACTTTATTAGAAGGTTACGAGATAATAAAGTGTAAGGAAATATATTTAGCAGTTCCTTAAATTTTTGGCAACCATGTGTTATTCATAATTAAGTAGTATTACTAACCATATACCTAGTTTATAGGTAATTTTATCAAACGAAAGGTTATTATTATTGCAACTGTTTTCCGCTGATATTAGGAGACTTCATAAACGACCTAAGAAAGAAGTTAATCGTGAATTGATCCAAAAATACTAAAAAGAAGAAAATAGCAAATACAATTGTGCACAATAGAAACGTATCTTACATTAAATGATATGGAGTTTCACTCAACGAATAGCACGTGTGAATTGTAAGTGTAAAATAAAAACAGCATGCAACATTTGATTAAATAACTACAATTAATACATTTTTATCTAATCAATTTTGGTTCCGCAACAAACGAATCGCTAGAGAAAAGAAAATAAAAAAGTAATTTTCTATGATGAGGAGTTTTAGATGCATACTTCACCAAGAATGTATTTTAGTAAAGGTTTTACTGAAAAGTTCTTTTTATAATATATTTGATTTTCTCAGACGAAAAAATAATTTCGATGATATAAATATAAAATAATAAAATCATTGAACCACATTATTTATTTTGCCAAAATATTTTACTGGTATTTCTTTATTCTGTACCTAAAATGTTACAAAAATTCAAAAAACTTTAACGGCATCACTGTAACTAATAATCCCTAACGCAAAACTTAAGCTTCGAAAACAATTTTAATGTAGGCTGCCATGGAGGATCTTTGCCTTTACAAAATTCATGAAATACGATAAATAATTCGGGTAGATGCGAAGAACTATTGGTGGATCTCAATTATTTTTTTCAGGGGTAAGGTTTATAAAAACACGAACTAAACAAATGAAGTATATATTTATATGCTCTTATATAACCTTTTCAGTTCCTATCATATCATTGAAAGTATATCAAATTGTGTAATGGCATTTTTTATAGCAGTTGGTCATTGGTATTTGTGGTCCGTATACTGGCTATGGCTTATTCTTTCTAGAAATGGATAACCTTAAAAAATTGACATTCCAGCATATTCGGTTGACCCTAATGCTTAATTATAAATAAATATAGAAAGCTTACCTGATAGCTTTTCGGTTTAACTCAATTATTAATTTGTCCTATGTACTCGTCTTTTGTTCTTCCTTGCGGATTCTATTCTTCGACGGTTCAATTTTCCAATACTCCACGTTTCTGATCCTTATGAGTGCCATACACCATACGAACGTTTTGAAGAGCTGCCTCCTTGTATTCAACCTTACGTTCTTTGAACACAGTGGGTGCCTCTTCTTCGTCAACTCATTCTCAGCTTTACCTATTCTTTACTTGTCTAACGTATTTCTTACATCTCATGCAATACAAATGCCCAGGCAGATGTTGTTGTTCTTATGGTCTCCCCACTTGTTCTATCTAGTTCCACTTGTTCTACTTCCCAATGTGTGATATCTGCAACTTCTTCCTTCGATACACAAGCATTTCAGCTTTCTTCTTGTGCTTCAATTATATTCCCGAGTTAATTGGTCTATTGCATTTTGAGTTGCTTGGAGGTTCTCTTGCATTTCTGCAGCGGTGCCATCTGCGAACCAGAACATGTTAATTTCTCCGCCATCCACCTTGAATCCTTTTATGCCCAGTTTAGGTAATTATCTTATTGCCTCTTCAAGGTAGCTATGCATTAGTTAATGTTATTACGGCTATCAGGTAATCAAAGTATTTAACTGGACTCTTAGGTGTTTAAGTTCATAATTAAAGTTTACGAAAACAAATTAATACACAAAGTTAATGCATAAAAATAGTGAAACTCTAAAAATAATTAATTGAACAGACTTCCATTTCCATTCATACAGCGTGAAATATATGAAATACATTGCACGCTTTCATTCAACCGCAAACTCAGAGTTGTCATCAAATTTATGTTATGTGAACACCTTAATTTGGCCGAAAAACTAACCAAAAATTCATAGAGGGATGAAAACAAAATACTGCACCTAATACTGGGAACATGAAAGATAAAGGATTGGAACTAAGGCTCTATAAGACTGGGTCTTTCTTTTAACACATCTATAATTTAGTAACCATTTTTGAACGACAGAAAACAGCAAAAATAAGTATCAAAAACTCATTTAAAAAGTTATGAATTCAAAATATCGAGGCAAACAAAGTTATTTGAATTAAAATATTCATATTTTTGAAACGTTGTTAACTGAATTAACCTTGAAATCGACTGAAGAGCAAGAGATCCCCATTTTAACAAATTGCGACTAAAGGCATTGATGGCATCACACCGAGAAAACAGCCCGGAATATGAGACTAGGCAGGATGGAGGAAAAAGACAACAAGTGAGTAATGAACGTGTCTATATGGACAGGAAAGAAAATATTGAAAGTCTGAAGGGATGGCAATCGGGAGTGGTTTAATACGCTTAAGGGGACGGAGACGAGATGGCGAAAGAAGAATGACAGTGGGTGGAATAGAGAAGGAATTAAGGTGGGAGGAAATGGAAGATGAGATGAGAGACACACGAGAACAAGGAGGGACAATAAGGGTGAGATTTAGAACGAGAGTGGATAAGGGAAGTTTGGAGGCAAGGGCGGGAAAGGAAAAGGTTGGGAGAATGTTAGGCATGGGAAGGGGAAATGTTTGCCATATTTGTGTTCGGGGAAGGCTGAGGACTTAGGGGAGAGTTGTCGGGAAATGGGAAGACGGCGAGGAAGACGAGGACACCAGCAGTAAGGGCAGGGCGGGAGTGAGGGGGAGGGTGGAGTGGGAGACGAGAGATAAATCGAAGACAGAAGAAAAGGGTTCGTAATGGAAAAGGGACTCTCCCACCACCCTACAAGCTCTATTTCTCAAGGGGGAAAGGAAAGGGGCTCCGTTTGGAATTGGGCTCACCGAGGGGGGCATGGGGGCTGAGGAGTGCGGAAGCAAGGGCGGTGAGGGGGTGGGCGAAGTGACTGGTTGGAGGGGAGGAAGAGGCGTGTGCTTTCATCCCTACGGACGCGTGTGGTGTGTGCCCGTCTCCCACCGGCCTCGCCCTCCCGTGAATCCCCTCCAGTCTTCCCGTCGAGCGCGCAAGACAAGTGCGCGACTTCTGGGCGGGGGGTAAAAGGATGGGGCGGGGGAGGAGTGAGTGACATTCTGGAATGTAGGATTGGTAGAAGCCGGGGGAGGATGCGTGCATCAGCCATGAAGAGCGCAGGGAAATGGGCCTTAATTAGGAAATCAATCGCTATCGAGACATAAATCAACAGTCAAGTCACAATCAGCTATATTGATGAAAATATTCATGAGCAACTGATCACATCAAAACCATTCTCTCCCCTCCTCCGGAGGAGTTGACTAAAATCATTCAAGGATTTCTTTGTCTATATAAACAAGTGAAATATAAACAATATAGACAATTAATGCCATAACTATTGGATATAATATTCACCTATATTCAATGCACCCATTTATTGTACGAATTCAGGTAAGATTCAACTCCGTTAAAAAAAGATAATTCCATACTCACTTGTCCCACTTACGTCATAACTTTTCCTTAACTTTTATGCATCGGTAATAGCTAAAGTATCAAAATAATATGCCTTAGACCCTATTTAATAATGCCTCGTTAAACTTAAAGCTAACTTATAACCCCGGTTAAGGCGAAACCTAACTTTATGGCCTGGTTAAGTAGTTGACTTCAAAGCAGATCATTAAACGGCCCTATAACTGGCAGATGATGTTACTATGGTTCCAATGTTCATATTTGATAATGAGTTATCTCATTTGTTGATAAAATCGAATAATTCGGTAATCATCACGATAAGTTCAGATTAACTAACAACTGGATTAAACGAAACGGTCGGAAGATATATCATCGGGAATTAAATGCACAAAATCACGACAAAGATAAATTTAACGATTATTATTTGTATAAAAGAAAGGCATGTGTTGGAACATATAACTAAAAAGCAAATAGACACAGCGATACGAAAAAGGAAGCCCAAAATTTTTCGTCAGGCATAAGAGAGGCGGTAAACATAAACACTATTTAGATTACTTATTTCTTTCAAAATAAATAATCACATGGAAAAAATATATTTATTTCTAGTTCGAGTTTTTACTATATTTGAGTCAAGTTATCATTGGCTTGCAAAGGAGTTTTTGCCAGAAAACATGAAATAAAATCTAGGGACTACAGAATACGCTGGTCTCTGCAACTGACGTAGCCTAATTGGGATTCTAGTGTGCACTTGAATCTTCGAAGGAAACCATTTCCTTCATCTCAAAATCCCCCAACAGGGTGATCTTTGCCTCATTAGCATGAAAGCGGTTCCAAAGTGGATGAGATAACGCCCTATCACACGCATTAGCATGCTATTCTCGGTTAACCTAACATGATCATATGCATTCTTTTCAGCTGTAACTCCTAAGCGCCTTCTTTTAACGATGGATATAAAGCTGAATGTTCTCCAGATTAAAGAAATCCACAACGGAGTTATAATGGTAATAGATGACAGTAAAAAATTAAATATTTTAATGATAAATCTCAATGTACGCTATTTATTTTTTTAAACCAAATTTTGCTTTTATTAAATTCAAACCCTTATCTTTTCTCAATTATGAGTGAATCCCCTATGTTAATCTATTACTGGAAAATGAAGACTAGGAAAACGATACAAACCAAAAAAAATCCATTCATCGGAAAAACAGATTTCCCTATAAATATCATCAAAAGGAGGTCTGGGGAGAGCAAAAAGCTCTGTACAAAACCCTGTAACGTACTTGACGCTTATGCATTTCAGTCCTCTTAAGGAGTTACCTCCCTACTAAGCGATCTTAAGACGAAGCTGGATGTGAGATGAAGAATTAAAGGAACAGGAAACCATGGAGAGAAGCTTTCAAGTTATCAAGAGCAGGGACGATGGGGAGGGTGAGCATGAGGATGACGGGTAAAGAGAGTGGCAGTCTATGGGTCAGGTCGTCCGGAAAAGCAACAAGCATTACTTTTTAGAGCAATAGGCCTTAGATAAGAGAGGCGCTTCCAGTTGGCACAGCCTAAAAGAATCATAGGATATGGCAATGTAATTTTGGGCCTCATTGATCACAATAACTTTGAAGCACCACGAAAACAATGAAGAATGAATGGTTAAATAATGGTTTGAATAAGTCGATATATCAATCAATGATTATTGAATGAACCCAAAAAACAGTGCATTGAGTATGAAAAATTAATTTGTTTAAGTGATCATAAATAACTTTTTCCTTAAACTAAATCGCAGTCCATGGACATACTTAAGGAAAACGTGCGGTTATATGCAGTAAAGGGAAGTATCGACGTGAGCGTACGCAAATAAAGAATGATCTCAGAGGAAAATGTGGCGAGGGATTTTTTTCGCGGTAAGAGGCGGAGTTTCTGCTTTATGAACAGCCTATGATGCTAATGTAGCGCTGCATATAACCGCATCCACATTTGAAGAAATTTATAGTAACACTTACGTCATAAGACGCGGAAGAAATGGTGATAAAAAATGTTGCAATGTTGTAACACACAATCTTTGGGTATATAACATACATCTAACAGTCCGCTTAAAGCAACGGATGTACACACACACGCACGCACGCACGCACACACACACACACACACACACACACACACACACACACATATATATATATATATATATATATATATATATATATATATATATATATGAATAGACACATATAAAAGAACACTTACACGGTAAATTGTTCGAGCTTTCGGCCCTCTCAGGGGCCTTCTTCAAGAGAGACTCAGAAGGCCCCTGAGAGGGCCGAAAGCTCGAACAATTTACCGTGTAAGTGTTCTTTTATATGTGTCTATTCTTTTCTATTTGTGTTATGTTGTGTCAGCCCATTATTGTGCCGCTCGTATGAGTTTTTCCGGACAATCGTTATATATATATATATATATATATATATATATATATATATATATATATATATATATATATATATATATCGTCGACGTAACACGGAAGTGTTGAATAATAAAATGGACAGCAACAAACAATATAGAAACACATAAAAATATAAAACACGTTATTTCTTGACCATTTCGACGGAATTCTGCTCCGTCTTCATGGGAAGATATAGAAGATATATATATATATATATATATATATATATATATATATATATATATATATATATATATATATATATATATATATACATACATATATATATATATAGGTATCAATAAAAATAAACAAAAGGTTATGCGATTTACCAGAAAAACAATGGCTAAGGTTAACATTAAAATAAGCCGGCAGATGTTAGAGCAGGTGGAACGGTTTACGTATCTCGGAAGTATTTTGGACCTAAATGGCCAAAGCAGTAAGTGACGTAAGGAGAAGAATTACACTAGGCAAAGAGGCTTTCAAAAGGAGGAAGAAATTGATGACAGGGACGTTGGTTAAGGATGTTAAGAAAATACTCGTCAATACTTTAACAGGAATCGTAGTTATATACGGCGCGGAAACATGGTCACTGAAGCAGGACCATGTAGACCAGGATAGACGTAGATCGGAGGCTTTTAAAATCTGGGTGTGGAGAAGGATGGAGAAGGTGAAGTGGACAAAAAAGAAAACAAACGAGGAAGTACTCTGTATGTTGGGCGAAGAGACGGGATTGTTTGGAGGAATCATAAGAAGACTTGCAAAATAAATTGTGCAGGGTGATTGAATTTATCTTTACATAGATTCGGCAAGGCTGCTATTCCTCAAATTAACTTCCTACCAACAATAGTAAACACGCCCGAATTATTATCACTTCTTCCAGTTCTCAGAGGAAAATATCACTTATTAATTCAAAAGCTCAATATTTTTATGTCAAACTGTTATCACATATGTCAGGAATGTGAATAAATAATGAAATCTGGGGACTAATTTATAAAGAACGGAAGAAATTTCCTCCATCAATTACATTATCGCAGATTTTGGTTTTTAAGTTTGGTACATGAAGATATAAAAGTAAGGTGAAGGAATAAGACACTATTAAGGAAAGTGTGCCGCCATCTGAGTGAATGCTCAGGATGAGATAATATTTTATCCTTGATTCAGCAAAAACTGTATCACCAGATTCCAAAGACCCCCTTCTGCAACCTTCACCCATTACACGCTCCATCCTAATTCCATCAAACATTTTTCAGTTTACAAATCCCAACCAACATACTCTCTCTCTCGTCTCCTAGCCACGGTATACCAATAAGTGTGCAATGGTTCTCACTCATTTCCCAATGGTGAGGTAACAGTGAATAAAGTATCGTTTTCGGTAAAATGCAGTATGTACGACACCATCTGCAATATAATCTGAATGATCTAATTGCTTCAAAAGTGTTCCCACAATGGCCGTTTAAAAAGAGTATTTTATTTGTGCTTTGCGTAACTCCCTTCCCAAAATCTACATTTACTATTGTTTCGTAGTGAGAAACATACTGATAATCATTCTCGGAAGTCAGGGAGATATAGCAAGAAGTACTTACATCAGCAGCGCTTTTACGTGATAAAGTGATCATCAAGTTCTCCCCTTTTCCTCAGTGGTATGGCTGTCTTCCTTTGAAGGGTCTTTTGCGCAATTTGGCCTGGCAAAAGCATTTTTCAAGTGGAATGGTCCCTGGATGTCAGCAGAAGATATATTTTTTTCATCAAGGGCAGGTAATGGTATTTATTGATTCTTAACGGCTGAGGTAATTTCATACCTCTAAGAATCGTGCAAGGGAAACAATTAAATGGAAAAATTAAATGATAATACGGGATTGGTGCTTGAGTTTTCCCCATAAGGA
Source organism: Hetaerina americana (assembly GCF_022747635.1). NCBI lineage: Eukaryota > Metazoa > Arthropoda > Insecta > Odonata > Calopterygidae > Hetaerina > Hetaerina americana. The sequence goes on along the minus strand of NW_027286897.1, from coordinate 369,210 downwards.
GGCTACAGAGCGGAAGGGCCCTGGTCTTCATCTCGTTTGCCATCTGTTCCAACATGGCTGCGGCAGTCGAAGGTACCAAAGAAAAACAATCGTTGGAAAATCAAGAATCAGTTGTACAGAGTGGATGATCTTTTTCAGTCTACGCTCTAAATAAGGGAAATAGACACCAGAAAGATACGCGTGAGGAGAACGGGAATACATAGAAGAGGAGTGGGAAGAAAGCGATTAAAAATAAGACGAACGCCACACGTGGAAGAAAAATCTGTGGATGGTTGTTAGAGGGAGGGAAGTAGGGAAAAAACGAATGGAAGAAGGAAGGGAAGGCGCGTGCGAGAGAGGGAGCAAAAGGGGGAGTGTGAAAGAGGAGTGAGAATAATAACGAGGCGTGAGAAATAAAAAATAAATGGAATATTTCCAGGAGAGTGCGACGGTGGCAGAGTCGACAGGAAAATAAAAGGGGGCCGAAAAACGGGACGGACGGGCAAATTTGTGAGAGCAGACGATGAGGCGGAGAGGGGAAAGGGAAGCGCGTAAGGGCCTCGATGGGGAGGACGGAAAGGGAGGAAGGAGAAGTGGGTAGGTAGGGGGAGCAGGAGGGAGCGTGGGCGGGTGGGAGAGATACGTGGAGAGGCGAGAAAAATAAGGGATGGGGAGCGAGTGCAAGTGGGGGTACGTGGAGAACGAGGAACTGGAGAGAGGACGAAAGAAAGAGACCCAAGCAGGCCCTCATGGTGAATAGAACATTTCCGGCGGACAGAAATAGTGTTGTAGGGGTTAAATGGGGTGAGGGAGGTGGGGGAAGATTTGGAAGGAATCTGGACAGAGGGGGAAGAAGAAAGCGGGGCGGGGGGGCTGGACAGGGAATGGAGGAGGACTGAACAGGGAGAGATGAAGAATGGTTTCGGGGAATAAGGTCCAGCGCTGTGAGGGAGGGTGGACCGAACGACGATTCGAACGGGCATTCACCGAGCGTAGTCGGAAGTTGTTACATAGACCAGAAGTAAAGTAAAATAATCCAACATGAATTTAAACAATAAACAGTGACGTCAAAGAATAACGTACCGATATTTTAAACGCTCCATTTAGCAATGCTGAATTTATATTTTATTTGCTTTGGTCAATTGACGCAAACGTAGGTCATCTAAAACCCATATACATTTTAAATCCATGTATCTCCTCATGAATATACTTCCATTTGTTCAATAACTTGCTTTACAATCTCCTATATAAAAATAAATAAATACAATTGGATTAATGAAAAACAAACAATTGTATGAAAAATGCTGCAAAGTCGAAAATAATATGCGCCATTACATTGCATTCAATAGCTATGTACATGAGACTAATGATATGATTGGTAAATCAAGGAATTTGAATTAAAATAAAACATGACGATTCAGTCTTTTATATACTGTTGTCAATAAAAAAATAGAATAAGGAGTTTTGCAGAATCTAATTCCTCAAATTCCTGTTGAAAAAATCAGAGTAGAATTGAATCAACGTTCGTTAAATAACCAATAAAATGCTAAATTATATAATGAAATAATCAGTTATCTATTTGGCAGTGAATGGAAATGAACATGAAATAACAAGGTGAAGGGATATATCTGCATAAGAATACTATTCCAAAATTAAGTTACCGCCCTCTGGCCGTAAAATAATTTTTTTTTTTTACATTTTCACAAACAGGAATAATTATCGCTCTTCTTTTGCACTATTTACTGGTCCATTGTATGTAATTTTCATTTGAGATTTTACCTCAATTTTAATCATGAATGATAATAGAGGCAAACGTAGAACCATAATCGACGGAGTATAACTGATTTTTAACCGGTAGAAATGAACGGAAAATATAAGCAAAAGGGAACAACAATATGAACAAAAAGTTTGAAAAGGGATGCCAGGCGACGTTTGGGAATTGACAATATAAATTTTAAAATATGAGAGAAAAGGGAAGATGTGATATAACAGCAGGCACATAAGAGACTAAAAGTCCAAAATCCCATTCTATCCGAAATATCCTAGCCAAAAGATACCAAATCAACCAAAACTAATTAATTATTTTTCAGGCAACAGGGTGACCTACGAAGTGGTGTTTCGTGTACATACCACACCCTTTCATAAAACACTCGGAAGAGAAAATGGTCTGTCTTTAGTTTACAACCCTAGATTGGCTAGACCCATGTCACCATTCCACACACTATTTCCTTGACATACTCGTATTAAGTTTGTATATTAAAATTCAAAAAAACGGCATGATTTATGAATGTGAACTTTTTTACAAAACGTAAATGAACACGCTACATGCGCATAGCGATTTTGTTTTCGTCAAAAATTATCTACTTGTGCAAATAAAACAACCAAAAAGAATACCACTAATCTCATTATTTTATTTGAGAGCTATTACAAGAAAACCTTCTCTCCTATTTTAACTGGAACCGAGAAATAAACTATCCAATGCTTAGCTCTTCTTGGAGACGACTTTCCCGGTGTCTTATGTGAGATGCTACGGGAGAGAGATTGAGATCACCGCCCATGGCGGTACTAGCTCTGCTGATGTCTTATCTTCCGTTGGTCGTTTCGATTCCCTGCGGAGGTTCTGCAGCGGCAGAAAATGGAGTGAGATGAAGGCTTGAAGTACCCCACGCAGAGATCTAGCAAGGGATGAAGGTGATCGATTCGGACAAACTCCACCCATCTCCACCGAGCCACCCTCTCTCTAGTCGCAGTTTGCCCGCGGATGCTGGATGATAATATGGCCAATTCAGTATGATCCCTGATTCTCCATAAATATTCTAAAATTTCATATATTTGGGTGCGGGAGCCTCTCTCTTAAATATTTCGCTGTCCCTCCCGACTACTGAGGTCAGGAGAGAAGCTAGCTCCTCCATAATTTATACAAATCAGATGAACAAATTTCAAAGAAAATCTAAAACCACAGATAAATAAAATTATAATCGTTCAAATAAATTTTTAATAAAAAAATTACACTTGATTTAGAGCATCCAATGAAATAACTGTCTAATTGGTGCAAACAACGTGAAATAGAAGCGGTAACACAACAATATTGTATATACGGTATCTCGTCTGGATTTACCAAACACAATCTGACCAAAACTCAAGGTTTCTTTTAAAACTTTTTCATTGAGCGAAATAGTTCATCGAAATTTATTTTCAAATCAACGAATTGCATTTGGAGTATGCGGGCAGCGCAGCGAAACATAACTAGGTCTGAAAACAGTAAATTTAACCCGGTAAACGATAGGGCCTCGTAGTAAATTCTCAACACCACGAGAGCACAAGAAAAAATAAACAATAATGAAGACTAAATAGAAAAACAGGATTGGAAGATGAATAACCTCGAGGCTTGTGATCATTTACAGCAAATAAACTCCCTGTATCGAGGGCAATGGAGACAAAATTTGCTTAGTTGCAAAGACCAAGCAAGATTCGTCCAGTGTGATTTCAATAAAAGTGAAATAATAAATTCCTAAAGCAAAAAATACCTCTGTTTATAGACACATGGAAATAAGATTAACCTATTTAAAATAATCTTAGATTGGAGATAGCAAAAAATTCAAGGAATGCAATAGAAATTTTAACCCCTAGCCGAATTAGAAAATTTTCTGCTACTGCCCGGTGTTGATGCGGATGGAATACATAACCTTGGATTTAATGTTGCGGAAATATTCTCGGTAAAAATTAGCCACATCTTGCAGTAACAGGAAAGGAAATGTTCATAAAAGACTGGGGATGCTCTTACAGAAGGATAAGTTTGATTAAGTGATTGAAATCAAGGTACCTACATTTATGCCATTGAAATATAAATTCACAACCATACCTGTTTCCTATTACTCGAATAAAATTTTTGAAAAATCTAAATTGGGCTATGTTGACTCGTTTAGTTTGATGAGAATTATAGATACGGTCAAATTTCCGAGAATAAGTCACAAGTTTACTTTAGTCAAAATCCATCACATATCTTAGGAGTCATTCTTTGAAAGACGCGAGATATATTTCTTCAGAGGGAACAACGTTAGAAGATGGTCTGAACGGAAATGAAAAGAAGGCAAGAGAAGCGTGATCAAAGAGAAAGAGTGGAACCAGATAGATGGACGGATGATCTTCGGTAGAGAGAGGGAATTAGAAGTGTCGGCGTGACGTGGAGGGCGATGAGAGGAGATATGTACAAGTTGGGCCCTATGAATTGTTGATGAGGTAAAAGGACACGCCGTTGGAGAAAGAAAGGGGAGGTCAAGGATGGAGTAGGGAGCGTGAAAGGAGGGGAAATATGAGAAAGATCTGAAGGGGCCGTCGGGGGCGAAAACTGAGTTGGGACTCCAAAGCAAAGGGTAAACGCACACATAAATGACTTTCACTTCCCTTTACACACTCAAGTTTGTCTTACATTTATAATTACCAACCGAAAATACACATATAATTACCTAATCAGAGCGTAATATAGCTATAGCTAAGTACATAAAATACTGCAGGGAACGTCTCAGAGGCCATAAGAAATATGCTAATGTCACAGTCTGAATGAGGCTGAAATTTACCAAGAACCAAAATTTCCGCGACAGCTTGGCATATAAAATATGCCAAGCTAAGTTGATATGAGCTATATGAAATAGTTTCACCTACGTCACTTGCTGGAGGTCTCCCAAAATGAGAAGGCTGTAACCATATTTTTTCCACCTTCCGGGCTTGGACACATTCCTTTCGCTTGGGTCAAAAGATTGAGCTTCATTTGATATGCTCGTAAACTTTTATGCCAATACGGCAAATGGATGCTTCGAAACCAAGTGGAGTCACTTTTGTGGATTCAACAATTCAGTCACATGCGACTTAGGGTCCTACAATATCATGGAAAATAACTGCACCAATTGCACACGTTTATCGATTTCACATAGAATCTTAAAGCGACTATATACATGTCGTTACATATTTTTGCCCATATATTTCTCCTTGGACCATTTTTTATTGGTTTCTGCAAAATAAGTTATTAAACATAGATAACAGTAATAAGACCGGTATTTAGCCAGTCTTGTGACTCTATCTCAACTTGTTTGGCAAGTCTCAGTAATACATCTACACTTAAAGAGTTACACTCAGCAAAAGAACCTATTAAAAAATGTTTTGCATTTTGATTCATTGATTGCAAGATAATTTAGAAAATGTAATATTGACCTAATAATCTAATGCAATAGGGGTGTATCCATATTAATGGCTATTTTGAATGCTTTCAGTGGTCCGTCACAGGCCCATGCACTCACTGTCTTGTAGTAAAATAAATTGAAGCAGATCGTCAAAATACAGAATCCATGCTTCACAATTATTGGACCTGGATTAATTTGATGATAAAATCGAGGTTTAGAGAGGAAATTGCGTACCGTTGGGGAAAGGAGCACAGTGATACGACCCAGGGTTCCAGAAATATCCGGATTATACCACCCCTACGAAAGAGGTGCAGAGAGGAAACCCCTTGACGGATTAGGGTGCCGAATTTTAGTGTCCAAGCCATAAAACAAAAAAATGAGACACGGAAAGGGAGGAAAAAAGAAAACCCCGACCCTTCATCAACCTAATCAAGCGAAATACGCCGAGGAAGCATCCCGTTTTGACGCTCTTTTTTTGGGGAGAGGAGAGAGTCCATACTGATGGCGTTGGGAGGTAGGATAGGGACGCGGAAAGGCCATAAAAGGAAATGCTGAAAAGTGCGCATGGAAGGCGTGGTGCGAAAATGAGAGTCCGGAATAGATGTACACGATGAAGCGGACTTGGGGGGAAATGATGAAACGCAGTCCGGGTTGTGGAAGCAGTGGGAGGGGTGGAAGAGAGAAAAAGGGAGGGAGGTATGCATATGGTTCGTGGGGCAGAAGTCGTCGAGGGCGGAAATAATCGAGTGCGGGGTAATACCTTTTCCTGTCTCAGTCTCCAGACGAAATTAGCAAAAGTAACGCACCAATCCGGTAGCTTAACACTGATTTATTAATTGCAATCGGTGTACGGAGGCTAGCAGGTATTCTCGGGTTTTGGGGACAGGATTGAAAAATGAGCAAGGAGCTCGAGGGAATATGGCCGAAGGGTATCGCGGACAATGTGTTATCGTAGGCAATTATGCATTAAATGAGCCGTATTTGTTCCTAAGGGGTTTGATGCTTCGAGGAATGTAGTGCCAAGGTGAGTCATTAGTGTAAGCGAGTACTGTTGCGAGAGATGCGGTGATATTTAATTCGGTTCCTAATTGAAACATGTATTCTATCGAAGTGAGTATTTTGTTAGAATAATTGTCTCGTTCCTCGCTCTCTCTCTTTCTCTACTGGAAGTAGTTTTTATCGTTATGGTTAAAATAACTTGCTTATTTACACGAAATATACCAGTGCAGTTGTCATATAAGTCCCAATGGTCATAAAAAATATGGAATTCGCTCAATTGCCTCCCTTTATATCGCTCTCACGATAACTTTATATGATAAATATTTCTGTATAAATTTAGCGTAGCAAACATGCGTTGATATAATGGTCAAGAGCGCTGCATAAAAGTTTTATGGGCATTATATTTGAATATTTTCTCCTGGTAATTTTACCCATTGATTTTTCTGTTCTCAATTTGTGCAGCAGGCAGCAAAGTAGGTGCACGAAGAGCATGCCTGTTCATGTCACCAATAATGAGTTATTGTTTATTCAATACCATCATCCACACGAAAATTCCAATTCAGAGACAATAGAACAATTGTAATTTTGCGACATTTTTCAAGTTTCTGTTCCATTAGTGCGGATGGAATAATCTGTACCACCCTTTCTCCGCCGACCAACTCCCCATACAGAGGTGGATATCTGAGTAAAAAAAACTTAATACAGACAAAGAAAATATTCCTATAAACTGGAGAAAAGAAAAATATTCGGTTGGTTCGTAAAGAATGGGAGATGAATCACTCTTCTTTAACCAAAATATGACCCGATACTTATGTATCACATACCTATATATATATATATATATATATATATATATATATATATATATATATATATATATATATATATATATTTATACTATACTATACTAGTATACTTATATACTTATAATATATACATCCACATATATACATATATATATATACTTATATACTTATAATATATACATCCACATATATACATATACATATATACATTTTTTCCCTCTGGAATATTAAAGATTCTCCTCAAGAACCGAATTGCCGCGGGGGGGTAAGGATTGTGGATGCAAAGCCAGTGAATGGGAGAGGGTGGGAATATGGATGGATTGCTAAAATAGATATCTCACGTCGAAAGGTGGAGATGCTGTGCTGTGTGGAAGATTGAGAACGGAGAGTGGGTGGAGAGTTAAAGGGTGAAAAAAAGAAGGAAGTAGTAGGGTGGTTTTGGAGGGGGGGAGAAAATAGAGATTGGCTGGGTGAGGGATGATAGGGGTAATCCGTTCCCTTCACCCTCTGAACGATAATTTACATTAAAATCAATCTCGCCTGGAGGCAGCAATCGGACTACCAACCACCCCGGAACGCCCCTGTACGACCCATTCCCCCGTCCTTCACCTAACACCCGTCCTCTCTCTCTCTCTCTCCTCCGGAACCTTAAAACCACCACCTATTCCACCCACACACCACCCCTTACCTCCCAACCTCCTCCTTCACTTCCCTCCCACATCCCTCGCCTCCCCTACCAACAAGGCACTCCAAACCTACTCCTCCCTCTCACACTCATGTTGAACTCCCTCTTCCTCCACATACGGTGCCCCCCCCCCTGAATGCCACTTACCCCACACACTCCGCGCGCCACCAGCTCCGGCACCAATGCCCGCCCCCTCTCCACCCCGCAGACCACCCCATTCCCAACTCTGTATCAATCCATCGCCGGCAGACGGCGAGGTGTTGCCTCTAGCCACACCGTCTGCCCGCCCCTGTTCGCACCGCGCTTTTAAAAATAGCGGTGATTGGGCTCGGATTGGGTTCCCCCCACTTTGCAAAATATACGGCAGGCTCGCGCGCCTAAGCGTTCGTTAATTCGCTTTCGTCCCGGAGGACGGCGCAGGTGCTTTCCTTTCTCTTTTTTCTCTCACTCTTCATCTCCTCCCAGCCCGCTCCCTTTCCCCTCTCCCCCTCGCAAAGTTTTTCTAATCGAAGTATGACATGGCGACGATATTGTGTAGAAATGACCACGAAATTTTCACCAGCATTAATTTTTTCTAACGACTGTGACAAGACAAAATATTGCTAGAAATGCCAAACTTACAACATCGGAACGATATGGAGGACTGTTAGCAATTGAATTTATTTTCATCAGGTGGGAAAACTGATGATAAATGACGAAAAACAGCTAAGTTATAGTTACTATGCAAAGATGATAATCCTAAGGTGATCGTCAATATTTGCATTTATTAAGCGTACTTGCGTCTTCTATGCCTTCGATAAACTAATTGGAAGATTGTTTCCTAGAACACGACGGTATTGACTGGCAGTGGGATGCTGAAAACTGTAATAGAGGGGAGAATGTTAGGCAAACGAGGAAAGGGCAGGAACAGGGTTGGGATGTTTGACGGGATGAAGGGAGGGAGGTACTCGGAGATGAAGATGGACCTGATGTAGACTAGGTTGCTGGATTGTGTTTTGTTTTGTTAGGAGTCACAAAATATTTATTTGGTAGTTGTGTCCATCCAAAAACTTACCTTAACCGGTAGTTTACCTTATAATAATAATAATTATATATATTATATATATATACATATATATATATACAAATATATACATATATATATACATATATATATATATATATATATATATATATATATATATATATATATATATATATATATATATATATATATATATATATATATATGCATATATATATATTTATTGATATTTATATATTGTTATAATAAAACTGTGCTCAGTGGTTTGCATGAAAGAGTGTCTCCATTACTCTGCAAATAAAAATGGCTTATCGAATGTAGAGTGACTGTTATCTATTTTGTCTCACTGCAGGAAGCTACTATATAAATGTTCGTGTATTTTCGGAAGCATTAATCTCTTCACGAACATACGGGAGTAAATTGGGAGCAGAGCAATCAGCTGGTACAAAGGAAACAAAAACACTCGCGGATTCGGCCACACGTAGCACTAACATTAGCGCGAGATTGGAGATGCCTGGTTTCGAAAAATGAGCCTCAGCGGAGGACGCGCGGATTTGCTCGCCGAAAGATTGGAAGACTGCCGACAGGGTAAAACATGGATACATCTGATAGGCTAATGGTGTTCAACAACCCACAAATCCATCGGGGTGTTACACACCATGTCCTGAAAACTTGACATCGAACTCCAGAGGCGTAATGTCTCTCCGCCGGAGAGCCTAGCCATGTAGGGAAGGAATGACCGGCGGGCGGTGTTAAGGGCCGGCGGGGTGAAGGGGGCGAAGGAAGGGGAGACGTGTGTTTATGAGGTTTACGGAGGAAAGGGCTGCGCACTCGCGCAGGGGAGGAAGAGGGAGATGGGGGAGTATTAATGGATCGAGGGAGGCGGAGACAGGGTTCGATTGACGAGGGGGTGGCACTAGAGGTTGGCGGCGGGGATGGACGCGGGATTGGAAGGCCAGAGGAGGGGCCGGGGGGCTAATTGTTGGTAACGACATAACAAGCCTACCGGTGGCCCATAGCTAAGCTCGCTTAATGGCAGCGAGGATGACGTAGAGCAAGGGAGCGAGGTCGGGGAGGCCGGCTTGGGCCGAGTGAGCGCGTTGCACTGGCACTGGAGGTAGGAGAGGGGAGTTTTGTGGGACGGCGGTTTTGACGAGGTTGAGGGTGACTGCTTAGGGCGTGGAGGTGGTGGAGACACCGGCGAGAAAGGTAATGCACAGAAAAAATGGAGGATATGAACTAGAAACTTGCCCCAAACCACAACTCCCTTGTGGTTGTTTGCAGAACGGTAAGTACATAAAGTAAAGAAAAGAAAACATTTCCGTCATGACCGTGTCATTGCCATTAAAACTTGACGGGATATTCGACGACACCAGTCCCGTGTATCTCGCATGCATCGCAAGTAATTGGGGTGAGGAAACAAGTAAGCTAAAAATAAGAACAGTACGAGAGATATTTTAAATGTTTTCCTAAAAGGTAACCCATCAAATTACTGACTCTATGTAATGAAAGAAATTATTTTAAAATACGGAATCGATTAATAGGCCACACACAATACATATTATCACTATTAATTTCCCCTAAGCAACGGTATGATATTATCCTGAAAATTATCGTCACCTTTTAAGGCAGTTATTTCTGATAAAATATTTATCTCTAATTTTCTCCAAAATTTATCCATGTACAAACCTATTACTAAGCAACTTTCTGCTTCCAAAATATAGCCGAGGATAATCTTGAAAATCTCCTGTCAACAGAGACTTTTGTTGCATTTAGGATACGATATCCGTTTCTTATGAATTAAATTTCACGTTCACGAATCGACATGTATACACTAATGTGCGTACATGATTGTTCGGGAATTTTGTGACTTTACTTATCATATCATTTGACATATCACTACCGTTAAGGTATCTTCTTTTCCATTTATAAAGATACTGAGGGAGATATTGTAGTTGAATCACTATACTATCGTAAACTGATTAATACGACAGTTAAAATCTTATCACTTTCCATCCCGCACTCTTATCAAGAAGAATATTTCATTTGAGACCTCTTGCCAGACGAACATTTTAACTCTTCGAGTTTTGCCATTCAACACATAGGCCAAGCGTTCGTGTCCCATGTGGGGCATGTGGGCGAGATCTCACCACACAGTGATTCATATGCGAGAAAATCACACCGCACAATTAAACCAACCATTTAACTCTCCGTTAGCCTAAATAACCCACCACAAATACACGTAGATAGAAAAATTGATTTCGGAGTTAGGCGACCTGGGAACTACGAAAATTTCGCCGACAGGGAAATTCTAATGCAAGTGGCGCCACCTTTGCCTGGATGGTGCTTCGGTGCAAGGGACGAGAAAGGATATCTGCCAGGGAGAGTAGGGTGGTCGAGAGAAGGGAGCGACGCGGGTGGAGGACGAGGGAGCTGGCGTGTTAAAGCGATAGGGCAGTCTCGGGAATTGGAGGCGGCCAAGTGTAGCGAGGGAAGTGCTGAGGGGCAGTGAACAGGAGAGTGAATCGGATGGGCTTCGGGGAAAGTGAGGCGAGCGGGGACAACAGATGGGGAGGTCTGGGGGAGAGAGGGAGAAGAGGAAGTGAGATGGATGGTCTTGAGGAGATCGATTATAACACACGCATTGAAGAAACGGTTTGATTGCTCAGGAAAACTTGAAAAAACATTCTTAAAATTCTAGAGCAATGATATTTTACCGCCACGTCGTCGGCTTTAATTTACCAAACGATGCTATCTATGCAAGAATGTGCTCCATTGCACAATTGCAATTAAATCAATTCACAAAGGTTCAAGAAATAAAAACAAACCTCAGTCGGAGGAGATGAACAGAAGCGCAGGTGCTGTTTTTGCGGTTCATGGCAAATCAATGTACAATGCGAAATTAATCGGGGCTCATACGTGGTACAAGTGGAAATCGGGCTTTCAATGCACAATGAGCTTAATGAAATGGGCTCCACAAACAGAGGGAAAATATACGAAATGGGGCGAACAATTGCATTTGCAGAAAAATGTGAATCGTTTATCCGATGGAATAAGAGATGAAATAAATTATTCGCATTAAAAATAAAGGACAGTGACGATAAAAGCATTGACTAGAGGCAACGTGGAATGAAATGCTAAGATTCATAACCTTCACTAATCATCAGGGGAACCAGGCGAATAACGTTAAATCCACGTTTCCAGACATATCACGACCGGTTCAAAAACACATCTGGCATCATCTGTTCACGTTGTATAGTTTGAAATAACGCTCAGCGACTAAAAGCTGTGGGATGCGTGTAATTACCGCGGTAAATTTCGAGTTGTCACCACATTTAATCAAAACTTGAAATTTCCATATTAATGCACATTGATAACATACTATGATATACGTTTAAGTTATTCGGGCAAAATTACAGCCACAATAATAAAGAGATAACCTCCGACGAGTAAGGTGGGAAAAATTCCCAATCGAGGGCAATGGGAAAACCCAACAATTGCTCCATTCTAAATAGAAGATCAAAGACGCTTCTGCTCACCATGGATGCGGCCAATCAATTATTGTTCTCCGCGATGAAAAAGAAATAACCCTCTCCATACAAGCATTGGCAATCGGGGAAATTAAAATCTGACGAAGAATTGGAATGAGAGATATTCTACGAGGGGAGGTAGTCGGAGGGTAGAAGGCATAACGAAGTGTGAGAGAGCTGAAGGGGCGGGTTGAGGGGAAGAGAGGGAATTTAAAACGGAGCACGGACCCAGAGACTTCGGGAGGAGTAGGGAGGAGAGTAACGGATTTAGAACACACACTATTTCGCGGTTTTGCTATTATTACCCAAATTTGAGCACGGAACTGGAAAAGTTGCGCTCGCCCATGAATGGAAGCAAATGGGATATACCATTAGACGGTCCTTAATGCGGTCTTCCCCTCATTCCTGAATTCGCCCTGTTTCGATCTCCCGAGGATCCTTTCGAGAGGAAGAAAGCGAAGGAGGGGGAGAGATGAGGGAGAGAACGGGAAGGGGAAGAGAGGGAGAAGAGAAGAGGGCCGAGGGAGGAGAGTGAAGGGGCGGGACTGTATCGTCGCCAGGTCACAACTTTTCAAGAAAACCACGCCCCAGCATCTTTGATTACCGTCTGGTGAGCTGAAAATCCATATTCAATGAAGACTTCAACTTCGGAGGTTTTCTCCAGAAAGCATTTGGAACTCGCTGCCGGCCCTCGGAACACTTCGTTGGGTGACTTGAATCGAAAATTATACCTCGTCTCCCTTTCTCTCTTTCCCATCTCTTTCTCGACATCTACCTTATTCTCGTCTTCTCATCGCTTTCCTCCCCCCCCCACTGTCCCCGTGGCCTTCAACCCTTACCCTTTCAATCTCTCACCACCCTTCCCACTCTCTCTCCCCCTTTCACCTCCATCGCCAGCCCTCACACACCTCTAACCTTCCCTCACCCCTTCCTCATTTCCCTTTGGTGTACGCGCACGGCAGGCACTGCCGAATGCCGTGGTGGTGGCGTCCAAATCCCCGGTCCCTCGTGCATACTACTTACTCACTCCACGTCCACTCCCATCCTTTCAATCCCGTCGACCGTCCAAACCCTTTCACCCCACCGACGTTCCCGCCGCCTTTCAACTCCTCCCGCTGCCATCCAATCTCTCTCTCCTTTGCGGTCCCTGCCTCCCGCCCTCAAGACTGCTCTCTTCCCTACCTACTCTTGTCAGCTTATCGTTCCCATCCCAATCTCAACCTGCCCAAAATCATTTCGTTATGGCTTGATTGGACACACAAACGGACATCAACCTTTCTTCATTTGTTCCGATTGCTTCACTTCCACTTTTCTCCACGATAGTCTCACGACACCAAGGAGGGTGAATGCCTACATTTCCCGCCTCCATCTGGACGTCTAGAGCCAAGCGCGGTGGTACCCAGAAGGTATGCTGTGATCTATTCCCTCGGAATCACGAAATGGGGTCTTTTCGGTCATACGTGAACTCAATTTTCCGAAAGGGACAGGTATATGTTTAATTTTACAGGTTATAAAATGGAAAACTAATTAAAATATATATTGAAACCCGATATTTCACCGCAGTTAATTCAAACCTTACGAATGATTAACATAAAACCTCTGCTATAAAACAATTCTCAGCTTAATTCTTGATTCATCGGCATAAATAATTATTTCGAAATAGCTACCACGAAGAGCTTTGGAATCAAACGAAAAGTAACAAATGCATCGTACCAAATAAATAACATTTCTAATTCTCGCCATTCTTTTGTAGGATAATTTATATGTTGGGAAAGAAAATAAAGTATTCAAGAAGAAAGTTTCAAGGTTTTATGAGTCACCTAGATCATACCCAAAAGTTATGGCCACCAAATATGTTATTAAAGGGGAAACCTCAATAAACGATAAAGGTAAAAGGGAATAATTAAATGGCAGAATCCTTTTGTGTAAAACATAACTGTGATTTTTTATGCTAGTAGTATCGATGGGGATGCAGTACAAAATGTCATTCATGTAATTTTATTAAATTAATTCATCTACATATGCTTAAAATAACGTTTGGTTTCCCCAATGCGAATACCTAAGTAAATGATTGAAATGCTATCTCACGCATGCCCACGATATGACTATCACACACCCGCTTTTTCCAGCAAGTCAACCGCTCCTTTCTTTCCCCGGCTCCACACCCTTCGTCATCTTCATATCGACTGTCATCGCCATTCGATCTCTACGTCTTATCTCTCTCGGCCTCGCACTCTTTCACCCTCAGTCGCTCACTTAAATTTCTCGTTCCATCCCACCGTGCCCCTGTCACTCTCCACTTCCATGCCTCATTCATTTCCTTCGATCCAGTTCGGGAAGTATTAATGCAGCGACATCCGATGGCGTTCTGTACAGTTCACAGAGGAAAACTAGGAAAAGGAAAAAAGTGAATTTTCTACCGTGGACCACCGATTTTTACGCTGGGTGACGCCATGAGGAACAAAAAAGTGGATTGCGAATAAAAAATAATTTTCAAGGACAACTTCGGCCGTTTTTGGCATTATATGAATTCAGTTGCCACACAAAAAGTAAGCAAAGTTGCCCCTGCGTGTTTCTCCTCTCGATTTGTTCTCTTCCGCTTATTTTAACCTGAACTCCGACGAATGGAAATTTTCCAAGAAAAATATTTGATTCTAGAACCTTTAAATTCTCGTCAGCTCTGTTGAACAAGTAATTTTACCATGTTCTGGTTGAGGGTCAATCATCTAATCGGAAACTGTAAGATAGTTCCCAAACCCATTTTGGTCAGCAGGTATTTTAGTCAAGGTGAAGTACCACAGTTAGCATTATTTTGCAGTATGATTCGTGACTGTGTACAATTTCATGTTATGGCATTATGTCGACACTACTGCTGATCTCTTTTTTACCTGACTGCAGATAAGTTACATTGCCTAATATGAGAGTTAGTAGTACTACTTCACATTTAATTGCTAGATAAAAGTAATTGTAATAGCACAAAAATGGAATGGTCAGAAGAATTCATAAAATCAGAAGAAGCTTGCAGAATTCATAGTGCTTTACTGATATTATATAGTAGCCAATGCTGAAAGAGATATCCTAGCAGTTTTGCAGGGAAATAAATTAGACGTAGAAAGCATCATCCATCGATCATGAGTAACAGCATCGAAAATGAATATTATGAAACGTAAAAAATAGATCGTCAATATCTAAGCCAACATTTTTCCTCTCATAAATATATTTTTGAGAAAAATTTTACGCAAACTACCCAGTCCCACACTTCGGTACAAACTTCAAGGTTGAAATTGTTCCTTAATATTTATGAGGTGATTTTCAACTCACCAATGAAATAACGAGGATCTACGTTGAAATAGAATTCATGATTCAAAGAAATTAAACTCACCAAATGCATCCCAAAACAGTTCGAGCAGAAATTTGAGCTATCACACGGGAGCGATCATGTCTAAGTTGGAACACAAGGCAATGTCCAATTGGAGAACCGTGTAGAAGGAACGTTTTCAGTTGAACTAATTTGGAACAAGAGCATTCGCTTCCATGATTCTTAAAAATCAATGAAATTGGCGTTTGGGGATATCTAACAGAATGTGAGCATCAATTTGATTATTGAACAAGCACACTCATTTAGGAAGGAGTGATGACTTCCTCACTCTATAATATTCCTTCATTCATATCTATCTATTACTTCAAAATGGTCATTAGGTCCTAAATGGTTACTCATGGAAAGGAGTTGAGTCTACTGCCTTTAATAAAATATCCAGAAATTTACCCTACCCTGAGTCAATGCTTATAATTTACGTAATATTTCCAAATATGAGCTTGACACAAGTCTACAGGTTGTATTTTCCGAGGGCACAGAGAACAAACTTTGTGTTTAAGTAGTGATGTCCCAATTGGATTAAAAGAATAGAAGTCTATACACCCAGCATGACTAGGGTCATTTTTCTTAGTTCCCAATATCATACCCAGAAGCATCAGTTCCGACACCTTCTACCCTTCCAAAACACCCTTCGCTCTTATCTCGGGGACTACCCGAGCTGTCTCTTTCACTTTTCTCTCCCTTTACCATATAAACGTACCTTTTCTCGCTCTCTCTCTCTCCAACACTCGCTCTTACCCTAGGGATTCCTCCTCCCATCTCCCCATCGTCACATTTCAGCCATTTTATTACTCATCCCAGAGCAAAAATTCGAGGATTTCAAGGAACAAACGGATGTTTCAGGAATTTCTAGATGCGGAAGTGGGGGGGGGGGGAGGTGACTTGCAGAGCGAAGGAAGGGTTCAACGGAAGGGAAGGAACGAGAAAAGAGAGGTTAAAGCAAAAGGAGCAGGATTAAATTTACTCCCATTCCCTTTCTGTGACTACAATACGGAGTCACGCGGAGTATTCATTATTTGCGTTCTCGGAGTTGCCAGGGCGGTGTAAACAGCACCGGCATGAAAAACTGGGAGCGGCGTTCCTATCGATCCGTCGTGGGGCTTACCACGTTCAACAAACCGGTTTTTACACACCGTAGTTACTGTCCAATGGATTTACATGGAGACAAATAGATTTCCTGGTGTTTAACGCCTATTCGCAGCAGCGGCCGGTCGAGAAATTGGACACGAAAGCTCTTCCACGACTTCCTAGGTACCAAGAGCCAAAAAAAAAAAAGAAATTACTTAGCAAAACTGCTTACGAATTGATGAGTTCCTCGCCATCCTTTTATATTTTTACATGATAAGTGGTATCATTTAAGGGTTGTATGTATTTTATGCGTGGACATTTTCTGGTTAGAGATTCTATAAAAACCGATTACAGAGATAAATGTTTCATTACTTTCAAGGATCATGAAATTTTCGTATGCTTCAAAGTTTTTATACTCATAAAATACTAATGCAGTGGAAGAGTGCATAACATTACTTTGGTCAAATGTAGGTGACCAAGGAACACAACTTGCAGAGTAAGTTTTTACAACCAATTGTTTCGTTTTCAAATCCATGTACACCAAGAGATATAATGGGCATGGATGACTGTAAGTATTAACAGGGTAGTTTGTACGACAGTTCTTTATTTTCCAGTTGACGAATGATTTTTAACGCTGGATTAGATAGATAAGGGAAACAGTATTATTTAAGTCATCACTCTTTTCTTTCTTTGACAATATATTACCAGCAGCTATACTATATTAGTTTATTTTCAGTGAGGCTCATTTTCAATTAGCTGCACATTCATAGAAACACGTCAAAAATTCCTTTAGATAAGAGAATAGACATTGCGGATACGAAGGTTGAGAATTTGCTGCCGTTTATCTCATCCATTTACGATGTCCCGATGATGGCCATTTACTGATACACAAAGTTAGTGACGAAGCGAAGGAGGAAGGGGGACCGCACCTACATCAATACCTTGTCAGCCAACATTTGCCACCTTATTATTCGTTCCACAGAACAGATCCCCATGTTTTAGACAACGGATCGCAAAAACTTAACAATTTGGCCAGTTGTCTTTAAACGGGGAAAGGGGTCAGAGTGTGATGTATCCACTCCGTTATCCTAGCAATCAGTTAAATGACCCTCTGATTGAATCCCACAGCCGGCTCTGGCGCGACACACACACGCAGCCGCAAACCAATAGGCCACGAGGGAACCGTACAACTCTACGAACTCATTTACGTCGTGTCAGGCGGACGTATAGACAGTTCGAATGGATTGCGTATCCAAACATTTGGTGGTGCCAGTTGAGGAGAATGCTGCCGTGTGAATTACCGTCCCATATTTCTGGCACTCGCGTCAATGCAGCGCCACCGAGTCCTGCTGCCGCAGCTTTCGCCAATAGAAAGATTTCCCGTCGATGCGAGCCGTGCGGACAAATACGCGCAGGTATTCATGCGTCCACACGCTGACTCGGGAAAAGAAAATATTGCGCTCGACTTCATTCGATTGCCTCTTTCTGGCACCGCCGACGACGAACTCTTCGCACCCTTCCACACTAGTTACTTTTTGTGCCGCTAAAAACACCAGTTTCGTTCAAAGATTTTCAATTAGAGGGGAAATTTAACGTCATTCACCATTTGCCTTTCCTACTGTCTGACTTTGTATTAAAACGCTTGATTATAATTACTTCTTTGCACATTCACATCACCCGTAACCGATGATTGAGAGTCTCGATAAAAAAAGGTGTTATTAATGACCAGAGAAAATGTATGGAATTTTTTCTAGCTACGCATATGTAAAAAAGTCAAATGTTACACTCCACTTCGTCTGTCTAAAAAATTACAACATAAATATTTTCCTAAAAGTTACAATATCTCTTCCTCATACCTTACTCATTATTTCTAAACGACCTCCTCTCAACGGATGGGATAATTTTATATTATTACAGATGGTTGACCAGTAGAAGGAAGTTTTGAATGACTATCAATTACTTAACTCCTAGTACACATTTCTCAAAACAAAATTTTAGCATGCGATCAACTTCTAATACTGGAGCATCTCTCGTTAAATCTGTTTCAATGCTTATTAGTTGACTATATTTCATTTGGTGTACCTGTAGAAGAAGCCTACAGTCATATTTATGATTGTTAATTACATATTATATGTAAATTGACTCATCACACTGAAAAACGGGCCCCTAATAATTCAATTCCAAAACCTCTCACTTGCCACAAACACTTAATTGACAATTATTCATTTCGTCACACCTTTAATTCCCTTACATCCCATCCAAGATTTGTTTTCTCCACGCCCTTCAATTTCCCACGCCTTATACCCTTGATCAAAAAGTTCCCGGAATAACCACCGTGTGGCGCTCCCATCGTTCCGATTTGAGTTCTGTTTTTTTTGTTAAATTGGTACATCTGTTGTTGATATTCCCTTTAAATCTTAGTGTCATAACTTGACATTTGCAAAAGTTACGTAGCCAAGAGTACATCTATCTCTGTGTGTGTTGGCGATTTTTTACAATTTCAGAAATGGATTTAAATTTGCAACAACGAACTTGTATTAAATTTTGCGTAAAAAACGGATTTAGTGGCGCACGGACGTTGGAAATGTTGGAAAAGTGTTTCGGCAACGATTCTCTAAAAAAAACGGTCGTTTACCAGTGGCACGAGCGGTTCAGAAGTGGTCGTGAGTCAATCGAAGATGATGAACGCAGTGGCAGACCATCGACATCGAAAGTCGGTGAAAAAATTGATAAAGTAAAAGAAATGTTGGTCAATAACCGCAAATTAACCATCAGAGAAATAGCGGAGGACTTGAACATTGCCTATGGATCCGCCCAAGACATTGTGGTTAATGATTTGGGTTTCCGTCGTGTAGCATGCCAAAAGACCTCAATTTCATGCAAAAAAGAGACCGTGTTGACGTCGCAAAAGACATGATTTGCGAGGCTGAATCCGATCCCACATTCATCAAAAGGATCATTACTGGAGACGAGACGTGGGTTTATGAGTACGACACGCAATCCAGACATCAGGCAAGTGAATGGCGTTCACCAAATGAGCCGAGACCAAAAAAACCACGTCGTTTTCAGTCAAAAAAGAAGGCAATGCTGACGGTTTTCATGGATTACAACGGTGTAGTGCATCATGAATTTTTGCCAGAAGGCCAGACAGTAAACAAAGAGTATTATTTGGGCGTTATGAGACGTTTGCGTGAAGCAATTCGCCGAAAGAGACCAGAAATGTGGGCAGAAAACTCGTGGATTTTGCACCATGATAACGCACCGTCGCACAGTGCTATCATTATTCGTAATTTTTTGACGAAAAATGCAACAAATACCATCCAACAGCCACCGAATTCACCTGATTTGGCTCCCTGTGACTTCTTTCTGTTCAATCGAGTTAAAAAACCATTACGGGGAACGCGTTTTAGCAGCCGAGAGGAAGTAATGGAAAAATCGCAGGAAGCACTGATGGACATACCGAAAACCGAATATAAAAAATGTTTCGAGGATTGGATCAAGCGCTGGCATAAGTGTGTTGCAGTCGATGGGGATTACTTTGAAGGGGACAATATAGATTTAGATGAATAAACTTGTATTTTTAATTTTCTGAATAAATTCCGGGAAATTTTTGATCAAGGTAGTATAATCCCTTTCATCACAGAATTCAATACCCAACCATATCTCGTTATCTCCCACTTCAGACCTATCTGTATTCCATCAATTACTACAAACATTTTTCAAACCCTCTGTGGCGTAGCACTTCTTTGTGGGTCTTCCAAAACTAATCACTATCAACTACCAAGTTATTTTCTACCTTATATCCACAAGTCAAAAGCTTCAAACTATTCTTAGCTCATCTTCTATTCTCAAAAGCCACGTTTTGGAACAAGGCTAATCGTATTTTTAAATTTGACTCTCTAGAATTTATTTATTCCACTAAATTTCTCTTCCATTTTCTGACATATAGTTTGATCAAGTTTTAATCATTTCATGCCTATTACATTGATTCTGGTAAACGAACCATAAAGAATACATACACTTTATTGTATGACTCCGCAGTTCTGACTTCAAAATACCCTCTGAAGTTTTCTACCTGATCACCAGCTACTCCCATGAGCATCTCACAATTTCATTAGGGTATAAGCTGAAAAGCAGTGGTCAATACAAACAAGGATGCCTTACATTCTACCTTAAACTGAACATTAAGATTCTTCATCCGGTTACCAGACTTGCCAGGTATGATATACTTAAAAGTTCGAATAAGGCACCTATCCTTTCAACCTGCTCCTAAGGCCTTCTTTAAATTATTGAATGTACTCCATTCTTTAGAACGCCTTCTATAAATCCAAAAAACAAACAAAGCCATCGTAAACCAATTAATATATTCCATGCAATCAATATTTACATATATGTTCTGCGCCGTCTTGCATTACCTAAACCTAGACTCACCGTCTCATTCCCTATCCTAAATTTTTCGCTGATTATGCATAGAAATATTAAATTGTCTTCGCATATTACATATTTTCCCTGTGTCAGAATGGGGATGAAAATAGCCTCAAAGTAGTTTTTATTAAATCTCCTTCCACAAGAGATATTCTTTTGTCACTACAACCTCCTTGAGTTATTTCTAGGGCATATTATCTCTACCACCTGATTTATTACCCTCTTCTCGCATAGTGCTATTTAACTATTCTGTAAGGTTGTTCTTACTCCTGGCCTGGAGCTATCCCCTCATTCACGTCATATTCATCCTCTATACCTTGGTGTACAGATACTTGTTGGATGGTACTGTTATGTATTCTATATTTCCTGAATATTTTCTTATTTGATTAAGAAGTACCATTCACTTTATGTCAAGGCATCACTTTCACCCATAGAAATCAAAAAGTGTCATCCTTTTGTTCCCTATCGCAATTTCGGTATCCCAAATGGTAGTGCACTGTTTCTGCCGCCACATGTTCGCTAATGAAACAATGTCAGGGTTGTTTTCTCATGTAAGCTCCTCTGCGCATTTTTCTCTAAACCGTTTTTAACTTTTTCCACTCTCTCCTCTTCTTTTTCGTCTTTATAATCTCTCCTGCAATCCATGGTCTCCCGATCCTTTCCGTGTTTACTCTTCCTATTATTACCTCCGCAACTCTCGTTATGCCTTTTTTTTGAAGATTTTCCCAACTTTTCCCCACTGTTCCCATTTCATTATTCACCCTTAATTTTTATGAGTTGACTATGAGTATTTTTCTTTCATATTCCAGCTAAAGTTTCAACATTAAACTTTCGCACTTTTGTCTTAGTCTTAAATGCTTATTAATTTTAATTAAGTAACCAATAAATCATTAGCTGAATCTTCATCCGTCTATGGTAAGCTAGTTGAAACGATGATATTGTTCTTACATTATTGTTCTAACGGATATTAATCTATGGCATAGTTTTATCGACAATCTATACCTGTGATGTTTAACATTTGCGAGAGAATATCTGATTGAGTTTGAAATCATGCATTGATCAATAAAGCCTATCTATCGCAAAACATAAATTTACTCATGTAATTCCTTACTTCATATCAACATATTGTCATGTGGTTCGTACGTGACGGTTAAAAATTATTAATTTTCTCTCCTCCATTATTCCATTACTAGCCGGTACATTCCGACCCCACTTCCTTCGTAGTGTTTTATCACTTTTTGATGGCTTGATGTTGGCCTAACACCTCGGTGCCTATGACTCATTGTCGGTATTACCACTCGCATTAAAGCCTATTTTTTTTGGTTCAACTCTTATCTCGATTGACAATGTGTAATCATATCAAGGGCACTATTATAAGTCTTTGCGACCGACCAGTTCCAAGCAAAAAGGTGCATTGCCGTCATATTCACCTTATGGTTCGAAGACCATGAGAGTTTTTGCGTTGCGAATGCGATGAAGACACCTTCATTTCACTTACCATAGTAAAGAACTGCAAGAACTATGGCGCCCTCCTGCATATGAATATGCAGGAGGGCGCATATGCATATATGAATGCATTACTTCACAATATTTTGTGTGCTTCCACGGCTACTACATACATGCATGGTACTTTGCAAGCCAAAGCTAGGGTGTGTAACAGGGGATGATTACACCAAATTACTTTTAATATAAAATACTTTTCCCTCTAGCGGGATCGGATACAGTAATTCTGATCTCTTATCGTCCATGGGAAAAATGGCATATTAAATCCATCTGTTCTATACCTAAGCTCTCTAATTTCATTGACATGATCTTTCCTACTGTAGAACGACGGGGCTTTTCAAGGGTACAGGTACATTTTAAACACAACGCTAAATAGACATCCTTCGAATTTATGCAAGAGATTTCATCAGTAATATAACTCTCGCTCCGGGAGTTCTTTCTAATCTAACGCTTCAGGCAATCCATTTCAGCCATGAGATTTTGCCCTCATCTGAAAGTCCAAGATTTTCATGAGTCAAGAAGGGACTTATGTCAATTCTAAATTAACAAAAACTATTTCCTAATATTTAATGCAGTCAGACGGTGCAGGAAAAGACTACATCTTTGTACCCGCTGCGCTATGTGATTTATGTGCATATAGTTTTTGTAAGGATTTCAAGGCCTTCTGTCAGTCTGCCCTCACCTATCAAGCCAACCTATGTGCAGCTGGATATGATGCTAGAGAGACCGATAGCAGTTTCTCTGCGGTAATTCATAACATACCGAATGGTGGGGGAAGTGTCATACAGCGAGACCTCTTACTGTTTTTGCTCGTGAGATTCCTGAGAAGAGGCGGCAGCTTTAATTCAAAGGGGTTTCATAAAAAGGCATCTGCGTCAGTATTATATTCATTGTAAAGCATTTGAAAATCCTTATCTCATGGCTTCATTCCAAAATTATCTGCCAATGTATACCCAAGGTTTATCTTCACATATCTCCCACTCCTTGATTATTTGACCAATTAATTCTAAATGGCTCAAACGACCACAGCTGTTATCATATTGCGGCTAAAGATTTAAGTACGAGTATATTATATTTTTATTGATCCGTAAATTACGGCTTAATTAACCATATTTAAGATATGAATTGTCTGCCACTAAACATTAAGCAGTGTAAATTACGGGAGTAACACCACTTAGAATATACTTATTTCCTTTAGAATATACTAATTTAAGAAATACATGAGAGAAGTTGGGCACGGTTAATGAATGTGTGTATTCTAAATGAAACGGGTTGTGACCTAACACTTCCTGCCCCCACCCCGCGCCCCTCGGAGGCTTGCGGGATATTATGTAGATATAGATGAATGAGTCTAACATCATGAGGGATCTCATATACTAGTAGCAAATTCTAAAAGAGGATTATCTAGCGAAAGATAGCATTTTCCCTTAACCAGATTGCCCTGATATAGGCTAAGAACCAAACCCATTGCAATACATCACTTTGTAATCCATTAGTCTACGCTTGCCTCCCTTTCACATTAAAAAAATCTCGTCTTCGTACACCGCTTGTTTGATACTGAATGTGAATACTCAGCATAAAGCAGGGTTACGAGGAAATTCATGGGGGATTGTGGATTGCCGGTGTTTAAATAAATCCCATTTTGCTGGAGGAACTCAAAAAAAATTCTATGCTTACGTAACCGAAATGTTTCATGTACATCGCATCACTAAAATACCATTCAGACAAGCTCATTACTAAAACAAATTTCTCCCATTCAAGTTTAAAGCAATTTAACAAAGCCTCTGACAAATGCCCATTAACGATGCACAATAAAAACAAAAACGGTCATGACGATTGTTACATTCCCTGTTGCTCATAGAACTACAAGTACTCGTATAACAGCGCTTGTTGAATAATAGTAATTTTTTGTAGTCCTCATCTACATTTGCTGAGGAGGCATTTTCATGCAAGTAGGTAATCAGCTATTTACATGAATTGTTCAAATATGAATGAAACTTAAGCATTTATACAATAACTGGAGCTCTAATAAACACTAAATTGAAGTACAGGGTGCATTCCAAAAGTAATTCAGTCATTTTTTTAAAGTGATTCATTGAACAGATTTGCAAAAACACTTAAAAGTTCTTGAAAGTACTGTCCTGTATAGTTTCACAATAGCAGATGATGTTAAAAGTGAGCAACAGTGAACAAATGGAGGCTGAGGTCAAAACAACAGACTGGCACAGACAGTCCGACGAGGAAGTGAAAGTATCGAAGGATCATCTCAAGGCCATTCTCTTTTGTTTTCCTTTCACTCCTGAATATAAACGAATTCTGCTGCGCGTGGGAGGGTAGACATGAGGCAGACACCGGGTGCCCACGCTCCCCATGAGTAACCCTACTCGCAACGAAAACCAAAATGTTCCCTGCGCTGCATAGCATCCACTTCTCCACAACCTTATAAACTTTCCACCCAAAAAGCAAACATTTTCCTAGTACCCATGCAAACACTTCCGCGAATGGGGAACTCCGTTCGACGCTGCGATCGAAATTACCATCCATAGTGTACATGGGTACTGTAGATTTTTGAGATATTTTTCATGCTAGTAACGCGAAATGTTTTCAGCTCCACGCTTACGTAAAGGTAACATAGTTTACCCTTTCCAGATATGTAGATAATACCTTTCTCCCTAATTTTCGGTCTATTGCCAATGCTACCAACGATAGACTGACTATCATATCCTTCTGTATAAATTAGGTACTCTGCAATCATTGCTCTCATCAACCTACGCTTGATCTCCCTCTCATTTTTTTTAAAATATATAGTCTTCAAACCTTCATGCATCACTTGTCTGATGCTGCATGTAACGGTATTCGAAGCACTAAAGTGCACCTCTGAATGTTGATTTATCGTAATATGTAAGAGTATAATATATTAAATATAAAAGCAATCCCTTACTGCCAGGAAATTAATTAAAACGAGGGAAAAAGGATATATTCCTAAGCGTTTTTTCCCCTTACGCATGGTTTCCGTGGGCAGGGTTTTTCTTGAAATGGCAATACGTCACAAAAAACTGCAAAACACAGGATACTGTATCTGAGTTAACTATCAATTGATTCCATTATGCCGGAAGCTCATGATAACAAACTTGATGTTCTATTGAAATAATACAAAAAACCACGTAAACAATATCGTGCGAATAAACAACGGAGACAGTATCCTGCATCCTATCTCGTTCTTGCACAAAACATGGAATAGCATACTTATCCAAGCAGCTATCACAATTGATCTCTCTCTTATTCTGAGTTAAGAGCTATGTGAGTGTAAATGTATTATTTCTCTTCCAGGTTTCCACATTTTAATCATGAATCGAAAATCATTTACTCATTTGCAGGCGGTAAGTATTAAATCATACATCGGGACAAGAAACGTGTTCAAAAAACACACTCACTACTTTTAAATGCATGACTAACATTTTATAACACGAGGTTTTTTTTGCATTTTCCTCATATTGGTCCTAACGTGGAGCGTTACTTACCTAACACACCCTGAAGTAAGTAACGCGTCTGATGTCACGTGTACGAATGGAGGTGTAGGAATAGGAATACGGAGAGGGATAGTACTTCAGCGTGTGTGACACCAAACCTGGGTGGTAGCAGGTCATTGGGAGGAAGGAAATAGGGCGTGGCCGATGGTTTAGGGGTCGTTTGGGAGGGATGGTTTAGGCATGAATTTAACGACGAGCGCGAGTAACACGGACAGCGGTCATACCGAGGGGAGCGACAACGGCTGCATACGTGCGTGTGTGGGCGATTAGAGATGGAGACGGAGAGAAAGGAAGGGTTGGATATCAAACGAGAAAAAACCGCAGTCTATCATCTTGTGTCTACGTAATATCCAGCAAGCCGCCAAAGGGGCACTATTTCACTACATATCTCTCCCTCAGTTGATTGCCCAACAGTTAAAATCATAGCTGCAATTCTCGAGTGCAATAAGGAAGTGAAATTGATTTATTATTGGGCAGACATCAACCACGAGCGCCGAAAGGATATGCATGCCTTATATTGAGGCGGCAAACGATTTTTATAGAGAATTACACCCATGGATACAAACATCCATCTACCGTAGTGTGTTGATTAATTATTAAATGGTATTGGGAGAACCCATTAATAAATTCTGTTGAAGAATACAACCACGCATACATTTTCCACTGATGGAAATCATTTTATCATCTGAAAAGCTTTTGAAGTTCGACTCAAAGTGAATTCACGGGGAAGAGATTGTACGGTTATATGTGAATAAAACAAGTCGATATTATGGTAAATTGATACGTTTTGTTAATTCTAAGTGCTGCAAAATTTGAATAATGGTAAAATATTTAGCGGAAAGATGCCATTTGTTTGAAATATAGAGAGTGCTTAACAGTGGTCTGGGACGATACGAGTCTGACTCGTACTCATTCTCAATCGTACTAAAAGCAGGTGCTTTGTCTTTCTCATTGGTGGAAATTGCCAAATCTAATTTTGATATTTTACCTGTTGATTTTCTATAAATATAATCCGTGATAAAATCTCCTTTCTAAAGATTTTTTCAATACTTTACATGCCTTAAGGTTTGACAAAAACCTCATGGACTACACTCAAAGAGGATAATCCTCTAACTCAGGAACCTATTCTCTTTTCGTAACAACATTATAAAATATTCACAATTGACTCGTTGAGATTAACTTTAATATTTGCATGGAGACATTCCATCCATAGGATATTAAGCTAGGATAGAGTCTATCTATATAACAGCAACTGTCTCAAGAGTCACCATCTTATCCAGCCATAAAAGTTAGCGAGTTTAATGACGTGGAAGATTGAAGTCATCTCGCGTAATGCCAGAACATTTATCAATGACAAAGTCGCATCTAGGGAAGAAATATTTTGAATGAACCTTGATTTGAAATTATTTCATCACCACAAAGTTAATCGTATACGAGATTTTGAACCTTGAACTGAATATCAGATTTGAGGATTTCAGGAAAACGCAAGTACGGAATTAAATGAACTTTCTTCTTTCATTAAACAACACTAAAATTAAAATGGAAACACCTTAAATTCGCACAGAATTGCTTCCTCTTTAAGTAAAAAAACTATAAACAATAGTAGTAATGGTTAATTTTGAAATATTTTACTTACTAAAGCAATAAATTGGGGTATTAAAACACTTATGAAGCATAAAAAATGTAAAGACTTTTAACGGTAATTCGATTTAATCTTCAGTTCCATGCAAAATACAAGGACCAGCATTCCTTGGATGCAAAATTCGCCCGTCCGGAAGTCATCGCCAGCAATAATTTAAATCCGGAGAGTAGCCTACTATCTCCCGTCTACAGAAACCGGAATGCAACGAGGGAACCGGAAGAGACTATGACATCTCATAGTGTAATGCCGGATGCGGCGAGGAAAATGATATAACGTGCAAACTCCCCACTCCATTCCTTTCCCTCCCACGCCCCTCTTTCCGTTCGAATGCTTGCAGACTGCCGCCTCTTGAACGCGTCTCCTCCGCCCCGAAGCTAATTTCTAAGAAGAAAACCTCCGTGGAAGGGGAAAGGGAGCTCGTCCTCAAGTACGCACGCTGTTATTCCCTTCGCCATTGTTTCGTTTAGCTTCACTTGCCAGGCCATTTGCCTATGGCCATCATCCACGCTCGCCGGAGCGTGGATGATGGCCATGGGTCCGGGGAGTTGGCCGTATGAGAAACCCTATGCATTCTGGCGTGAGTTTACCCGCGCAGAATGTGGTGGGGTCACAGGGTAGAAGAGATGCCCACACCTCCGGTTTAACGCCCTCCCTGAAGGAGCTGCTGCATTCCACGACTTCTCACTGACGACGCTAAATGGCTTGCGCCGGACTTAATCGGATCGTTCCCATGGATGCGAAATTATTCGAGTGGATTGATTCATGATGAAGCTCGTCTACCTTCCGTTCGATCCCAGAAAGATGATAAACCCCAGACAACAACACAGCGCAGATGGTATCTGTCTGACTGAGGGAAATAATGAAGAGCGAAATCGATTCCAGATCTATTGTATGGCTATTTGCCAAATAAAAGTCGGTGGTAATATTTCCACGCTACCTATTAATCGAATAAGAATGTAGAACGTAAATTTCGGCTGACCCATAGTAAGCTTAATGAAGAATGCTTCAGTGGCTCGCGATTTCATAGGCTCTGGATCGGTCATCAGCTATTAAAACAAACTTTACGATCTCTAACACCTATGCCCTTTAGTCATAAAAAATACCCTTATTTTTTGTTCTTGTTTTTTTAGTGCTATATATTTTCAAATTGCGAATAATGAACCTGATGGCAATCATCAAGACGGTTTAAGAAGACCAAGTTGTTGGTCATCGTAGGTAGACGCTCAATGGGAATTGTATACAACGGCCAGGTCTTTTAGCTTTTTGAGTTACAGAAAAAATTAAAAAACACCTTTGTGTTATATCACGCTCCTAATTATCTTTCATTTCCATTGACATTGGAAATATCATATCGAGATCATCTTAGAATCTCCTAGAACGTTACTTAAGGCCCTTGAATGCATATGGTAGGTACACATCTCTCAATCAGAAATATAGCAAAAGATACCACTACATTTTCGCGATTAACACAGCTTCTTAACGAAGCTTTGCACAAAATGAGAAGCGCTAAGCAAAATTTCAACGCAAAATCAGTGGTGGAAATCAAAGACTTATGGAGAATATACTATAAACGAGCTATCTAAGTAATATGATTTATGTTACCTGTATTCTTACACGCTAATGGTTATGTATTGTCTGTTTGAACATTATACACTCTTAATGTAACATCACATGGTACTACTCAAGATTTTACTAGAACTTTTATTTAATCTAGTACTGTCTTCGCCTTTAGTTATCGGGTGCAATTACTAATTATTCAAATTTATATTTTGAGTACCTCTAGATTGATGAAATAAAAATCCCATGAGTTTTCCGGAAATATACCATCAAATGGCTTATTTCCCGCCTGCTTATGGATCTAAATGTGAACCGCATCTTAGACGTTCAATGTGAAATGAGATTACTGGGACCGCATCATTCAAGAAGTCTTAACAGTGCGTGACTCCGTGAGATACAATAGAATCTTGAAGTCCACACCAGACGAGCACGGTGCATATACTGTGAACTTAAGCCAGGGCACTGGAATGAAATCGAATGGATTATGTCATATCATTCTTAAATAAAATGATAAAAACGAGTAGATAAACGACAATGCTTAAGTATTGAAATGATTATCAAGGGTAAATACAAAAAAAGGATGGACGCAAATACTGGCATTATGAAGAATGGCAATAATAAACAACTTAGAAAAAGATTTTAAGTTCCAATAGCCGATGTTGATTAAAATATGAATCTATATAATAGGTTTACTACGTAAACTCTGGTGCTCATTGATATGAAATTAAATATAAATGTTAGCTAATTTATGATTAATTATCAAATGCGCTGTACATCATTCAAATAAGGTAAATAAAGATTCCATTCCGATGAATATCTAGTTTTATAAAAGTTTAAATTTGTTTGAGTAACTGGTGAAAAGTTCAACATAAAAAAGGATTGGAATTCTGCAATAAGGCACTTAATAAAATTGAAGATAACATAAAATCTGCTCTATATGTAATCCTGAATGCATTGTGGACTCCATGCAGTAGTTGAGAATAATTCATTTCATTTACGTATTTATCAAAATAATATTACGTACCATTTAATGACCCAGGCGAAATAGGCGATGAAAATTTAAAAATTAGTCGAAGTATTAATTTAAAGATATTAAATGGACTTAAATTTTCATGAACAAAATGATACGCGTTTGTAATTAAGCCTGTATGCGGTAATAGGAAATAACTAATTACGTAAAGAGTGCCGACAGTCATTACAGTGAAGGTAACATTCAAGTAACTTAGTTATATCCTTTCCCTAGTAAACGATTTTTTCAGTGCAAGAAATTCCATTAATTATCCCGGGAAGAACTTGAATATACAATATTTTGATATGTCCCATATTTTTACATCCTCAAAGCAATTAAATTGTAAATTTATAATTAATAATTCCCACTACATTATTTTATAATTAAAATACCTCCTCGTGTGTAAAACATTAATTATGTCACGGATTAACCATTTATCTAAATGAAATCTGTAAACCAATCCCTGACATTGGAGTTTTGGAAAATGGAAGACGTGTGTAATGAAAGAAGAAAGAATTGAGAATTACATATGCCAAAATACATACTCCTTTAAGTTTTAAATTCAACTACAGCTAATGATAAACAGGACATATTGTCTGCTGGGGAGCTGCAGCCTAGCAGAAAAGCAAGATGTGACTAGTGGGTAAAGTGGACGGCTACTAATGAGAGGAAGTTCAAATCATTTGTGTCTGAAAAACCTTGGATTAAATTTAATTTGTATGAATTTCTCAATGCCGAAACTTTATGGGGAACCGAAGGTGACACAGAGAAAAATAATGTATGAATTTATAATACTATAAGGTTTGGCCCAAGACGACCTTATCACAATCCACCTTTCGATTATTAGCTACGCTGAATATTGTTTATTTCCTCACAATTTATTCCAATAGAATAAACATTGATGAAAAATTCATCTAGTCGAAAGCAAACTAATGAACTAAATAAATATATAAATATAAGATAGGTTTATTAATATAGTGTTTGTTTTAAATAGTTATTTTATACTTCATTGCACAGCAAAATTCAAAATTCAATCTATCAGTTTTTTTTAGAAGTTTAAAATTCTTTTCTGCGTCCCTTTGGTACAGGTGTTTAAGAATTGTAAAAACTTGGATGCTTAATTAGGTATACATCCTTATATAATACGCACAATGATAAGTGATAATAATATATAAAATTAGAGTCATTATTAATAAAATTTCTAGTAAAGTACCCGCATATTTGATATCCAAATGAAATCATTTATTTTATTCACCCATAACTATATACCTGATTGTTCAGTTAGGGAAGGGAATTAATTGACTGATCTGAAAGCAACTGAAAAATAAACATTTGTACAAGGGTGACAACAGTGAATAATTACAAACCAATATTTATTTTACAAGGAGAGAGGTAGTCCTGTGGGTACCATTGTTGCTGACCGGAGGGATCTGGATACAAATACAAGAGTTCCCGAAGGCTTTCGATTAAATCAGAGCTGTGTGATTTTCTGGGTGCCAGATTATCCAGGAGAAGCGCAGGTGGCACAGGGAAAAGATTCTTAACCCTGGCGTGACGCACGTTCCACGCGCCTTAGGGTCTAGAACAGGGTATGCCGTACCCTCAATAAAAAAAACAAATTTTAGGCTAAATACTTGGTTTGAAGATAACATATTTTTCTTCATATATTAGGATATGATACTGGTGAAATAATTTGCTCAATATTTCCCAAGATTTTTAAAATTCGAAGCAAAAATCAAAATTATTTTTTTCTAGAGGAAACCATATTCTATTCCATCACCATCCTTTTTGAAAAAATCTGCACTCAAGACGAATCTACCAATTAATAAATATAGGAAACATAATAGATATTTATCTTCATTAAAATGTTGAATACTTTGTTAGCACGCTTGGTACAATTCATATGAAATGCAATCGATAGGGGATTAGATATCTCTTAGATATATTAGATCTATTAGATATATTAGAACAAAGCACAACACAATGCAATTTCTCGGATATCTCTTTATCCCATTTGTCCCATCGTACTACGGTAGGCAAGATTATTTCAATAAAATTAGAGAGATTCATAGTAGAGCAAAAAGTTTTAAGATGTCATTTTTCCCACGGTAGATAAGGAATCAGAATAACGTTGTCCTATCGCGCTTGGGGGGAAAGTATTTCGGGTCGAAATTAGTCTGGTGTGTCATCATCCCCTGCCACACACCCTAAAGGTGGCTTGCAGGGCATTAAAAAACTAAACTAAACGCACATTAGCAATTTGTAAAAGGGGTTAAAGGCATTGGAGATTCCAGTAAAATGAACAACTGAGGATATTACCAAATTTCTTCACTCAACTAGAAAAGAGGCATTTAATTGTAAGAAATATGTTTAAATTCTTAATGGAAAAATAAATACTTTCAAATGAAAATGACATGCGCACGTAGGTAAGGAAACACCAAAAAAATAATCTATCACTTTAAAAAAATGTTTTCCCTGGTCTCCAATGTGATCTCTCTCTAAAGCCTCACGTGAAATTGTTTTGCTCGTCCTTTTGTATAGGGAGCCAAATTTTATGCAAACTATATCGGTAATTAAGTCAGAATGAATCGACAATAAACTGACGGGCAAAGAGAATATATTTATACGTCAATGCAAACACTCCTTGTGACTCCTTAGTATTACAACTTGTATTACTATTACTTTTTCAACTGATGCCAAGGACCCCAAGGCGTGGTTGTATTGCTGCATTTTACTTCAATTTTCCGACATTCCCCCTCTTATCTCTATTGTGACTACCATTTCCATATCATTTATTAACCCTCACCATCCCGTTCTCCCTTCCAACATATCTTTTTCTTTCCGACACTTTAATTTCTATCATTCCCTACCATGCTCCACGCCCTCATTTTCCTCCTCCTGCTTTCCCTCATCGTCCTCTCCGGCGCTCCAAAAATGCAAAGGGCAACGAGCTAATGACTTTTAATAATAAAGCTACGCCTCAGTTTTCCTCCCAAACTCTCTCTCTCTCTCGTCTGGATCCACCATTCAAAATAAAGGAAAGCGATAAATTGCTTATTAACCTGACTCGTCATTAAATAAACAGGACACGTTCGACATGAAAGAAAGCCATTCGTGCAGACGGTGATTTAACCTTTACTTGGCTATGTCATATAAAAGTTTCCTATCTTTCGTCCGTAGTCTGCATTACGCTCTTGATAAAATAATTAGCTTCCAGACTTCAATTACCTACAGTGAAGGGGTTAAACTAACAGGCAATAAAAACCAAAGGACTATAATATTTCCTAGAAAAAGAGCTGGAAGTTTTGGGTAGTGCTGCTTAAATTAAACTAAACGTTCTTTGCTCTGGTGAAGGATATTTTCCCCCGATTTACTCGTTTATTCCTACATTTTTTACCATTGCGTTGTCATAATACTTCTATAAACAGCATCAACAAAGATTATCCGTGAAATGTTACATTTTTCGTTTAAATTATTAACATTTTGAAAGCAGATATCTACCTCCAACCTCAGTATTCCCAAATTTGTATTTTTGTTGTATATTACTGTCCGTAAATTTTATGCAAATAATCAAACCATTCGATTTCCATAGTTGGAGCGTGAAATTATCGCCTTAAACCCTGAATATCACCGATCAAAGATTTGAGGAAGAAAAAATGCGTTTGATTCAAATGAGGATCGTCCTATAGATCCAGCCGAATTAGTCACAAGGCGGCGGGTTGGTATTTCACTCAGGGAACACAAAGGGGAATAAAATCCATTACGCTTGGTAATAGGCGCCATTTCTATCACCACGTAGCCAACGTAGAATCATGCAAATTCTGTGGAGAGGGACGAGGAAAGAGAAAGGGAGGTGGGAAGCCAAAAATTTTCGCCCAACTGCTCCTCACATTCTTACAAAATCTGAACAAAAGCCCACGGGCAGTAAATTACAAAACCTGAATTGCATCCTTAACCAGCGAAATGGAAACTCC
Organism: Hetaerina americana; assembly: GCF_022747635.1. Lineage (NCBI taxonomy): Eukaryota > Metazoa > Arthropoda > Insecta > Odonata > Calopterygidae > Hetaerina > Hetaerina americana. Next base: position 334,926 of record NW_027286897.1, on the reverse strand, counting down.
GCTTAGACATTAAAGTACTGCGAGGCTTTGAATCGGCTTGGTTCACAAAACGAGGGCAAACGGGACGCGAAAAGAGAAAGGACAAAAGAAAGGGGCCGAGGACGTAGTACATAATGGGAAGGGAAATGTCGGAGAGAATTAGAGGCGAAGACGGAACTGAAAGCCTAATGAGAAGACGGGAGGAAGGAAGAAAGAGAGAGATGGAGAGAGATGGGTGAATCCATGTGGATGTAAAAAACGGACGAAACACATGAAAAGGGAGATGAGGATCGAAACTTCAATTTTCTGCATTAAATTAGGTTTATTCAGGAGACAACAGACATGAGAAAATATTATATCGCTTAGTTCTACCCTCTTGACATTATGTCGTCATGGAATGATTTTTTTTTAATATCAGTGATACACAACTAATATAATGGACCGTGAATAAAGAAGAAAATTTATGAAAGGCGAAACAGGAAAACTTTATATTCATCAGTTGGTTCCAAATCTTCTGGTGATTTTAAATCCTACTGCGTCTAGAATATTAATATATATATATATATATATATATATATATATATATATATATATACATATATATATGTATATGTGTGTGTGTGTGTGTTCCTATCCCTTTTCCTTATATATATTTCCATTTGAACATATATATACATACATACATATATACACACACATACATCCACACAAAACCATGACACCTATTACGACTATAGGGGTATATCAAGGCGCCAATAGTCACCGGTATAAAATTTGACAAAACCTTTCGATAATTCTTTATGATAATGTTTACTTCTAAGATAATAGCATTTCGTCAGTCACTGGCTGTTATCTGTCTACGAAAACCATTTTCAGTACATTATATGACTGATGGTGGAGAGGTATCTATCCCTGCCAGAGTGGGTTCCAAGTTACAAATACTGCAGACAAAAAACGTTTTATTAATATCTCAATAAATGAATTTATTATCAGCAATGAAAATTAGTCTTTCCAATATCAATAAAAATTAGTATTTTTAAAATTAGGTTTTTTTCCACAGGATGGCCTATTAACTCGGGTACAGGTTTCCTGGAATTAATTATTTCACTTTTAACATGATTTTTTGAGATTTACATAAAAAATAGGAATAAATAATTCTTAAATTGCTGTTCATGCAATCTTGTAGCATATAGTATTAGTTACCAACTTATATTCAACCAAAGCGAACATCGCCGTGGCAAAGCAACCAGTTTTCTATGGTAACGGAGAATTTTTGCCACACGGGTAAAGTCATCTTTTGTCGTTGTCACTACATCATTCATTTTTGTTTATCGTATTCACTCGAATGAAAGATAGAGTAACATAGCCCTATATACAACAAAGAAGAAAAACCGGAGGAAATGAAAAATGAATGTAGTAAATTTTTTACAAATTATGATTACAACAGTAGGAAAGAATATTTATAAGCAGAACTTTGTAGACTGAGCATTAGAATTAACCAAAACACAAAAGGAAAGAATATTAAATTTCAAAAGTCATTATAACGCTAAAGAGATTCCTTCCAGTTTGCATTTTAATAAATTTTTTACATGCCTAGGGTCCTTTTATTTTCTATATGTACAATTGTATAACAAATATTTTCAAGCTTTTAAAAGAAGGAAATTTCCTCCGAGTTTTATTCATTAAAATTTCATTTTTGTAAATTATTAATTCAATTCGAGGACTTTCCAAATTCATATTAATTACTCGAACTCCATAGAAGGTAAGAGTGTATTCAAGAAGGAATTGTACAAAACGGACGCTGGAAAACAAAGAAAACTTGTAAAATTATCTCAAAAATATCTCAGTTAATGATTAGCATAACACGAAATTTGTTAAAAAGTGACAAGTTATTTGCAACCGACCCTTTGCCTCACATCATTATCACAACTCTCATTCCTGATAGAGGTCGGAACGGGGACAGATTTACATTGAGTTCAATCAGAATATCCAAATTATCTGGGCATAAAAATTAACATAAAGTAGAACTTGAGCTTCTTAGTGCCTTTTTTCATGCGGCCAAACCTATAAGAATCAGAAATTAAATATTAATACGCAATTGCGCCATAGACTCTCGGAAAAAACAATAACCTCTATAATTGCAGAAGACACAATGTGAAACAACAGTATATGCACATTTTTCAACGCATATATAATAAATAATAGAAAGACAACTAAAATGTTACGCCTACCCTTACTATTATTTAAACTTTGAGGAAAAATACATGAAAGAATGCATATAAAAGGGTTAATAAATTCTCTTATGAAAAATAATCACGGTGACGTGAGCAAGTGGATTCTTTCACCTATCTCGGAAGTAGCATCACATGGGACGGCAGAAGTACTACGGACATCGATCGAAGAATAGCTCAAGCTAAGAAAGCATTCACAATGAAAATAAGGCCATCGGAAAAGTAGACCAGATACGACTAGAGGCCTTAAAAACCTGGTGTTGTAGGAGAATGCTTAAAATCATATGGAAGGATAAAATAAGAAATTAAGAAGTATACAGAAGAATAGACGAAGGGACCACCATAGAGAAAAGAAGAACCAGATGGATTGGACACACTCAGAGGCACAATTGATTCATTAAGAATATAATAGAAGGAAAAACAGAAGGAAAAGCCCTAAGAGGAAGGCAAAAGGATAAATACAAGGGACAAATAAAGAAGAATATTGCAAATAAAGAAGTATATTGCAAAAAATACCAGGAAGTCAGCCAATTAGCACCAAATAGGGTAAGATGGAGGACTGCAGTCCACCAATCTTAGGCTTGAACGACCAATGATGATCTCGTGAACAAACTATGGAATTTGAGAAAAGTTCTCTCTTTTACATTAACACTCAAATACAGAAAAATGTATAATTTACAAAGAAGGAATTGTATTTGTCGCAGATATATTTTTTTTTGGGACTATAACTATAGCTTAAATGTGACAATGGATTTAGACCCGAATTTTGATCTATCTGCTCATCAAAAAAAATACCATTAAAACACATACCTTATATGCCATGTTTAGCCGTGCATTTAAATCATTACATGCAGGAAAAAACCTTAGTACCTTTAACTCATTGTCAAGGAGAAATATTTCAGAAAGACGGATCAAAAATTCAAAACCACGCCAGGGAGATTGAGAGAAGTAAATGGTAAAAAGGAAAAGATGGGCTAGATTTTGAGACGAAAGTGGGGGAGGTGGGAGGGGTATTATTTCAATGCACGAATAAAAAAGAAGAAAAATGATAGAAAAGGAAACGGAAGGGGAGAGAACTGCCAAGAAAGCATGGGATAAAGGTGTCGACGGGTGCATCAGGGAGCATTGCGCCGCGAAAGTTAACCGCATTTACCTCGTTCCCTCTCCCTCCCTCTGATTCGTTTCCCCCACTGTCTCTGCTCTCTGCCTCGTCCGTATCCCCTATCCCATCCCAAGCTCTCAAATCCCCCGCCGGCGATCGCAGCGCGTCCCGCGGCCAATGCGAACCTTTCTGGCGTAAAGTGTTACCGGGGGGGAAAAGGAGGAAGAGGACTCTAAAGGGAGAGAGGAAGAGACAGAAAGGAAAGAGTTAATGTGTGGGGGGGGGGACGCGCTATGGGGGATGATGGGAAGGGAAAAAGAGAAAGGTCGTTTGAATTTAATGAACTCGCGGCGGACATGGGGCATATAACACGGGTCGCGTGTTATTTCGGGATCACGAGTTAAACTTCTGGATCACGCAGTTAAATTTCGCTTCTACGGTCACCAATAAAACGGCCGCCATGAAATAAAACGAGTAATAGGGACTCAAAGCAGAAGATAAGGAAAAATTAATTTAGCCCACCAAGTTTGAGGGGAGGATGGGGTGCAGGAATGTTAATAAAAAAGGAAAACCATGACACTTTTAACAAGCGTTCAGTGATGCATTAATCCGTTTTGAGTATAACAGCCGATGTGCATTCTGTAAAAAAAGGAGACATCCTAGGCTGGTTAAAAGAATGGATTGCAATTACTTTTTGAAGTAATGTTACTACTGCAACCCAAAAATGTTCTCGTGAAAATCTGAACTATTTTAAAAGTTTTCGTCTCAGTCTACAAGTCTCACCGGATTGTACGACAGACGAATTGCCGTTAATTTTAAGGAACTTGCAAATTTCCACCCTCCATTTTTAAATATTGGTAGGCATTTATTTGTCAACTATTGGCCAACGTTTATCTAATATCTCCGTCACGCCAAAGCGCCAACTATATATTATTCAGGAAATCATCATAATTTACAGTACCCATCTATTTCTCATTTTAACGCTATATGCAATGAAAAGCAGTCTTATAACTCTATCGTAATATTATTAAATGCCTTCATGGGGTTACAACCTAATCCATACCAGATCTAATCATTGCTGACTTTACTAGGCAATCTCATCATTCTTTTATTGGCATTCGAAATGATAGCAAAATAGATCACAGGAATAGCATCGCTCTATCATGTCCCGTTTAATTAAATTCATCGCTGTCAACATCTTAACGAATGAAAGGGCACATGGGCAATCTCTCCCTCTCGCTATCGACAGTAAACTAAGTGAATCTTAGGAGGAGTTACACGGAGATGGCGAAGGGCGTGTGAGCCTGTTGGCCAAAAAGTTCGACGAAACCCAGAAGGTTGCCGGTCGTTTACAGAACAATCGCCTGCTCGTGAGAATGAGAAATTCCACCCAATTTTTCTACAAAGGTACTCGTGGGAAAAGGGAGTGTTTCGCGCGCGAGCACAAACGAGACATATTACTGAAAGAAAAAGAATCATTTATCCAAATGCAGAGTACCCTCCTTATTGAGGGTATTTATTTTCGCCCAGACGCCAAATTAATTATGTGCTCGCTGGACCACAATCCAAGGTCGACATCAAACGAAAGATCGAAAAAGCGTTACCAGTAAAGGAGAGCCGCCGTGCTCAAGTAAGTTCATGCCCACTGCATTATAATTCCACTTTTCCAGGTAACCTCTCTCGTTCAAAATTGCGTCAAGAGTTATTTTTCGCCTGCCAGACAAATTAGAATCAACTCCTACAGCCTCTTTCTCTCTCTGCCCCTCTCTATCGTGGTCTTTCTTCCCGTGTCGTGCGGGACCGCGGAAGAGAGAGGGAAAGGGACGAAGGAAAAGGTTGGCCATGAAGGGAGCAGCGCACCCTGGCTGGGATCGTTGGCTCGGTTGCCGACGAGGCGGAGGTGCACGGTAGCGAGGGCGGGAAGGAGGGGTGTAGTATATGAAGGGCGGTTGGGATAAACCGTGGCGACGACAAACGAACCTCGTTAATGCCAAGCCCACAGCTATTTACGACGTTTCTAGATAATGAGCCGTTTATTATTTAGTCTCAACTGAGTGGGATGGAGGAAGAACGTAGGGCAAAGCAAGGGGAGCCGGAGGATGACCGAAAACTGCGACCGCAGTACTTCGATGGAGAATTGTGAGGTGCCTGAGAGGCAAAAGAATGATAGGGGTGAGGGAGTTTTGCGGAGAAATGTATTGCAGGGTGAGTAAAATGAAGATATCGTCACACGGGGTAAAACAATTAATGCATATTCGCGCATGGGGCAATCGGGGTGAAACATAACAGTTTGAATGAACCGTATTTAACGCGTTTTAATTTCAATAAATTATGAATTTAAACAATGCTTAATTCTAAGATAAATATATTTCAATGAGAAAGGCCTGAAATTAATTACACCTAATGCGTTATGTGATTACTCGAAAATTTATGACATAATACGATTAATTTGACACATTACATCTTCTAAAAAACATCGTTTGGTAAATATTCATATTTACCGTAAAGGGATCAAACAGTTCTCTCGGAAAGCTCTTCCCGTCCGCTATGCCTCTCTTGAAGGTTTTGAGGTGTGAGGTGAGAGGGAAGAGTAAGTATATACTTCTACACACACAGCAAGGAAGAGAGGTCGCGGGGGCGGGGGGGGGGTTGCGAGCGGAGCAACAGTAAACGGCTTAAAGCGAGAGAACACATCGCAGGGTGGGAAAAGGGGTGCACTCGTAGCCCCGAGGGAAATCAGCGCTTCTCTTTAAGTTTGGCGCAGTTAGTTCAATTGGGGAGATTTAGATGTGATGAAAGAGACGAGAGGGAAAGATGCTGCCTTTTGTAAACATAGCGAGTCATAATCGAAATATAACTTTCCGGTAAATAGAGAAGCATCAGAATTGCTCCGCCCGCATATATTTCGGTCACTGACGGAAAAATTTCCCTCACATTTCCAGAGTTGAAAAGCACACTTTGCGTGAGCGGGCACAAAAGTTTCCATCACCTACGGCTTGTTTTCACTTAGAAGATGTGCCCACGCAGCGTAACTCCGGCTAGATGGTATTGAAATGGGTTTAGCCGTACGAAATAACAAAAGACTTCAGGTGGTACCTGCAACTGTGCAGAGTTAACAATAAGAAATCCTAAAAGTATACCTTCGGGGTAGGCCGCCTTCCCACGTAGACTGTTGAAAAATAAGTTAAAATAGATCACATAAAAAAGTAGCAATGAACGAGATGCTCCTCTTGTTTTGGTAGTAATTTTTTTTCAATAATTTATGTCCCCGCAATGCTATCTTTAGTTATGAAGTATCAACAGTGAACCAGACGTGGAAGGGCTATTAAATAAAAGAAACCCAAAATGTTGATCGATTTTCTTTCAATTCTAATAAGTCCGTGACATTAATTTTCCAAACAGTTATTTCAAGTGATACCAATTACCACGAAACAAAGGAAAAAATGCCGAAATTTTCGACCCCCTTAATTACTGCAAAAGCGTACAATCTAATCATGATATAAATTAAATTAGCATACCAGGGTGCAAAAAAAATGTTCCAAGAGGAGAAATAAATGAAAAGGGTGCGTGGGGAATGGGGAAACAAGATCGGCGCGGGAGAGAGATGAAAGTAAAATGATGAGGAGGATACGAAATTTGAAAGCGGAAGGAAGGATTAGGGGAGATGAATAAAGGAATAACAAACTAAATATTCCCAAACTCAAATGAAAAGAGATGCGAGAGAGAGAGTATCATCGTATAAGGAAACGAAATGATAAAGAACACGTGAGGAGAGATGAAGAAGAAGAGGAGGAAAGGAGGAAAGATGAAAACAAAGAAATTGTAAGGGTAACAGATGGTGGAATCCCGCGGCAATAACTTGGGTGCCCACAAAAAACTTCAATGAAAAAGAAAATTTCCCAATTTTTCCTTTGATCTCTCAACTTAACTTTGCAAAATGAAGGTGAGGTTTTAAAACAATGAAGCTATGGAATAATAACGTTTTAAAATATAATTATCACAAATTTTCTCTGCAAAAAAATTACGTAGACCCGTATCCTCCACCGTCACCTTGGACAATGGTTACACGCTTGGTGAACCCTTTCTCCTAGGCTCCCATCCGGCATTGCTTGGAGCATTACTTTGGGGAGCGCATAGGAATTTTCTCTCTATAAAAACGTACTCGCATCGTGAAATAAAATTCTGCCACACGAAACAACTTTATGAAAGTCACAGACACGCCAATTTCCAGCAATTATATCACCAACATGCATAATTGAGCACCAATACGCTAGGGACTTGAACGAAGATTATTTTTCAAAATTATCTTCTCTTGAGGCCTTGTTAAAAAAAATGCTATACTCTACCCACTGGAGCAGATTTAAAAAGAAATATTTCACTGCTCGACTGTGAAGACTTTAATGAACACGGGCGTCAAAAGGAATTTTTTCCGGGAGAGCGAATGAATTTTTAAAGACAGGAGCACAGCAAAAACGAGGAAAGTATTCAGCAACGCACCAATTCGGGAGAGCCGGAACGGAGCCATAGAGGTTAAAATACCTTTCACTTCCCTTCCGTAGGAGCCTCAATGTTTAACACACTGCGAGTAATTTATGTTAAATTATTGCATAAAAGTCACTTGGCAACCGCAGCACATATGAAACATTGGTCTCCAATTTAGTAGAAGTAACTCACTCTTGAAAAGGAATTTTTTAAAATCTAATTTTAAATCAAAAGGATAGTTTGACACCGGAGAAATTCACCGATATTAACCAAGAAAAAAAGATAAAGCTTGGTAAACAACAGTAGCATTCTCATAGCTGAAAATAAACATTTTACCGCACATTACGTCAGGACATGAACATGGGACACCATATTGATTGAGTGCTAAACCAGGGAGTTCAAACTGTAATAATTTTATCGAAATTTTCATGTTTTGCAAAGAGTAAAATGAAGTTATCGTCACCAATTTGGCCGGTCAACTAGCTAAATTAACTTTGGTAAGTTGATATCAACTCTCAGCAACAAAATAAAGGCGTCTAATCTCAGGCCTTGTACCAATTACTTAATAGTCTACGTCTGATGAAGTAATTACGCATGTGATGAGCTGCATTCATGAAACAGCTAAAAATATCGCATATGCTGGCATGTAACAGCCAATTTCCAAACGTTATTGCCGTGATCAAACGTCAACTACGTATATATCAAGTTACTCCTTTAACAGGCCATTATAGAAAAGTTATTATATATTCATCAATAAATCATTCTCGTTGTTTATACTCTTATTGGAAGAAATAATGGAAAAAAATATCTTATGAAAATGTCAAGTACATCATAAAATTTAATAATTGGTAAAAGCAAAACTGAACAAGGTGGAAAAATTCCATTTACGAGTTAATTACTGACTCGGGGGTAAACCTTTACGCACGTGTAGATTGATAACAGCTCAATGTGTATTCGTTAATAGCTATGCTGTGAGCCTATAGGTAATCTACATAAGTTATGTAGCCTTATGCTTATCATGTCCCAGTCGGCATTATCGTAAAATATGGCCTTTGTATGCGTACATTGGGTATAGCGCTATGGATGCCAAAGAAACCATTTGTCAATGATAAAGATGGGAATCCAACATTTCATTTTCAAATTATATGAGGAATGCGGTCAATACTTTATGGACCTCTTTAAGAAATCCTTTGGACGTGAGTGCTCCCACTGAGGCAGAAGGTGCGGCTCGGGGTTCTTGGAATGAGAGGACCCCCTTAATATGCAAATGCCTTCCTTCCACGAGAGTCGCCGGGGTTCTACCTTTTTAAAGGAGGCATAATCTTCCTTTGCCGCTCAGCAAGCCCCGATCATCCATTCCTCACTATATCAAAACCCCTCCTACCCTATCCATTCGACGTATACGAATAGTCACACCCTACTCCCCTTTCCGTACCCTCACAATCTCCGCCTTCGGAAGGAACCCATCGGATTATGTAGGTAATTGGCCGCAGCACGAGGGCCCCTGATTGATGTGCCCACCTCGGGAACCCACGTCGTGCGTACTGGTGGTCAATAGTTTATAAGTCTATGAACACATGCCCTCCGATATTTAGTATTCATTTATTTCCATCGCTCATCCACCGAGCCCCTCCCTCCCCTCTCCGCCACCCCAATTTTTACGGCCCGTTAAAACCACGCTCGCAGGGTTCCCTTCACGTTTGTCCCACGGTACCATGCACACTCCCCTTCGTCCCCCACCCAAAACCCTAAAACCACCTCGCATGGAACTGACGCGTGTTATCACGCCATCGAACAGGGCACGCGTGCGAGCACACGCAGCGAAAACAATGATACGGCGTTAACTCACCGAAATGCGTTTGTCCACAGTTTTTTCGGCATCACGTCCGCGTCACCAGATACCTACTTCTCCCCTACACACACACATCGCCGCCTTCAGTCCCCTCCCCCTTTTTTGCGGGTGAGGTGGGGGGGGGATACCACTTTCACGTCATCTCGGCCCCCCCTTCCACCCTCGCTCGTCAAAACGGAAAACTCTCACGTACCCCACCCCTGCTGTCGTTCGCCTCCTCAAAATGCCCCAACTCACCTCATCCCCGCGTGGTGTCCAACCAAACAATTCTTCCCTCTCTATCTCTTCCATCACGAGCGCCCCTTCCTTTCCCCTTCCCAAGCTTTTAAAGTAACAACCCCCCCACAACTGTATAAAATAACGGTCTCCACCCCGCCTCTGGGTTCCGTTTGCCCTGGGCTCTCATTCCAAAGGACCGACAACTCTCCACCCCTGCCCTCCACCACACAAAGCCTTCAACTTTTCCATCCTACCAAAACCCTCTGACCATGCACCCTGCTCAAAAAAATGTACTCCTACGCTCAAGCCCCTTCCCACCACTTCACAGACCTTCCGGTTCACACGCTGCCATAAAAAAATCACTATCACCTCTTCTACCCGATATCCCATGCCAGTACTCTCCCTAGTTTCTGCTTTCCCACTTTCCATCAAAAAATGTTGCACACTCCATTCCAAACCCCACAAAGAAATCTGCTTATTCCCGCCTGAACTGTTATGTTTTACTTTTCCGTCTCTCCCCATGAGCGTTCCACTCAAGAAGAGAAAAACTGTGGAACTGCTGATCACATAAGGGTGAGACCCAACCATACAAATTTTTCTGCTGTTTCATATCCCACTCGGAAATTCAACATACGACAGCCGGACAGTTTGGGACGATTTTGTTTCACATTCTCCGTGTTGTTTATCTCCCGAAATCTAAATCCTATCACGATGGAATCATATTTCGTTCTAGTGGAACGCGTCTGGATCAGGTGCCGACCAGAATAAAATGTCGACGCAAGTTATTATCCAATGATTTATATAAAATACATGGAATATCAGAAACTTTCAAACCTAAAAGATATTTCAAATGCAACTAAGTCATAAACAAAAATACCTCTTAAATGAGTTCCAAGAACCTAAAAGGAAGCTTTATGAAGTGAAATTTTCATGCGTTCCGAAGACTCTTGGCTTTCTATACGGAACATGAACTCTAATAGAACAACTGAAGTCTCCTATGTGATTCTTAAATTATTAGCAAGGCTCCTAATAAGCGAAGTTTACAAAAAAATTACGAAGATGTACTCTTTAACCTGGATTTCGACAAAATTAAATAAAAATCGCAGACATTAATCAATTATAATGAATTTCGGAGAACATCCACTCCTATTACTCTGTCATTTTCTTCTCTAAAATATGCATGGCTGCGTTTGGGACCCGCAACTAATACCTTCAGGTTAGTCCGTGAGCGCATTAGCTAACAGATGATCATAGTCGGTTCTCTTCCGAATTTAAGTACATTTGCGTTAATGAGAGTTTCACTCATCGTATCTATGAGCTAAAACACACAATATCGACGATGACCATGAATTCCATCCATCTCGCACAAAATTGAAATATCTAATATCAGTGTGTGCCTTTTGAAAAATCGACGCTTCACGTTTCTCATTACTTAAATAGTAAGACAATCAAAGTAGCATTAATTTATCGCAATTATGATTTTGGGACACATTTTAACCTCTCACCCCAACCTCGTGAGGGCTTCACGACTTTTACTCGACCCACGCACCCCTAGGAAAGTTACGTGAAATTGAGCATCTTTTTTATTTTTGAGAAATTTGTGATAAATTTGGAGGTTTGGAAGAGAATGGGAGCAAGTCAAATGACCCATTTATCGGGTCCCCACCAGATTCACTATTCCCATGCGATCCACGTGGATCTAAATGATAAATCCTCATCCTCAATTTTGATCGTTCTTTGGACGGAAACTCTACGACTTTTAGGAACTTGTAAATGATAACTAAATAAAGCTTTAATTAAACAGCAAACGAAGAAAACAATATAATTAGCTAACAGTGGTAGAATAAACCTGCTTACAGTGACTGCTCCGGATTCTTCTTCATTTATTGCGAGCAGGTTTTATCTTCGTGGCGTCGGTTTATGGAATAAGTCATATACGACTCCGAGTGAGAGACAGAATACCAATTTACCAGGTTCTGGAGAATATATAGCTGCTTCATTCTATTCCCTTGGAGGGCTCTATATCATTGAGGTAGTGAAGCGAGAGAGGCTATAATGAATACTCAACGGGATTGGAAAACTCTTTCTTTTAACAATGCTCATAATGAACCGACGATCACAAGCGTCATGGTTTAGAATTTGATCTCATGGGATAAAAGTATGTAATACTTGTATGTCACTGTTGTTCTTGCGTTCTAAATGCTTTTGTCTTCAAGAGGGCCGGTCTTCGACCATTTGAAGTTCCAAACTCATAATTTTAAATTCCGCGGATCATTGAAAATATTAAAAAAAATTAAAATGTCAATAAAATGATAGTTATAAAATTTCTATTTTACCAGCATGAAATAACATTATAGAAAATTGACTGACTGTAGCAACATTATTAAGGCTTATTTAATTGTGGTAAAATTTATAGTGTGATATTTGTGCTGCTTATTTGAGAAATTTCACCGCGGACCCCTTGTTGGTAGCCGTTCCTTGAGAAAGAATAGTCAATGATGCATTGATGGGAAAACTCATGTATAAAGAGTTTCTTTATTTTAAATCGTGCTAAATATTCATACGATTCGACACGTTATTATTGCAACTAAAAATCATGTCAACAATGCTTTATTAAACCCGCCAATCCGTAAATGCAATTGCTATATTTAAGTTTCACATCAAATTTGGAACAAAATTGGTTGATAAACCTGACGAATTCTTTCAAATGGTCCCCTTAAGAACCCAAATATTAAAAATATTAATTTTGATCTTGAATTATAAGTCTGAAAGTACGTCTTTGAGATTCTCTCCAAAACTACGTGTAATAACTATAATTACCCTTTCTAGTACAATCAACACCACCATGGCAAATAAAACCAATATTCAATCTCTTCGTGAGTCAAAAATGTAATGCTCATTAGCTCAAGAGTGCAGTGGCTTACAGAACATATCATTTTAATTCCACAAAACAGACCATGACATCTCCCTTAATGAACTACCCTGGCACAAAGAAAAAACTCTATGAACTCACACTCTCTCAACCGAACCATATGTCGGACTCCCGACGTAACCACGGACGCTCTGGCCCCCGGAAACCAACCCCCTTATCCAGGACACACAGCTTCGAAGTCCATCCCACTCCTCTGGTGCCCCGCCCAACACCCATCCGAAGTCCGCCTTCCCATCACACCCTTCCACCCTTATTGGAATCTCTACCTCAATCCTTCCACCCTCCCAAACAACCACTCCTCACCCCAACCAAAGGGGCTTTCCGGCCCGCCCTTTTTTTATCCGAGGCGGTCCGCCATCGATCATTCGGCCGCTTATCTCCCACCGGCCATCGACGCGTGGGCGGGAGACAAGGAAACGATAGGGAGGAGAATAGCGGCAAGGCTGAGGAGAGGTGAAATTGGGGAGAAGGAGGAGGACAGGGGTGGGGATGGATGAATGTGGTTTATCGGGGATGAGGTAGTAGGTTATACTAGAGAGAGAAGGGAAGAAAAAGAGAGGGAGTGCATCGAGAGGGTGGTGGGGGATGGTTGAGGAGGGCGAAAAGACCGTTTTGGTAGGAAATTGTTTCGTAAAGCGAAGGCCGATTACGCGCCACGGCGATGATAATGCGTGGCATTAGGGCGGCTTCGTTCAACTACGGGAGGATTAATGGCCGTGCTTAATGAGGGGAGGGAGAGTGTGTGGCAGTGGGTGCGAGGGAATGGGGGTGAGGCTTGGGCTGACCGAAGAAAGATGGGGTGTGAGGGACGATTTTGGGGGAACGAGACGGGGCATTTAATCTCCTCTGGTAGAGAGAGAGAGAGAGAGAGAGAGAGAAGAAAAGGGGTGATGTGAAAGAAGGAGAATGCAGGAGATAGAAGTCAGGGTGCACGTGTGTGTGTCCGAAGAAAGGAAAAAATAAGGGGTTGCGACGTGATAAGAATTGAGAAGCAAAGTTCCGCTCCCGTCCACATTTCTTAGCTCCTGCTACGCTTGCTCTCCCTCGCTTGCCCTCCTTACTCTCCCAACGGACGCTAACTTCTCGTGATGGTTATACTTCCCTCCCACAACCAATTAAGTTTCTGCCGTTTCTTCTCTATCAAGTCCCTCACGTGGAATGGGAGTGGAAGGTTCCACCTGTATGCTCCATTGCAACCATGTGTCACTAGGGTATTTGAGATGAATACATTTTATTTTACTTGTATACGAAATTGTCCATCCATTAATGTATTAAGATCCCCATACTTTACAAAGCCAGTTCAAGGGAGTATCCCCGCACAATTAGGCCTCTAGCACCGGACAGCAGCAACTCATTGTTTTCTAATTAAAAATAAAAGGATACAGCGTTTTCACTATCCTGCATAGTTGTAATGGAAATTTCAATGTAGAGGCATATTGTTACTCTTGTTACTTGATGAATCTTTTCACTTGCCGTGGCGGATGCTATAACCACTTCAGCTATCCAGGAAACGTAATTTACACTGCGATCTGCGATGATTTAAGCAACCGAATGCCCAGATTCTTTGGCCAAGAGATGGATGGCGTTAGGGAGCTGTTTCACCCACCAAAGGAGAAGTAGACAACACACAAGAGGAAAGGATAGTAGGCTAGAAATCATACAACATCATAAAGGATAAGAACATTGCGTTTCGTGGCACGCATAGCCAGAAGAAGGGACGAGCCACATTGGCCAAATAATATATATATATATATATATATATATATATATATATATATATATATATATATATATATATATATATATATATATATATATGTGTGTGTGTGTGTGTGTGTGTGTGTATATATATATACACACACACATATATATATATATATATATATATATATATATATATATATATATATATATAAGATTATATAATGCAGTGATGCAGTGATATATATAAGATTATATGATGCAGTGCAATAATGTGATGGAAAAAGGCTATGCAAATATTTCATTTGAAGAATAACGAAAACGATAACCTAAAGGGTTGGAGTAAAATGCTAAGGATTCGACTATAAAAATGTAACTGCTATAAGATTTTTTGGCTATAGAATAAGACATCCTATCACTATGCCGTAGTCATGATATTAGTACCACACTTGGCGATCATTTAAAATCATGTATGTAAAATATAAAATATTAAAATTTCCATTGATATATTATCAAATAATGATATTTGTTACACTAAAATTCAGTACACTAAATATGTACAATTTAGATAATGAGACAGCAAAAAGAGAACGCGATAAGGTGTTAGACATGATGAATAGACAACGCTGAAGGAGGAAGTGATATTATCATTTTTCATAGAACACGAAAGTGACTCACGTATCATGATTTGCAGTGACGCAGTTTCTTGCTTGTCAGCTCACGAAGATAAATAAATAACTTTCAAATCTCGTATATAGTCACTAATAATCGGTAATTGAAGTCTTCCTTCGGCAAATGGATGGATACACCGGCCGTTTAATGCTGCTAATGGCTTGATAAAAGAAATTTTTCCTTATCACAAAAGATCATTTCATCATAAAATGTTGCGACGATCTTCAAATTCCGAATAAAATTCATATTTTATTAGAAATATCGCGAGTGACTCATAAACAATCATGCAATTTCTGGTATCTAAGTGTTGAGTAATGATTTGTTAAGTAATTCAATCAATGGGCACATGCATGCACATACAACTGTACGTTTATAAACATAAAAAAGAGTAGTCTCACTGTCACTTGACAAATATATATATATATATATATATATATATATATATATATATATATATATATATATATATATATATATATATATGCATGCATACATATGTACATCATATATATATATGTATATATATATATATATATATATATATGTATACTCGTATACATATTTTTAAGCCTTTAAACATGAAAGCATAGACAATGGTGAGAATCTAGAGAAAAATACCTTGTTATTCCAGATAAGAAGGTTTAATTTAATGCACGACCATGGTTTCAATGCTGCGCATCATTATCATCCAAAAAATGTAAAACACCATTAAACAAATAAATGCCATAATTCTCTTTCCCAGGCCATAGCAAATATGCGATTATTGCTCGTAGGAAAAAACCTATAAATATACCCTTAGTGGTAAACTAATTCCTACTTTAGAAACTTTCTCAATCATTTTTTTTCCTTAATGAAGACGAAGTTGCACTTAAGTTGCATATTTATACTAATGATACTGCAATGAGAGTAGGGAAATTCGGAGGAAATTCTACTTTTGCATCCAGGAAGAAATAACCGCGGACATTGTCTAGCTCACTCACATTACCCAAGAAATAATTATTCCAATTTAGTCGGAAAGTTCTCATCTACATTTGACTCGAACCCACTGAAGGCATCTATTCAATTAAAATAACGAAATTTCATCCTTTTGACAGTGATCATAAATTTCTCATGATGCTAACTTCAATACAGAAAATGAGAAGAACGATCAATAATTGCTGACAGGTGAACAAACTCGGGAAATAAAAGATAAAATAGCTCTGCCTTCCAATGAATGCTAGATGAAGCCTTTGAAAATGGATGTGGTTAGGGATCAATTGATGATTGATGGCTAGCAATAAGAAACGGAATACGAAAAGAAGGGAAATGGATAACAGGAAAACGGAAAGCTCTTAAGGGGAAGCAATGAATCACAGAAGTAGCAAAGGACCTAAAAAGAAAAGCAGAAATAAATATGAAGTCATTTAAGATAACTTGATGCAATTAACCGCAGAGGCAACATTAAGTAAGTAAGAGGTTCCTTCAGAGAAATAGGAATAATAGTAATACTATTGATGATATTAAGGGAGACATTTTTGCAGAAAGCGTAGAAAAATTAAGAGTGAAGGATAAACCTGGAGTAGTAGTAATTTAATTTTAAGGTGCCTCGACGATTGGGGTCATTTGCAACCGAAACGTCTAGAGATCTTTAAAGGGGGATAGAGTTCAACATAAGTACACTGCATAATGAATACTATATGAAAGAAAAGGAAAAAAATGGACCCTCACGAATATATTAATTGGTTGCAGTAGCAAGGAATTCACAGAGAGGCAGGATATGTAAAATGAACGAAAATCTCTGGGACATAATTAATCATTCTGAGAATAAAACTCATAGCATATTATTAAAACAACCTAAAAGGCATATTATACATAGATTGTGGCATTAGATATCAATTGCGCTGGAAAATATCGTAAAGGCTCGTTCAAAGGTTAGATCTAACCCAACTTAGGATTGAAGACGAACTATGGAAAAATATTATCTTATCATTATCTTAACCAGCTATTTTCTCATTAAATGGAAAATGAGGAATGGAATTTAGAATCTAAACATTGGAAATACCGCGACCTATCGCTCTTTTTATGACACATCCTACTAAAAAAGGGAAATGATGACGCTAGACTAAGTCACGATCATCCAGCATACACGATCTTAAACTGAAAATGAGTTCGGAATTTTCGCTCCAAATCACGGTTTGAATAAACAACATTATTTTAGGTGAGGCTTTAAAAAATAAGCAAATACCTACGTTTCATTTCCAATTTTGAAAGCTTCTCAATGGCCACGACTGAACTGGATCACTTTAAAGAGAGGAAAGATGCGATGGAAAGAGAAGGACTCAGAGGGAGGGAGTGACGTTAAAAGAGAAATTAGCACGATTCATGGCGTTGGGAGTGCGTGGGGGTGGTATGCAGAGCGACGAAGACACGGGAGGATGGCGTAGCCCTGTTGTTGCTACGTGTAGTCATTAACTACAAGTTGCACTTATTCCACGTAGCAGAGCGTGAGAACGCATCCATTTGTACCCCGGAGGAAACGCGACGCAATGACAGAGGTAGAGTGAGTCAGGAGGGGGAAGAGGACGGTGAATCGGCGAGGCCTAGAGAGAGAGAAAGGTGAAAGGAGAGGCATTTAAACCCAGAATGAGAGATGAGGGAATGACGGAATAACGAGGAGAACTACGTGAGAGAGAGTTGCTAGGAAAAATGACACTTTGGCGGTTTTTGGGATGCAGCCAATATGGACGAACTGATAGGGAATTGGACGGACGGCTCCGTCGTTCGATTCCTTTGGGACAGGCGATCCAGATTAATCAGACAAATTGGATTCAGAAGGAGGGAGAGGATGTAGAGGTTGGATACTACGCACCACCCGGTACCGCCGCTACCACTCCTGCTTCGTCTAAAGAGGAAGGATACCAGTGCATGTTTCTCAGTAATGTAGGGGTTCCGCGTTGGAACGAATCTTTTTTTATATTAATTCTCACGCGAGCGGACTACGGAGGTACTCCTTGTCTCTCGATCACTCCGAATGCGGTGGAGCCAAACGCCCGGCTCTCCTCGATGGCGTCCGCGAGAATTAGACGGAAATGTGCCATTGGTGGGTCCGATAGGGATGGGAAAGGCGGCGAGGAGGGCTAGGACTGCGGGGAGCGTTGGAACGGTCGTGCAAGAGACTTGCCCGTCCACGCGCCTACGGTGGTGTACTTGGGAATAAAACAGCGATGACTTGCACTCTCTAGATGGAGTGAACCACTCATATAATTTCCATAGGAAATCGAAAAGTTCGAATCACGTGGCCGCTGTAGCCTTCATCGGGAGGAGGAAGGGAGATAAAAAAAACCTCGCGATATTAATTGAAAATTAATTCAAATCGGTCATATAATGAAAAAGTATGAGTAAGCTCTTTATAAAGTTCTAAAATTTTCATCGCCAACTATTTTTATCAATTCATATTATTCGGCAAACCAATATTCAATAAATGTTTCAGGAAATTAAACATTTTTCTAAAACTATTTAATTAGAGTTGATTATTAATAATCATAAAAACCATTTCAGGTAATCAGATAAAATTTGAACTTAAATGCCTCTCCCTACTGGTTCTATATTAGAAATATAGGCAGACCCTTTCGATTTTTTTTCCAATTTTGCTCTGTTTCTAAACACAAGTTCACATTACATGGTAAACCATTTTTATAAAGAAACCGTATGAAGTCATAATTTCGGATAAAACGCACAGGCGAAATAGTATAATGATTAAGGAATGACCCAGTGAAAGAGGGAAATAGAAACTGCACAAATATATCATGTAATAAACGTTATCTTAAAATATTTTCCATCTTCAGACGCGACTAAGTTTAATGCATTTATGATTTTTTTTTTCGCAATCATGGGATTAATGGTGCCTATTAGCATAGTTTGAAATTAAAATTTTTATGTTTACCCAGAGCTACCTACCCTTTTGAGTACCTCCTTATACTTTCCCTTTGTCCTAACCAAACGCTCTTCACAATTCATTGGTGGGCAGAGTTCTCTTAAAAAGTTGGCGGAAGTAGTAAACTCAACGTAATGATAATGCCCTATAAAGAATGGAACATACATGTACTATACGCAAAATGTGAAAAAAGAATTTCCATTACAATTGGCCGTAAAATTCATGTGATATCGTCTAAGTCGACTGTCTTTATTCCTACCTGAAAAGGATCTAGGGCAAGTACATGAAAATTACTCTGAAAAACCCTGCCGAAAAATTGACAAACATACCGGAAATTCCCACTACCGCTTAAAATTTAATGAATTAATCTGTCGGTTTCCTTCGTCATCCGATGATATTTTATGCGGAGTAAGTCCATAGGAAACCCTATTATACCAAGCTATTTTAGAAACGGTGGCAGCCAGTTAATAGTTCCCATAATTTCCTAGTTCGTGGTACTCCAATATGCCGACATCGGCGAATTGCCATACTAGCAAAGGCATTGTAGCGCATCCAATGCAATTTCCTTCCAATTTATAATCCATGGCCTAACCTCAAACACAAATCCCAGCATCGTCGTCAAGAGAGACGATTCTCATCGCCGTATCTTGAAGAATTAAGGAAAAAATGTTACCCGATATTTTGACTTCCTCCTGCGTTTAATTTTGATTACATTTACATAAAAAGTTTTAACCTCAAATTTGAAAGCCAATAACATAAAAAACTCAATGGCCACTAAATATTTTAAGGACACAAAAATAATCGGAATAAAAGGTTACTGTCCTTAGCGTCTCTCATCAATGGAATTGGTTGATATACATTATGTGGGCTAAAAAAATGAGATAATAAAGTTTTACCATCCTCTAACGATTAATGTGAAAAGCAGGCGAATGTTGTTGCCGTAGTATTCAAATTTATGTTACCAAAATTCGGTGACATTATTACGAACTCACGTGCACATATATGCTACTATATGTTAGCAGGAAGTTCAGTTTGTTTAGATTTGCTCATTAAAAAAGAACAGGTTTTAAACTTGTTTAATCCATTACTCAACTATTTTATTCAACTGACCTTCTCACTAGGAACTCGTCAATTATGTAAAAAATACACGCGTGTAATGAGAACTAAAAAATTACATTTCATTCCAAATTTCGCTTTAGCAGTCGCTTCAATAATGCCTATGATCACTGAAAAATGATGGATGTTGATTGCTAGAGTGATTAAAGTCATACCTTCAATACTCTAATTATTTAATTAATCACCGTAGCTCATATGTCACCTCATCTCACATGCATAGTAAAAAGGGATCAATGAAAATCAACGGAAAATCAATTTAAAGTAAATAAACACGGACGAATGAGGAAAGTGCTAGTGGTATTACTTGGCTTCTCCGCACATATCGGGCGTCCCGCATACCCATGTGTCACCCTGTGTGTAAAGGTTGGGTGAAGGAGAGAGAGAGAATTATGAGGGAAGGGCATGTGGTCCACCGCAAATTCTGCTGCAGTTGGTCACTGCCGCCCGCGACGGTCACGGGTCGTGATACCTCGATGACGCCGACGATATGCAGACTGTATAACTGCGACTCCAGTCGCTCCATTCATTCACTGTTAACCCACTTCCACTATCGCCTATTACAGATTCTTCGTGTGTGGCTTATTGTCGATAGTATTTTAATTAGCTCGAAGTAACACAGTCTACTGGTACATTTAATTGGAGATTTTCATTAGCGACGGGATGGCAAAAAATGCACTTTTCCCGACAAAAAGTACCTACATCAATCACATTAACAAGATAAGGCCCTTAATGTAGTTGGATAACAATTTTAATCATGACCCTTTTCTTCTGAAACGTTGAATGTCGGTACCCTGTTTCCGAAGATACTATAGTTGGACATACTCATTCGTCATCCTACATACCCAGTTATGACTCTACCTCATTCTCTCCGAATAAGAAACCGGTGTATATGTTGTGATAAATAAAATTGCATTCGCAACCCCGTTAGAATAATATAAAAAAAATATTTTGAAAAGCTGTGACATTTACATTTCTACTTCAAAATTATTACGTTTAGATATTTTTACCGACAAGAATTATTCTTAGTCGGGCCTAAAGGAAGCAAACACACTACCTAGTTTCATCTGACAGAACGTAAATTGCTCCAGTATTCAAGGAGCAACACAAGGACATACATTTTTAAAGACGGCTTGAAATGAGCACGGTCTGATTAGAGAGCAGTAAAGAATGCCCAGGAGGAAATTGGCAGATAAATTTTAAAGGCGGAGTGAAGGCTCTCAGGTAAATGGAACAATGAAGGGAATTTAAAATGGATGGCCAAATTGCAGTAAGAATTAAGTTGGCTGGATGAATAAACCAACATAGGTCTTCTAGAGCTATTTTAACGTATAAGTCAATTTGCAGAGCACCCGGACGATGATTAAAATGAAACAATGCGAGGGGATTCTTACAGTTTTCTTATTAAGAAGATCTTCTCTGAGAAAAGAAAGTCATGCGAAAACTGCCAACTTCTAAGCCATCAATAGTTAAGCTATTCTTTAATCAGCATATGAATAGGCACTCCAATCAATATTCATATTTGAAATAGACAATCTAAGTCATAACGATAAAATAGAATTGAAAAAAAAAGTTCTTACGCACCTCGTATGGACATTCTGATATTCAAGATCTAGCTCAAGGTCAATTAGGGAACTTTTGTTAGCTTTTAATTATTCAACCTGCCTTCATTCTACTCATCTTGCATTTATTTACCTACTTAAATATGATTTTATTCGTTAATAAACTCAACCATTTCCACATGACTTGCAAAAACCATTAAGTATTCAGAAATGATGGTATTGAAAAATAACACACCATATTAATGAAATGCTTTCAAAAGTACAGGGTTAATTTCTCTATTTTTGGGCATTTTACGGTATTATTTGTAATTTATGAATGTTTAAGGGACCAAAAGCCATATTTTACTCCCCAAGTTAGCAGAATAAGATTGTGTAAAAAGTTAAAATAAGAACCTCAACATATCAATTTTTTTTTATTTTTCGTTGGAGCTTGAATACATTCATTCCCACTGGGAAAGAGTGAAATATATTAAATATGAAAATGAATCATCCTAAAGTTACAGATATTACCTCATATGTTGTTCCACAGCACATCAACCATAAAAATATATTCAGACCATCTGCAGAGGACTGCAAAACATCTGAATCTGGGACTCACCTAGAAAAAAGAAACTTCTATTAGCGAAAGCAATGAAATAAGTATTTAGATTAAAAATCATAATTATGTTAATATTGGAAGCGACCCAAAACAATTTTTTTCATCTCTTAAACTTAATGTATTGACTTTTCATGCAGGCAATAGCTTTCTTTTGTCTACAACACGCAACCGTGACCTTTTTCTCGTCGTACGTAAAATACGATATTACGCTCAATGTTTTTCAATACCAAAATAGTCAAATCTCACGTTTCCCTCTCCTACCCAAAAAAATACTTAGTACTTTTTCGCCAATAGCAAATTCGATCTTCAAGTTAACTTGGTTTTAAAAGTTAAACCTAAAAATTTGACACTGTTTTTTCAACTGACAAAATAAGACCTTTCATTTTAGTAAAAATACTTTTAATAGTCAATAAATTAGGAGCAAATTATCAATTTTTCATCAGCTAAGTAAGAGGTTGTTTTACTTTTGGAATAATATTATCAACAAATTTTAATAGAAATCTATAGATGGTACTTAAGTACTTAGTAAACCAATTAGGACTTGAGAACACAATATTTTAAACCAAACAGTAATGAGCAAACAAGTTAAACGTCATCATTATTGATTCTTTCGACACTCACTTTCGATTTCCCTTTTGTTAATGGAAGATATTTCTAGGAATTGTCTAATGCTATCTTGCCTAATGAATTTAGGCAAATAACATTTTACATTGGATCCAATATTAAGCAGCATCTAAATTTCAGTTTCAGTAGATGAAAGTGATACTCTCTGCAGTTTCATGTTTTCCATAAATGTATTGATATATAAGTAACAGGTTCAAATTCCGTGACACAAAAATTTTATTCTCAATAGATTTTTAACAATGAGTGTACTTTTTGTACTGACCGTAATAGATGACAAATACATAAATTCATGCAAAATATATCCGAAAACGAGATGAAATGCGATGTTTTTCTAACCTTTCCCAGAGGAAGTGAA
Source organism: Hetaerina americana (assembly GCF_022747635.1). Taxonomy (NCBI): domain Eukaryota; kingdom Metazoa; phylum Arthropoda; class Insecta; order Odonata; family Calopterygidae; genus Hetaerina; species Hetaerina americana. Next base: position 311,591 of record NW_027286897.1, on the reverse strand, counting down.
CCATGAAAAATTCATTTTACCGTCGATTTTATTTATTTCGTTTTTGAAAAGTAAAATCGAGTGCTATTGTACTAATATGACAATTTTATATTGCTTGTCGCTGTTCCCCATGCTTGAAAGGGAGCTTTGTATATTTTGCGGCCAGTACTCATGATTTCTGAATGAATACTAAATTACTGCCTAATTGGCGAATTTTGTGGAGTAATGGAAACTCAAATGCATTATATACATTTATTAGTGCCTTAATAATAATGTGAAGCTGATGTCTTACAAATTATAATGTTAGTATACATTGGATAATGAGCGTACACATAGAAAGATGGACGAGCACTTTATACTTTCCATTGCCACCGCACTTTTTGTAGCAGTCATTCAAAATAATTCGCATACTAGCACACTGAATTAGAATACCTATAAAACTTCCAATTAGCCAAGACAACAACCTTCCAGAGCCTAAAGATATGTATGCTGAGGGTTTTATGCGAAGAATAAAACGCTCAGTATACATACTATAAAACGCTTTTTTATACACATAAATCGCCTTTAGAATTACTAATGATTTATTTATAGTTTTTAATGTCTCCACAGAATCTAGTATAATGTGAAGTGTTCAGCTGAGCACAACCCGATAAAACATACACTACAGATTGCCATGATAAATCCTCAATATTTCGTAGCTTAATATCTACGAAACATAATATTATACTCGTTTCAGTGCGGCACTGACAAATATCATGCTAGAACACTCACTATGTTTGGATCATCACTACGAGGAAACGGAACTCGAGTCCGTCTTTACAAGGTTGTAAAGAGCTATCGCGGTAAAGAATGAGCCCATAATGAATGCATCACTAGATTTGTATTGGATGAACTCCAACGCAACACCGCAACACAATAACCGATGGCGAGAGATTGAATCTCACGAGACAAACCTAGACAACCTGGATTCTAGTATCTGTGATCAAGACCATCAGAGAGAGAAACTCATTATGACAATAAAATGAAAATCAACTGGTGACTGAAGCAACTAAATCGATAGCTCAGGGGTTCTTATTTGAAAGCGAGGAAATTCGGACGGATTTTCATAACAGCCGTTAATTTTCTATTGTGTAGATCAGTTCCGGCATGCAATACCATATTTAAACTAGAATGAAAAAATGAGAGCCTTTACCGTTTGCACTTATTTTCAAAAAATTCTTTTTGAACCGCGCCTAAATTAAACGAGAAAAAAAATCATTTCGGATATTTTTATTTTTGCTTTCTCGTTAATATAATACTCGTACATAACTGAAGATTACCATAAAACTATGTTCCCTAAATCCATTTTCATTGAAACACAAAAATGCATAGATTGGGGTTTAATCGATTAGATGTTGTCACATTTCTTTATTCGCATGATTTGTAGAAAAAATTACTTATTGATATATACGAATATATATCAATAAGAAATTATATATATATATATACATATATATATATATATATATATATATATACTCGTAGTTCTATTGATTTGCAAATTTACACGTGACTCAAGTTTTACCGGTTACACTGCGGTATTGCGTCAGGGCGACCGTTGTATATTAAAAGATGCGCTGTTCACCTACGGCAAGGATTGACACTTGACTAAACATTAAAATTTTGCATCTGTCTGAAAAAGCTTGTGGCAAAAGAAAGTCAATGAAAAGTCTATTCTTCGATACAGCACAGCTTTAAAACTGCCTAACATGTTTCAAGAGGGGAGACAATCTATTGTAAAGGAACGTGGACCCGGAGCTCCAGCCACCAATCGAAGTAAGCATTGCCACCGCTGCTGCCAGTGTCAGAGAAGAGCATCATATAACGTTCAGAATACTATCACATACATAGAAAAATTCATTTGATGCTACTCACGTTTTGGTTTCCATGAAATGGCATAATAAAATTGCACATGAGACGTATTTGTGCGTGGTCGGTCCAGCGAAATCACCAAGAAATATAAAGATAATATCGAGGAGATCAATGTGAAATGATTCCCACAATCCCCCCTAGTTCACATCCTTCATGATCGAATCCCGACCTGGTCCCATGGAAGCATTTCCTGTTCCTAATTGCGGATAAACACCTGCATAAAACGGACTTTTCACCATCGCGAATGGATGTAGATTAACTTAAAATGTCTCAACTTGCTGCCTCTGACGCAATACTGGAGTCCAAAATCAATGAAAATTTTACCACGCAAACGCTACACATAAGGATTTCATATTAACACGCGAATAAAAAATACATGAACACCATTTATTTATTGAACTTATTTCATAGAACCAAATTAGAGTAGATTCTGCGTTTTAATGCCATACAAACGAAAGAAAAAAATACTTGTGAATTTCTTGTAAAAGTAAACCTGAACATTACATAATATTCCCAGGCTGTCGTCAACGAGTGGCTTAGTATTGCATTTATTTCTTACTTTACCCCTGATAAAAACAATGAAATAAACCACCCTTCATTCGCAACATCGTATGTTTTCCATTTGAAAATATTCCTTCCCGTCAATACGGCTCTTCACCCAGTTTCCTCGTCCCGCTGCTTTATCACAAAGTGAGCTCGTTAATAACCCCGCTGGGAATGCAGCCCTGTTGGTGAAGTAAGGGAGGGAACAAAGCGAGGGTTGACCCCGAGGCTTCATAGCGAGAGGGTGAGAGCGGAGAGACTCTCAGGATCACGGCTTTACCAACGGAGGTAACCTCTTCAGAGATGTATCCTCAAGCCTCGAGTCAAACCTGGAAGGAGAAATACTGCCAGGGAAAAAGGGTAAACATCAGGGGTGAAGCTAGTTTGCACATTTGATTATCTCACTTGCCACCAAAGAAACACGTTCTTATATTCTGCTGCTTTTGCGTATGGGCGTTAAAATAAGGGCAAGGAGGGATTGCGTAAAAACGTATTAATGATTTGTTGAAACGTTACGACATTCTTAAGGACTCGGTGCAAGCAGTATACGAAGAATAATATATTTTAGATATCACTGAATCGAATGCCGGCATATCAAAATAGTACTTTCTTGCATGGTGTTTTTCCAGAATACTTCTTCCTATAAATATCAATAGTTTATTCATCTCAATGCTTGATTTTTTACCATGGTAAAAAACCGTCAACCTATATTATTCCATACGTTCTATGAAATTAACCAAAGGAATTGTTGTAATATATGGAAGTAAGCAATCACTCATTGAATAGCAATAGTATCATAAATATTACTGAATTGCAACGCAGTTCCAATTTTTATTCATTTAACTATCAAATGGCAAGGTTCTGGCTAATACTAGATATAAATCAGTAATTTATTAGCCTAAGGTTATTCAGAAAATAACCTTCTATTACACAAACGGAGTATTGAATTATGAATAATGATAAATTTATAATCAGGAAATTTTCCGAGCGTCATGGTCAAAATAAGTAAAATTTCACTAAAATGCATGATTTAAACATGTTTATTTAATTAATTTGCCTCAAAACAAAACATTCATCTTGATTTTACATTTGTCTAATGCTATCCAAGCGATAAACGCTAAGTCAACATTGAATTCATTCCCTTGGCGTGACCTGGTTTCTCAAAGCATTTTACGGAATCATTTTAATATACTGAAATTCCTTAATCAGTTAACAAAAAACCGTTTTGCTTGGAATCTGCACTCTTCCAGATGTATACAACATACAAAAAATAAACATAGAAAATAATGTAGTTCTATGATGCTAGCTAAAGCATTTAAATTAAACAGATATGAACAGTACGAATCCGCCCTTCGTCGGCACCCATTCTAACTTTACGATAACTCAAAATCCAACAAAATTTTTTTTTCAATTTATTCCCCACAATTTCATGTTTAACTGAGGAACTAACACTTCCTAATGCTTGAAATAACTGGAATATAACTAAGATAACTACTGATGTATAATTATCTAATTTTCCTTGTTACGGGGCGTGTCCAAAAAGTAACAGGAATGTTGTAATTTCACATGGTGCATTGTGCACGGCATAGTGCACTCTTATCACAAGATTAAACGATCAATAAAGAGTACTACTTACAAGTTTATCACCATTTGAATGAAGAAATACGGAAAAAACAACCGTATTTGTGGCGGACCAATTCATGTCTTCTGCATTACGATGATGCACCTGCTCACTGCGTGTTCGTGAATATTTGGCCAAAAACAGCACTGCAATGATTCTACCAGCCTCCATATTTTTCAAACACCCTGCCCTGCCCTTATTAAGTGTTAAAATTCCATCATTCTACAAGAATAGGTGAGATTAAAAATGCACCGCTGTTAGGAGCTAAAAGCTATGCCAAAGATCGAGTTCCAAACGTGTTTCAAGGATTGGAAAAGGCGCTGGCATAATATCTCATGGTAAATACTACGAAGGGAATAATGTTCATATATGCGAATGAATAAAATTCTCCCAAAATACTCAAATCACCGTTATTTATTGAAGACACCTGGTATAATATTTTCTTGCTAAAGATGCACCGTGTATTCAAGTCCCAGGACTGGACACGCACAGATGAAATAACAAAATTAAATGACCTATATATTATCAGGCTGCTATATAGACCCCCCTCCCCCAATTCGACACAGCGCCTAGTACGGATCTACAGGTCCATCCCCGCCTTCTAAAACGCCTCTACTGGAATACTGTACAGTTCCTTTGTCGCCGCAGTTTCAATCGCCTCTACTGAAGTGTATCGCTACCCCTTCAGCATCAATTTGAGTTTCGGAATCAAAAACATAGTCTGTGAGGGACAGATCAGGTGATTACACAGAATGGTTGATGCTGACAAACTTGTCGTTTTGGCGAAAGCTCCCCTACAATAATGGATTCGTGATCCGGCGCATTGCCGTGCAACAACCAACACTCGTCACTGTCCAACAATTCTGGCCTCACACAACGCAATCGATTCACAAGTCGATCCAAAACGACTCTGTAGAATGTACCTATTTGCCTTTATATTACTATTAAAAAAATACAAAATACCTGCATTAATACTACAAATTTTTTAAATATTGAAATGGGTAAAATATGTAAACTTATAATTTACGACAACCAAAACTAACGATGATAGAGTGAATGGAAAAATTACTTCTCTACTATTCCAGTCGTAGTAAAAGTTAAAGATCCTATTCATGATAATTATCTAATGAGAGGAAAAATTTCTACGAACATACATGTATATGATGAAATGATTTACCATATTTATAAGAAAAAATTGATGTGGATAACACGTACGGTGTTTCTGCCATTCCATTTAAACACATCGAGACGGAATTTTCAGAATTCTTTTGGGGATGTTAAAAACCTTGATAATCTAATGACTGCCCAAAATTTATTTTTTAATTTAAATCATTCTTTAAACAACAATTGGAATCATTTTTATAGGATTTGGATTTTCTTGTTAATGAATAAAAAATATAAACAAAATTAACATATAATATGCATGATGAAACCTTATTAACTAAATATCTACCATACATGAAAAGTAGGTTTTGACTTTGGGAAATTCAGAGGAAATGACCAGACACGAAAGCCTGTATGAATCGAGAGCATAGCCTATAAGTGGCTTACTCTAACGGATGATAGGGAATGCCTAACGTCTGTTTTTGCTTTTGCGGATTCCTTTCAACCCAATAAAATGCTCGCATTTCCGGGTACACATTCAATTGCATCGAAATTATGGTCATTTTTCTTCCTTGAACATACGAACATGGAAGCCACCAGAAAACGGGTTCATTAAAGCTCACTAATCATTAGGGATTTAAAAATTCTGATGATTCAACGGTCATAGAATATTATGAGAATTACATCATAGTTTTGTTTACTTTTTTCGTTCTTTCACAAATAAAATCAAAATCATCTAAACTTTCACAGGTATTTTCTACTCTTAATTACCGCATTCCAGGTATTGAAGAGGGCATTTTGAACACATACAAATAACCCTCTAACATTACCTTTGAATTACCATCAATATAACTTAAAATGTGTGTACGAGAAAATAAAATGCTAATTAAATTGTCTTTAATTTCGAAAATAATAATCACAGGACTCACGCATCCCTGTACGACAGCAATTTTAGATGACTCTGCGACCAGAAGTAGTAATTTCATGAAGACTATGAGAACCACTCAGAGAGATGTGTCATTTATAAAATATTTTAACACACCGGCATTTATGTGTTCGCACATCGATTTAGAGCCAATATGATTTGGCCGAGATAGACTGAAAATGTTTTTAAGAGATTCCATTCTACTTAAAGTTTCCCCGTTTTTATATATAGTATATATATATATATATATATATATATATATATATATTCATATATACTATATATAGTATACGTAGTATACAGATTTATATATAGTTTTTATGTATAGTATACATATACATATACATACATACATATATATATATAAATATATATATATATATATATATATATATATATATATATATATATATATATATATATATTTACTACGGTAGTAAAAGGGAAAAATCGCATAAAGCAGGCTACTACCTCAAAGCAACATAGCGAGTCATCCATACTGTGATATTTGGCACACTACTTTTTTAGTTCTCTGTTTTTAGTTTTCTGTATTCATAACAAAACCCTCCAGAAATTCACATTCGCAAAAAGTTATGGTTATGCATCTTTCAAAATCCTGCAAAAAATCGAAAATACACAACCATGCGCCTTTCATTCGTCCTATTGATGCACTAATTCATATAGACACGACTAACAAAGTGTCATGTAACTAAAAGTGAGCTACAACGTTCGCTGGGTTTTCGAATGTAAATAAAGCGACAGCATAAACACGCATTTAATCTTGAACCCTTTGTATTAATGGTCATAATAATTTGCCAAGAAAGTCTTGGTGGTCGTCTTATGTTATTAATATGGGGATTTTACCGTTACTTCTTAACTAACATGATAGATAACCAACCAAGAAATGTTCAACGCTAAGGTTGTTTTATACTATAGGTTAGAAAAAACCTCACCTAAGAAGAAAGGAATGTAAAATTCGCACATAATAGTAGGGGACAAACTCCTTTCCCAGTGCCATCTGTGGTTTCCTAGGAATATCTGGTACCCGAAAATAGCAGAGCCAGTATGAAGTTGAGGTGATCCAGAGGCGTGTTAGGAAATCGAACTCGGGACAGGGTCAATAGCCCAGGGCTCCATCACTAAACTACCACGTCTCCTCGCACTGCGTCTTTGCTAAGGGACGGGAAAAAATGCGAAGAGGGAGATGGAGAGAGGAAATATAGATATACGTATTTTAAGACTGTCCAAGGTGAGATGGAAGGATATCGGGGATTGTAGGAATGATAATTATAGACTGATATGCAATGGGGAGTGCGAGAGGCATAAAGGGGTGACAGTCGTAGTGAACAAAATAGATAGGAAGATTGGCAACAAACATGGAGCCGGTGAGTAATAGACTATTTTAGTTGAATTAAAACTTGAACCAACAAACTTGGTCATTTATATATCATGCCAACAAGTTACTATAGGAAAGAAGAAAAAGACAATATGCACAATCAATTTGAGAGAATAATTTAGGGTGTCTCTGGGAGAAAAATTTAGCTATGGGAGATAGAAATGCGGTGGTGGGCGAAGGGAGAGATGGGAGCGAGGAAGGTCACTATGGCTTAGGGACAAAGAATAACAGTGGGGAGAAAGTTATAGACGTCTGCAGGAGACAGGGTTTATTTATAACGAACACCTGGTTGAAACACCGCAGTAGAAGTAAATATACACGTAAATGAAAAACACACAGAGATTCCGGAAGATTTTATTTAGATATATAATGATCAGGCACAGATTTAGGAACGGTGTGATATTCAAATTATAATAGGACGAAGTGTAACGTCAAATTCAAAAGAATAAAACAGGAACGACAGTTGAGGCAATGGAATGTAGAAACATTAACCAAAACAATTTGTAAGCAACATCAGCGGGGCTGTACACAAATGTGTGAGTGAGGAAAGGGAGACGGGTAGAATGGAAGAAAGATGGGAAAATACGAGATCAATCGTATCAAAAGAGGGATATCGAAAGACGCAAACGATAATGTAATGGGTAAAGCACAAGTAAATCATGCATTACGGACGAAATGATTAGATGGATAGACGAGAGAATAATCCTAAACAATGAGTTAGGCAGAAGAGTTTACAAAGAGAAAAATTAACTGATGATTTTTCTTAGCACAGGTTCCTGTATTCAAGGGGTTTCGCTGGAATCTTTCCCCTCGGCCCTTAATGATTTCAATTCCCTAAATGTCCTTTTTATCTGAGTTTTACTAATGAAGACTTTTAAGACGGAAGTGTGAAGAAGGATGGAGAAAGGAAAATACACGTAGAGAAATATAAACGAAGAGGCACTAGGTAAAATGAAGAAGGAGAGAGGGTTGTTGGGAGAAATCCAAAAAGAAGGCAAGGAAGATGGATGCAGATCATTTTGTTTGGCAATACCATTCTGCACCCTGTGACAAACGCAAGGACGTTGGGCACGCGACGGACGTATGGAAAGGAAAAGGATGGCCACTTAGAACGGAATAAAGGGAAATACAGAAAAATTCAAGGGAAATTTAATTGCATTACTTTTGGAATTTACTCTGTAGAATGTTTGCGATATTAAAGAAGAGTTTATTGTAGCATTGGGTATTGGTTTTTGTCTTGTTTTAGAGAGACTAAGAAATATTGCAGTGTACAGCCCGTATCTATCTATAAACATAATTCAAAACAGTAGTCTACCAAATAATAATAATATAATGATTAATTACTTACAATTATTTGAGGATTCGCTTCATTAAATATGCCCTGAAAGGAGTTCCATGAAAAACAAGATGTGAGGCGTAGCTTGACCCACATTAGTGACCTTGCATTCATTAACCACAGATGATACGGCAGATCGGCCTTGCGTCACAGTTGATCCGTGCCTTCTGGCCATTGCGTTAAAATGTAAACAAACAGAAGGTAGAGATCGCGGGTATGAAAATCACCAAGTGTGGGACTCGGTTCTAAATTGAAAAACCCGGATCGTGAGAAATTTACCAAGGGCGCGCCTTTAGCGACGAGTGTTTTATATGTATAACATATGCTTTAGTACACACATGCATACACACACACACACACACACACACACACACACACACATATATATATATATATATATATATATATATATATATATATATATATATATATATATATTTACGAATGCATCATATTTTTTTCCTTCGCGCATTCTTTCAACGAAAAAATACTCCAAGCGGAACCCTGGGATCATCCCCATTTTGCAAGGCTGAAATCATGAGCAGTAAAGCATTCCCGCCATCCCTTTCGCTACCTCACCATCCTCCTTTTTCATCTCGCTCGCTTTCGCATCTTCTCGTGGGCTGACAGAAAATTCCAGCCGTCGTCGCCGTCCCCGACCGCTTAAAAAGCTCCACTCTTTGCGGGAAGGGAAGCCACCTTTCCACATGTTTACTGCTGCATCACCACCGCCAGCCACCCTTTTCATCTCTCGCGCGTGAGAGAGAGAGAGAGAGGAAGGGACACCCTTTCACTTTGTCGCGTTTAAAGGTGACGTTCTAATCTCCTCATGACTCCTACCCTCCCGCGCCCATCCCCTCATTTGAGGCCCCAGATCCCATGCATTCCTACCGCGCCCACACCCCCACGCCTCTACTCCTCATCCCTCCTCGCCTCTGACACAGAAATAATATTCGCGAGAGCGGCCGCATCCAACGCTCGAGAACTGACATTTCTAACACCCCCCTCCCTCTTCTTCATCCTCATTCGCCTTTCTCATCTCCCTCCTAACCAGCACACGCTTCCCTTTTTATTTTCTCCCAAATAAATCTCAATCAAGTCCCTTTCCTTCAGTCCTCAAGTTTTACCCTTGCAATCCGTCCGTCACCCAAAACGCTTCACTCCACACGCCGAGGGTCTACGCCATCCTCCTCCGGGCCCTCCTCTTCCTCCTCCCTCGTTCCCCTTGCCTCACCGAGTCTCCTCCGGCAGCGATTCCCGCGGGAGCGCAAAAAGTGAAGATAGTAATGGGTGACGAGGATACACTGACATGCATTCCTCCAACAACGCTTCCCCCTACCTCAACGTCTCTACCCATGCCTCTCTCTCCCTCTTTCCCTTTCTTCTGTTCCTCCCCCACCATCTCTCTTAGCAGCCCTTTGCTCCTTTACGCTCCTTCACGTCTCGCTGCCACAGCCGCTGCGTCACTGGCTCGATACCTCCCTACGAATAAGCATCGGAGTTTTGCATTCAAAACTCCCTCCTCTCCCCCCCCCCATAATCCATCTCCCATCCTCCCAACAACCCACCCTCCAAAAACATCCTCCGCGCCTCGCGAGTTTTTCGAGTCGATCCCACAATTTCGCATAAAATGGCATTTGCAGCAGATTCACGCGATGGGGAGCCCGGGCGTGCGCCCGTGGAGCTTAGGCGGAAATTCATGAGAGCATGAGGGGTTATTTTTTTGGAATTTTTAATGTTTCCCTCCGCGAGGAGGAATGCGAAAGCGTACCAAACTATTATTTCACTCCTGATGAGGAAATATTGAATAACGATCCTGACCAATCCTGCGAGTAACCGATTTGAAATTGTTCCGTCAAAGGCATGCGCAAGGTTTCCTCTCCAAAGTAATCACATTCAACCGCCATTCACTGCAAAATAAAGCCTCTTATATTCATAGCCTAAGAGTGAATATCTTTTAAGGTAGGTTTTGTTTTGAGGTACTATCAAAATACAGGTAATTTTTCACAAAACAATCAAGCGATGATCTTTTTAATAACCATCTTTGTTCCCCTAATTGGCAAATGAATATGTATGTTTCAGGATTTGCTCTCCAATAATGTGTAAAACATGATATTAATTTTTGTTACCATGGTCAGAATTATCTTTACATTGTTTCATTTAATTTTAAACATAACCAGAGGACAATCTTTGAAGCTCTATACCTTACTCCTCTTAAGTAGGTACTTCAATTTAATAGAAGGAAAATACCACTTATCCTATTTTTATTTTCATATTCAAAAGAAAGACATTTAGTGAGTCTCTAATTTTATGATCATTGTATATTGAAGTCATTGGTCAAGAGAATCTGCCCAAATTTCGCGAAAATCTAAGGCTTCATTGAAACCAATAATTACAGTATAAATAATTGATTTAATGGACGCATCAGGTGGACCGTATCTCCTTACGCCTTCAAATAATGCTTTTTATTATACCTTCCTATAGTTAAAACTAAAACGAAAGGACATTATTTTTTTTACGTTTATCTGATGATCAATCATAGTTTTATATTTTACGCAGTTCAATTTGCGCCTTCCGGCAAAATTCTTCTGATTTGCTTCTTCCTGCCCATTCCAGCAAATGGAATTCGCTCCATTCCGTTTGAGATATGTGCACACGATTTTGGGACACCTGAATGTAAAGCCATCGTAGTTTTTCCCGTTCCTCGAAAAAATTCCTCTTGCCCAAGCGTCCTTTATAGCGCCAAACCTTCGCATCGCGGTATGGCGGCGATATATACGAGGCTCCAGCCAAAAGCATGCCTATGTTTCAGAAAGCACGCGACCGCCTTAGTCTTACTTTGAGCGAAATTTATATTCTGCCAGGCAGACCGGTCGATTTTCCTCTCCCATAGCTTCCGTCCCCCATTCCCTTGGCCTTCGTTTCCTTCCTTCCCCCCTCCCTCTGTCCCTACCTTCCACTCGCGGGCGTCTAACTTCTCCACTCCTCGCTCCAAAATCCTTCTCTCGCCCTCTCTTTCCTAATCTCAGTCAGTCAACAGTCTCAGACTCTCGTCCTGCCTTCCACCAATAATCACGGGCGCACACAAACATTCCACCCCGCAATGCGGAGCCAAAGGCATTGTGTTCTCCTCTTCGCCGGTGGTGCCGAGAGTAATAAGGATGGGGTACTGAATGAGAAGGAATGAGGAAGACAAAAGAAAGAATGGCCACCATCGAGACAAGGAAATCTTAGCATGGATATTGCCATACAATCGAGGGTAGATGATGCAGGCTAGTTTAATCTAGTTCTTTTAATCTTTTAGAAAAAAATATACTCTCCCATCGATATTGTTCTGCTTGTTCAGAAAAAAAATGCACGACAAAATCCTCGAGAGATAGAGAGGGACTTGATGTCAATTTCTGCAAATAAAAATTTTATAATGGCACGTTTTCTCCAGATTGATTATTGCAACTTAATTATTTAACGTCAACGGAGCATAATTATAAAATTTGAAATCGATACAAAATCAATTGGGGATGGCAACAAAAGGTTTAATCGATCTGCATTCAGTTTACTTCTCACCCAAAAGCTAAGTTAACGTTGCTTGATTTTTGGGAGCAACAGTATCTATTATGTTCTTACTTAATAATATTTCACGATATTGATTTAATGAGTCATCGACATGAGAGTTGCGTCTAGTTTTTTCGAAAGGAAAACCTGATGTTCATTTAATTTCCGTATGGATGCTGCCTATTCCAAATAAACTGCTTCACTTGTTAGTTACAAGATATTACGAATTGCTGTTTTACGATACATATTTAGTACGATAAGTGTATTGCCTTGACAGAGAATGATGAATTCATGGCAGAATACGTGTCTATTACCGAATTAATTAAGCCATTCAAAATGCCAAACTATACCTATAGTGTTGAAGTGCTTTGAAAATCAATGAAAAAGTGATGGAAAAAGAATTTACCTCAATTGCCGCATATACCCCACCAGCTGCGTCATATTGCCACCCCAAATTGTTCACCTGTAGATTTTGATAGCCGATATAAAGCGTAGATCGGACGAAAGTTTCCCAAAGTTTTCTCAGATTTCAAAATGAAAGGTCACATCATTAGAACACTAAAAACCCGATAACACCCACCCACTGGTAAAATTTCACAATATTACGGTTTACAATTAATGTCAGTCAGGTATCACCTTATAAATCTCATCTTCATCTGCGTGGTTTGAGCTTTCTGAGTTCGAGACATAAATGCGATAATCAAGCAAAATAAATGCGTATAAAGAAATATGCAAATGAGTTTATCAGATGGAGGGACGGTGGACAGATTTTTTCGCCTACAAAAGCCTGGAATTCGAAGGTTTTCAAATTTCGAAAAATAATTCATGAAAGCACCAATGGTTTTCGCGATAGAATGATGCTAAAATTCGACATTCGTACAATTCGATAGTTTAATAACACGGAAATTGACTTTCTGGACTATAAAATTGTCATTTTCGAGTTTAAGTTACAGGTTAGAGAGCCAGTGAAATGAAAACTTCGTTGGCATTGGAATTAAAAAACGTTAAGCAGACAAAAGAAAATAAGACCGTTTGTTCCTCGTTCCACAAAAATAATGTCATTCTATAAATTTTAAACGAATAATCTGTTATTTCAGTACCGTAGCAAAGAAGAAAAGTGAAAGCATCCTATATTGAGGTCTTCATAAACATCCATTTATACCGCACGTAAATAGCAGACGGTTGTACATATGATATATGCAATCCATTATTTTCGAATTACGATCCGGAAAAAGGTTCGATGCAATCCTTCGGTGCAATGGGGTTTTTGGAAACTTTTCGAGACGTTTCGCATCTTCGTACATCGATGATCTGTTTCGAGGGATCGACGATCTGACCAAGGGAAGTAAAATTTCAGGATCGTTACCAATGCACGAATCCTAAGCACCGACAGGGGAAGATACTTGAACTAACGGGCACTCAAAGTGACGTCCACGAAGTTGAGGTAGTAGCGTCAGCCGTTTGAATTCTCGGAAAACAGGACAAAAAATCTTAGTACATATATCTTTGTATCAGCAACTACAGTAATTGGTAATCCTAAGCATTACACCTAAGTACCATTACACGTTTCTAAAAACCAGTGGCAATTCGTCCTAAACATAGTTCTCCAAAACTGTCGAGGAAAGAATATAAAATGGAGTAGGGGGTTGGTGTGGGAAAAAACAAAGGTAGGAAGAAAGAAGGATATGCGTTGCAGACGAGAGAAAGTTGGATATGTGACACATAATTACGAGGGGGGAGGGAAAGGACATTTTTTAGAGTTTGGTTAAAATGAAAATTGAAGGGTAAGAATGTGACGGAGATGGGGAGAGGGGGTGGGCTCGAGGAGCCGGAAGAAGGGGAAGGGACAAGACGTACAGGTGGGCAGGACGCGTGCAGGAGTTAGGGGAGGAGAAAGCGCTCTAGCGTTGGAAGAAAAGTGAGGAATTGCGGAGGGGGAAGAGGGAGGGGTGATTCCTGGACCGGAGGGAGGAAAGGGTAGGCGAGGATAGGAACAGTCACAAAAGGTTGAAGGGTGTCTCCCAGTCCTTTCCAAACGAGAGATTATGTGCTTATAAAGCCGTAAGAAGACAGGGAGAGTGAATGACTTTTTTTTGTTTAGGTGTTAATGAGGGAGAGAGATGGGGGAAGGAAAATATATAATGGAAGTGGTAGGCGGAGTCCATCGGAAAATGTGTAGAGGGGAAGACGAAGGACGGAGGGAGCCAACGAGTGGGATGACGATGGTTGGGGAGAGTAAAAAAAAACAAGGGGGGAGGGAGGGAGTGGGGAGTGAGTGGGAGTGCATGAGAGAGATTGGAGTAGGGTAGGGGGGATCGCCGCTGGGATGTGAGCGGATGAGATATTCGGGACGGGTCAGCGGGAGGCCTGGGGATGGAGCGACACTCTGGGAGAGGGGAGGGCGACTGACCCGAGTGGAGGGGATAATGGGAATAGAGGAAAAGGGATGTGAAAGAGAAGGGGATTATCGGACGACAGAAAATTAGGAAACAAAGAAAAAAATTCATTATTTTTAAAGGTCGACATTTCTCTGTATTTTTATGAGACATAAGCCTCCCGCAATGAGGTTAAAAAGGATGCTCCACGTATAAGTCCGGAGGAGAAATAGTTCAAAGACGGAATAACATAATTCTAAACGTAAATATTTCAGGGGAGTATTTTGTGAAATTTCTTCATCGCTGTATAAGTCAAAGGGAATATGTGGCATTATTGCTGGTAACTAATTTAGAACTTTTAACATACATCAGTCCATTTTAAGGAAGATGTGATCCAACGAAAGTCCTTGATAAAATTAAAATTCACCGATTCATTACAATTCAATCGCCCTTCATTTCCTCCTTGATGAAAATGTCATTTTCCGGGGGTGAATTTCAAACACAGAAATGAAATAAAGAAATTCCTGTGTCCATTAACCCGTAACTCAATTAACCGAGTTTGAATTATATTTAGCATAAATATGAGTAAAAGATTATCTGACTCGAGTTTTCCTCGATCACTGATTTGGTAATAAAATAATTTGTTAACTCTCTTTATGGCAATCAGTAAGGTTTTATTGTAGCTAAAAAATTAACATGAAGTGATTTCTATATGTTGCTCTGAGAAGAGTTAATATTTTTTCCACCTTTCTTCGAAAATGAAGTACTATATACCAACTACCAAAACACCCCGGCGTTTGAAATGTCAAACATTTCAATCGCGTGATTTGTATGCGTAATACATATACGGTGAGTTAAATGAACGTCTGTACGAAACAAACAGAAAGCTTCTAGGACCACTGGTAAATGGAATTCATCTTCGGGCTCACAAGTATATGACATTGAAAAATTGATAAGTGCGGAAAATGAAAAATGTGTAGAAAGTTGGGTTTACGAAGAACAGGAAATTAAACAACCTTAATTACAAAAAGCATGCTGGAACACAGATGGGACATTAGAGGTGGTAAAATGGCCAATTTAAAAAATCAATACATGGAAGAGGATAAATTAAAAGGAAACGCAGCCACTTGTCCATAATCATTTTGCGAGGACGCAAGACTTGGAGGCTTAATTTTTATAAACAGTCCATGTAGAGAGAAAATTGAAATTTCATTAAAAAAAGAGAACTGATCCGTGGGTAAAATTCGTGGATGAATACCTAGTGTGAAGGAAAATTGGATAAAATACAGAGCAAGGGAATAATACAACGACAATGACGAAACGATCCTTCACCAATAAAAACCTAAAAGGCTCTTTCAGCAGGCTTGTCAAATTTGCTTTCGGTTATTCTCGTTAATTTTTACAGGACGCGTTTACTGAAGAGACATTTATAAAGGGGATGAATTTCCACTTCTAATTACTTAACGTCAAACAGAGAGAAAATGCTTGTTTGATGCCTATCAACTTCGAATAATCATTTATTTTCAAACAATTTCATTCATTTTTGGCGATAATAAATAGATATTATAGGAATTAACGAGAAAAATGCTATAATTTTTCAATATTTACACTTAACTGTTTTTGAAACATGCTTTAGTATTTTAAAAAATCCAATTCGTCTAGCGACGAGATTTCCCTCCGGAAATGCCTTCGTGATTAGGTAATGTATTTTTGCTACTAGGGTGCCAAAGCAGCTTTAATTTGACCTTCAGAAAAACGAATTTTATGATTATATCCATAGCTGAGAACGAAATAGACAGAACAAATATTCCTCTAATGCCTAGGCCAAGAATTTCGGAAATCCGTAGCTTGAATCCAATTCACAGTGTGACTTTCTAAAGAAAAATACGGCACATTTCGGTAACGCATGGGTTAGGTACAATATCTCACATTGACTACATGGATGACATTACCGGGTGAAGAAAGGATTATTTAGGTATAGTGTTTCTTGCTGCAGCTCAAGCTCGCGTTATTTCACCTCAATCACGGCGACGAACCTGGAACTCCAATGTGAGTACCACTGGTTTTGGATGCGAATTCATTTTGTGAAGCTTTTAGGAGACTGAAAATCTTGGGCGCCAAGAAGCAGCCGTAATGCTAATGGTAGAGACTGCAGAATCCACTCTCATAGAGGAGTGGAAAATGCTTGCCTAATGGAAATAACACTCGCCATTGCAAACACCATAAAACACTGCACGCATCTGTGCCATCCCCGTAGATAGCACAAACAGAAGCGGCATGCAATATGTTACGTTACCCGTTAGCTTTATTTTTATTCTTCAGCAGCCCTTTAAATAATTCTGTTTGACCCTTCCTTTTCTCTCCAATTTGAATTCTCTCTTTCCACCGAGTTTAATTAATAATAATTATTAATAACACGAAAAAAAGGTAAGATTCATCATTTTTCAAAACGTTTCTTTTAGGTAATTATAAAAAAAATATTTCCGCCACAACTGTGGAATAAAATAAAATGAAAAGAGAGTATGTCATTGAATTTTTCAGCTATGCTTAAGAGCAAAATATGTAAGAGATGAGTAAAAATGATGAAGACAAATATACTTTATTAATTAATAACTTCCTCAATTATTTTAATTTCACGGAATTAAATGAACTCTACCCAAGTAGACACTTTTTCCAATTTGCAATAATTAAGTAAACAGAACATTATCTTTATTAGTTGCCATAAAAAAGCACACATTGCGAATTGATACTGCATGGTGAGTGATTAAGCCCAACTTAAAAATAATCATCTCTTATCAAACGAATTAAAAATCATGCTGCATATATCTATAAGGATTTAGGGGAGTTACAAGCGTGTCCAATGAATCATCAGTTTGGCAAATGAGAGATCAGAGCTCCTTTGCGTTTAAACCCAACCGCTTAACTGAGACAAAGTGGTTTTGGTGCTGGAATAAACGGCCATAGTCTATTGCCTTATCCTTTTGACTTAACGGGACAACTTGTACTGAATGTAGAAAACATCTATGTATTTATTAGTGTAAAATAGCAACTACAAATTTTTCCACTAGAACAAGAATTCATCACTGAATCCTATAGTCACGTTTAAGAGCCAGTGCATTCATATTTATTCACTAATTTTTTTCATTGTGCTAAAATTTACACACATAAGACGCCGAGAAGACCGTCATAAAAAATTCAAAAATATTTCTCGCATGATATTATCCCTTACGTCAGCTATAACTGCCTTTATCGCTGTCAATTAACCCTGTTTTGCTCCCTTCATATTTTTCCTTATCTTCATTTCGCGAAATCTCTCGGCAGCATTTGATACCTCATTACATTTAATGTTATGTGCGCTTGAAATCACGACTCATCGTTTTATTTCACGTCGTTTCACTTGCTTCCACCTCCTCATTTCTTTCTCATCAATTTCTCCGAGCATCAAAACCAATACTAACGCAGTATTTTCGAAATCAAGTTCATTTGAAAGACGTTACTTCAATTATCGTTACTGAATAAAATATATCTCTAAGTATTCAAATGTAATCTGAAATACAAAAAAAGCATTTTATTTGAACTAAACAACTACTTATTCGTTAAATCCCCTAATCGAAATAAAGTATTTGCACACTATTTAACTTCTTTCTATACTTTTCTTCGTGTTTTCAATCTTCTTTCCACCTACGCAAGCCGAGGGCACGTCATTGGTATTTCATTCCTCTCTTTTTCATACATATTACCCCCACAACATACGGAAAAAAACAAAAACTAAAACGACGGGTATAGCATCACAATTTGAACAGCAGTCGCTCGAAGGACCGAGCGTGGAGTAAAGGAATGTCTTCTTTTTCATTTATTCTGGCAAAGCGAGAAGAGAGACTGGAGGGGGTCCCGAAATAGCTTGGTCTCAAGGCGAGGTCCGAGGAAGGCGAGAGAAATTATGGAAGAGGAGGAGCGAGAGGAGTGCGCCACGCGCCAACTCACCTCTCCTTAGGAGTTCGAGGAAACTAAAGTGGGGAGAATTTCGGGAGAAAAGGGAAGGAGATGCGGGAGTGGTGGACGATCAACTTTAAAAGTAAAAGAATCAGGACTCGTAATAGTAATGTACTACGAGCGAAACTGGGAACGGAGATATAGTATACAGCTTTCAGTGAATTTCAAGAATCTGCTGTCGTCCCAGGGAGATAAATTCGGCGTCCTTTTGCGCACAACTAAGACGCGTAAAATATTGTAGCAAGCAAATATTCAACACATTTCATTAAAGCCTAAGATTTTCGATGACCCTATAAGAGCGTGCAACATACACTTTCAACTCGGGGAACCCCTCTAGGACAGATAAACGGAATTGAAGTATAATATCGTAGGATGAGAAGCTACTTTTTTAAAGATTTTCCAAGTCTCTAAGAAAGAGTTTCGCACCGTAAACGTCTCCATTTCTCGGATTGAAAAATTATTGTTATTTTTTTTAGCCTAATATCTTTGAGGATATTAGTTTTTAAATAGGTCTCTTGTGACGCCCGACCCGGAATGCACTGACACTGAATTTAAATTCAAATGTTAAAGAGAGGAGAGGGAAGATTAGGGAATGCTAATCGAAGAAAAAATGAGGGTCGAGAGTGAGCGAGAATCTCGACTCGTGGCATATATGAAAAGAATTCGAGGGAGCGGTCTGGTAGCAGACGGAATTAAGAAGCAAAGTGCGGCGGCGCGGGAGAGAAGGGAGAATGCGGGACGCGTAGTGAGTTTGAGGGAGGAAAGGGGGATGGAATTAAAGAAGCAACGATGGGGGAGGAGGGGGAGGCGGCGGAAGGGGAAGACGTGGTTCCAGACTGCGAGCCATGGAGCGAACGAGAGATCACGGACCCCGGAGGGGCTCGCGTGGAAATGAGCGCCGGCGCGCACGCTCGAGTCATTTGTTTCGACTCGCGTCAATTCTCACTAATGTCTCGGAAAATTCAGTCCCTCTGGAGAGCGTGCGAAAATAAAAGTGGGCTTCAACCACCATTGACTTGCCTCGACTCTGACCAAACTTTGCCGGAAATGAGAAGAGTGGCGGGGGGGGGGGAGGAGGGAGGACAAGAAATATCCGATGGTCTTATTTGTGGGAGGTGACAATGGATGCCTGGGGAAATGGCTTCATTTACACGCCGTGATGGAAGAAAATTTTGTTTCCATGGACTTATGGCGGACCATTGATCGTTTAAAGATATCCATAGGATTTTATTCAAAAATATTCGTGAGGAATTAGGATGCTGGTAACACACATGCAAAATAATAAAATGTACTCTTTGCCATGAATCTTAACATTAAAAATAGAGTATTTCTCAAGTCATTACACTTCCTTACGTTTTTCTTGAATCGTCCCCTGAGTAACTTACTCAAATTTGCGATAATTGGTCCTAAATAAACGTCAACATTAACTGTTAATATGTATTACTGTACATAACCTTTATTCAATTTGACACAAAAGTAATTATGGATGAAATGATGAAAAAATTCACACTTCCTCAGTGAAACAATTTGAGGCATGAAGTCTGCATAAACAACTAAATATGGCTATTCTAAATTTCATTTAACCAAATATTTTCAGTTTCGACCTAAAAATTCTATTTATTGGCAGAGAAGCACTTGGCTCCCGGTAGTTTAATTTAGGAAAAATTAAAACTTTAACCATTAATAAATATGTTAACTATGTAATTTGTCCAGATTGAGTGACTTTGGTGAGGATGATTGATTGTTTACGTGCGTTCAGGCGATCTCAAAACTTAAATTTCTTTTGGCATACCGATTTCAATTTTTTATCTTGAACATTAAATTGTCCCCGATTCCACTTTTAAATAAGCATAAAATAATTTTCATTGTTCCGTGCACCTTTGCTCCCTCTCTGCCGATTTGTTGTTTTAAGTCTTCAGTATGGACTTATCCCTTCTTACTACTGTAAATGACAAAACTTGCATAGAGTTAACTCGTTTGGTATGGAGACATTAGAGTTTAAGTCCAATATAACTCTCAAATGTAATAATGGGATGATGCCTTTAAGCAGGACGGGAAAGGGGAAGGACAAATAAGAATTGGAAGGAGGCTATAAACCTCCGTTGCAATAAGTGAAGATTAATGAAGAGACCAGAATGAGAGGAATCTAGACATCGGTAACCATCGAAAGATGTCCAAAAACTGACAATAATAAGTGCATAAAAAGTTACAATTTACATTAGCAAAATATCTTCCCACCTGGAAGTCACTTACGCAAATGTGAAAGTGTTCCCGCGAATATGGGCATACTATATGAATCACCAATATGCCAGCACTCCAAGTATATTCAAATAATGAAAAAAGGCTCCCTTTCTGATTCAAGGGATTGCATCGCTGGGAAAATCCAGGTGAGATACGATACATCATTATTATTAACCATGTGATATCTCTGATTTTACGTTTACAATTTTCGTTTATCTTTTAAAGACTGCACTCTAGATATCAAATGTTTCATACCATCCAGTTTGAAAAATGTAGATGTCAATCATAGTTTTTCAGAGAAATACATAATTCCTCATGTTTTTCCGTATCGGGGTTGAGTGAAACTAATTATAATGTCAAAATGTTAATTTTTGTTTACTGTAATAAATTATGTTCAATGTTCCCGGGCATACACAAAACACGTCTGGAATCTACAATAAATTATGGATAAATATTTAGTTCATCAAAGAAATCAGAGTATTATTAAAGCAGTAATTCGAGATAGTTTTATAAACTATTTCGAAACAACTTGATTCACTTAACTTGTATTCACAGTTAGGGCACTGAAGATATCCATTTAGAAAATGGTGTTATTTTGAAACCTTAGTGTAACGCCACATGAAACTAGTAACAAAATATGCCTCCGATTTGGCTGCTGACATTAAAACTAGCAACTATGCTTTCAATAGACACTATAATATATGCCTACAATTTTAAATGCAACATTAGTTTTTAATGCAGCAAAAAAAGTGCCTATACATTGGCATCAGAAATGAAAACAAACAATATCAAACCGTAAAGTTATACTTGCACCTATATCATGTGCTTAAATGTATAATACGAAATAATACCGTTTGTGTTAGGATGTGTATTGCCATTTTTTTCCATATCTTTGGTGCTGACGCCATTGAATGCGATCGTCGCTACTGGGAGAAATCCGAGAGCAAGAGACAGTGTCTCTGCAAGCTTTAAGCAAATGATCCGAAAATAGGCCGCGCAGACGATTTAGTAATTTGTTTCCGCTGCGGTAATATTCATAACGGCGGATGGAAATGGAAATGCTCGATGGTCAAGAGGGACACCGAAGTGGTAGAGCACAGTAAGAGGTTAGATGGAATGAGAGAGAGAGAAGCCGGGAGGGGGGCAGTTCAGACGGAAATAATTCTTCAGAGCAAAGAGAATGAGGGCATTGTGTTAGTGCCGTAATGGCTCGGCGCTGCTTCCATGAAGACGAGATGAGGAATGGCGCGTGGGCAGTTGGGGGGGGGGGCGGAATAGAGAGATCAAAGAGTTCTCAAATCTCTGACCAGAGCGAATAGAAGGGTTTAAAGCGATTAGGTAGAAATTCCGAAGAGGAGGTAGCAAAAGGAATGCCGTTGGGATGGGTAGAGGTGAGGGGGTTTTCAGGTGTACCGCGAATTAGAATGGGACTGACTCCAAAGCAACCGAAGGGCCAGTGGCATGGGCATTCCTGCACAAAGGATTAAACAAATGTTTGGGATTTCGAAGACGGCCGCGTTTACGGGTAAGGAATTCCACGTCGCCAAAGATAAATGAGTCTATTAAAACAGTTTTTAATCCCCTTGCACCAACCATGGCTTCAGCTCGAGCACGAAATTACAGTTTATTATCGCGCTTTCCAAAGTACGAACGTGATGGTATTTTTCTGGCTTGGGGGGAGGGACAAGGCGGACCCCATTAGTCATGGGTGTGTGCGACCTTCCGGAGGATCTCGCGATCTGACGCTGGCCATCACGTAGTTCATTAAAATAATTCCGCAAACGTATCACTTAAAGAGGCAAAGGGGACGATTTGCTCACGCAAAACTTTTACGGGACTCAATACCAAGCGCGCGACTACGCATTTAAGCCTGAGATTTCAGCTCTAACAGAGCATTTTCATCACAATACATAAGAGAGAATTGAATAGTTTTGATGGTGTGACTAATTTCTCACTTTTTTAAGTTTCAGTGCAAATTCAAGTTTAATGGCGTTTAACAAGAATCTTATTTCGCAAAAATTGTTAAAAATTGAAAAAAAAAGTTTCAATAAAGTTCATCCTGATCGACGAGATAAGAAATACCGACTGTTTCTAAACATTGGCAAAAACTTTAAATGTACTCCATTAATTCATCATCTTTCTTATGATGTTACAGAAAGATATTAAGGGACACAATTTTATTAAACCAAGTCTGAATACAAAAAAACGGGAGAAAATGAGAAAAACGATTGTTGAAAAAGTCGGTATTGAAGTTTCTGGAGTAACCAATGCAATGAATAATATCCCTTTCGACAAATTCAGGAACATTTTTTTTAGATACAGATTATTTATATTGACATGATAATGTTTGCAAGAAAACCAAATAGTCCCTAAGAAATCAAATTACGATAATTATAGACGGGAAGGTCTGCAAGACATTGCTTTCCGACTAATGGCGTGGCGTGCATACTTTCGTGGAACTGGAGCCTTGGCCTCAACCCCATAAATTGGATATATATGGCATGACACCAAATTACGAAACTAGAAATTGGCTTGGGATTAATCAATGCACCGAAAAATTCATGCTTCGCTAAATTAACATGACATTCAGCTATGAACCTGAGTCTTTAAGTTATTTTTAAAATGACCTTTTGCTTGAAAAAGGAGGGATTTTTAGTCAAACGAGCGGGAAAAGGAATTTGAACCGCTGTCCCGGAGCATATGAAATATATTTATTTTAATTGAGTGCTTCAGTATCACTGGGACTTAATTTTGCCGACGGACGAAAAAATAATGAAGATATTAAAACAACACGATATTATTATCATTATTAATCCGGTTGAAAATCATTTTTTAATCTGCATGCAGAAAAATCAACTATATAGTTTATAATATTATTAAGACTAAAAACTTCATATTAAGCATGGAGTAGTGCATTTCGTAGGCCCTAGTCAGCTATAGTGGGAAAACTAATTCTGAATGCCTTGAAAAATAAACGGCGCAGCTTCAGTATCTCAGTGCGGCGGCTTAAAAGATATCTAATCCCACTTGGAGGTATTAAAGTGCTGCTGCCACTTCAAATATTGCTGGAAAATAACTGCCAAAGAATATCACTGGAAGTATTTTTATTTTTTTCTATAAAAATGCCATGTACAAATAAGCATCATGAATCCTCGCAAATACGAAATAGCCGACTGAGGATACGGTCGTGCCCAGCAGAAAGGCAGGAAAAAAATATCCGTGTTCGTCATCAAGCGAAATATTTGTGATAGCTGGAAAGGAGTGGAATTTTAAGATTATGAATGACGGAGGAAACAAGGAAATCAGAAAACATAAAAATAATAAAGAAAGAGGTACATAAAAATGAATTACGATTGTATAATGTGAGATAAAAAGAAATCAGAAACCACCGGAGCTATGGTCCCATAGAAGATAGCTTCCATAGTAGGTACAGACTCAGCCTGTGATAGTCAAAGCTCTTATAGTCAAGAACGGAAAAGGTTGAATAAAATGAAGATAGGTGAAAGTTAATAGAAATAATATAATCGCCAAAGATAATAAATGAATCGATAAAATTTTATTTATAAAGATAAAAAAAGGTCCATCAGTACTCGCTGGCATAGATTTGATGCCAAAAAGATCTTGGGAGAAAACAGTCACCATCAATTGGAGGTTCATAAATATGGAAAAACCACAATGATAAATTATTTTAGAGTTTTAAACTGATAAGGAATTGATGCTAACTTTTCCAGCTTCAAATCCCATTACAAATGCAGGCATAATGATAAAATTCTTAGGGATGCAAGAAGATACGTAATTGAATATTAATAAATAGGCATATAGCTTGCAGCAGGGCTGATCCGCTGAGCTCACGAAGGCAGATGAACAGTTAAATTATCATTTTGTGCCCGCGAAATTTCAATTAACTTTCCAAAGGGTTTAAAAATAAGGGAGATCTAATAGTTGGATTCAAAAGCTTTTATTTTTAAATATGAGAATAAAATATTAATGAAAAGTTGATAATGTTCTAAATAAGAAGGAAAAATACTCTGTGCATACAAAAATGATGGGAACGCATGGATTAATAGTAAGACGATTGTAGCGTCAGTTAGGCAAATTTTCGTCGTAAAATCATCCAGGACCGTCGCCGCATTTTCCACAAACACTACACAGAAATACAATTTGAAATAGACTGTAGTGCGCCAAAACCGACAAAATTTCAAGAGAAACTTATTTCACGAAAAGTTCCGTACTAAATATCCAAGAATATGAAAAAAAATAAGGAAAATGTAGAATTTAATCACGGATTTACGGAGCTGGAAATGACAGGGGATAATCCGAAAATATTAAATGCGAGAAACAGGTAATGAAAAAGAGCAGTTTAGTAAAATTGAAATATGAAAATCAAATAGTCACTTGCTTGTGTTTCCTCCGCGTATTTCAAGAAGTTCATCCGAACTTGTATAGCTGATGAAAGTATGACAGGATATTAAAGAGACAAATTGGAGACATAAGAAACATTGACATCAAGTGAGTGTAACCCCTTGACCACCGGGCTATGCCTAGCCCGCTGTGCGTTCGTGATCGCACCTTGCATTTAGAGTGCATATAATGCTTTTTTCGTAAACTTGGCAAACTGATAACAAGCGATTGTGGCCCGTTGACACTTAAATATAATTCGGCTTTGAAATCAGAATTCATTGATACGTGTTGTACAGACGCAATCATAAGTCATGACGAAGAATGGGCAATCGGTTTTAAGCTTGTCATTGCAATGGGACTTATCAGTCAGACCTTTTTAACTTATAAACTGACGAAATTGTATAATGTTAAGGGCCGGAAGTACCACTGTCAGTAGGTAGCTAGGGGATCAAGCCAAAGCTCCAGTCAGACAACCAATTGAGGGTTTAAGTTCAGTGCTGAGTTCATTGAGGGAATATTAGACAGCAGGTGTAGCAGTTCAGATCCACAATTCATAAATTAAAAAAAACATAGTAACTAAGGACATTATAAGACTTGGTTCGCCAAAACAGGATGTATAATTATAATATTTAAATAAAGGATGCAAAAGAGGACGAACAATATTTAATCAAGATTTATATAAGATAAAAGTCAAGTCAGCGTTAAGGAGCGTGGTTTCTCAAGCTTTATTGACCCTATCGGGAACGAGATGAGCGCAGAATAAAGAATTTTTAGTCTTTGGTAAAAAGACACGAGAAAAAAATACTCGAGACGGATTAATAATATTGATTGATGTGTTGTATATATTTGGGGAATTGTATGTATAATGCATTATATACATGCATGTGGGTGTATATCATAAATTTCTTTTTTATAAAGCAAATTTAATTGAAAAAGGAAGTTAACGTATTTTTATCATGGCAACGACACTTGTTAGTGGGCGTGCATTTTCTTGATGAAATGTGACTTTCTTACCTGCCTAACCAGGCCTTTTTTCGTATATCTTTTGCTGCAATTGGTCCAGGAGGTTACCGTGTTATTATCAAATAATTTTTACACCGGAGGAAAGATAATCTATCCAAAGAATCCCTTTCGCATCCTAGAAAACTGAAGCCGTCACCTTTCCGGCCGACCGCATTACCTTTGCTATCTTTGGTGGCGGTGAATCAACATGTTTCCACTGCTTTGACTGCTGTTTTGTCTCTGGGGTGCACGCACCACAGATCTGTTCCCGAGCCACCGACGCGTTACGTGTTTGTGGATAAAGGGTTACCTATTACTGCGAGGAAAACTCGTTACTCTAACGCTGGCATCTGGTGGTGATTCCGAGAACCTTTCAAACTACCCTCGTGCGAATTGTTGCCACACCCGCCTTGCTCCCCCGATTTTGCTCCATCAGATTTCCATCTCTTCCCCAAGCTCAACATTTTCCTCGTGAACGGAGATTCTACTCAAACAAAGAACTAACAGCCGAAGTAGACGTATATTTTGCAGCCCTAAAGAAATCTAATTTTCGAGATGGAATCAAGGCATTGGAATATCGCTGGGCCAAGTGCAATAGTATACACGGTGACTACACTGAAAAACCAAAAACGTTTCACTGAGGTAAGCCGTTTATTTCTATTCCACTCCGAAAACTTTTTAAATTACCCTTGCATTAGACATAATGTATTTAATAATAATTTTAATTCTCAATGAAGTAATTGCACCATTTTAGTATTCTTGTAAAGGCTAATCATTGCAAATAGGGATGAGTTTCAGTTTTACGAAGTTAATAACTGTAAAAATACACATCGGTGATCAAGTGCATCGAAATGTGAATATTTCACTGTTTTCATCAAATAATTTGATGATTTTTATGCGAATCCACTCCAAGGAAATCTGAAACGCGCGGTATTACGTGGAAAAATTAAAACACCTTTACGTATGTGTAGGCAATTGCAAACGGAACGCTATTGACCAAAGAGGAATTGAAACTGTTATAACATTTACCCTCTCAATCCGTCCTCCGCTCACTGATTTCAACGTGCCCCGTGCTCTCAGCCTCGTCCATTTCATCATGCTTGGCTCCTCCCTCGTTCCCCGCGCTTCATCCCTCCTCCCCTCTTCTCCTTCTCACCCCATTTATCTTCCGCACTCTGAACTAAACGCAACTGTGAACAACAGGTTGCCGATTTCAACACAGGGATGCGAGAGGACAACAAAAATACGAACAGGAAGGAATTAAAAAAAAATACCGAAAGACGAATTCACTCGACGTTCAGAAGAAGAGACCATAAATAACCGGGGAGAGGAGAGGAGAATCTTCTCCCATTAATTCGTAAAATGTCATAATTACGAAACGCCCAAGCTGTGTTTTTCGGGTGAGCATAGATATTTTTTCTGGGAATCACATTAGCGGTGGGGCGAAAGGATGTGCTTAAGTAGGTGCCTCTAAGGAACAATTTGGGATGGACGAGAATTTCTATAAAATATGAAAATAATCGGCGGTTGTAGGGCAACCATAAATGAAAACAATGAGCACTTAAAACGTGTGCAAGGCGTATAACAGTATGGGTATAAAAAGAGATAGTTAATCGTTGCAAGTCTTACGACAGATTTCCGCTAAATTTAGAGTTTAACCTTTGAGAGTTTTGCACATTTTTCGTAGAAAACCACTCGAGGTACAGATATTATGGTTCCTACATTGATGAATTGAACATTTTTTATTTCTTTCAAATTACTTTCGGAATACCGGCCTAGACATAATTGTAAGCACTTGACCATATATTTGGAGTATACAATTCATGGAGCAGAAAATATTTCCGTTGAGAGAAGGGGATGAGTTAAGCTCAATCATTATGTGTGAATGAAATGAATGGATTATCCTTTAAGATAGCATTACACAATCCTCAATTTCAGGCCTATATCTGTACGCAAACCTATTAATTAGAGCAAAAACTAATAAATGAAAAGCCTAAATTTGCCCCCACGACGAATACTATCTTACGATCGCTTGATCATTTACTCGAATCTCAGTATCTCGTATAATAATAATCACAATTTTCTCTTTTTCGGATATTTAGCCAAGAGTCCTCGAATGTTATTTTCCAATTTCAACATTGAAACTATCTAAACGGGAAATATTTTGCTTCAATATAAACATGTAAATCCTTTGGATAAAAACTATGCAAATACCAGCGAAGCATGCGTATTTAAAATGCACAATGTCACATCTATATTTATTTTTTAAAAGAAAATCACACGAAAATGAACACATTAAAGTCCTATTTTTAGCAAGAAAATTCCTCCGAAGTGCACATACAATAATAACAGGAAAATAACAATCCCAGCTGTAAATTAAGGCGTCGTGCATAGTACTTTGAAAATTGCAATTACTAAGAGTAGGGAAAATTATTACTGCGGAGAGCACGAAACAAAAATCGTGTAATTAAAACCAATAAAAAGTCTTTTGTATAGAGAATAATGGATTCTGAGTAGGGGAAACAATAAATAATGGGTGAAAATATTACCTCTTTCGAACCATAATAGCGCGCCATAGAATTACTATTCAAAATGTTAACATAATAAACGTAGAGGCGTATTGATGCATTGGTTTGTGAAAAACGATGTCACATGCAGTCGGTGGCAGTGAATGGAATGAGACGGGAAAATGGAAAATACGAGATGAAAAGGAATACTGATGAAAGATTATAATACCGTGTAAGTGAAAAAATGAATAATTTCTGATTTTGGTATGCATACGTATATGTGTATATATAGTTGAGCATAATTGTGAATATATATATATATATATATATATATATATATATATATATATATATATATATATATATATATATAATGTATTACACTTAGCACTAGTGGACACAGACAAAAATACATTATTCACGTCCGTGAGACTTTCAAAAAGTGTTATATATATATATATATATATATATATATATATATATATATATATATATATATATATATATATTCGTGCATAATTATGTATATATTTACTATATAAAATAAATAAATCATGAGCGTGAATGGTTGCTCGAAATAATCTCTAAAAAACGAAAAAAAACTTGTATAGGCATTTCAACACTATGCAAGGTGAATTAGATATTTTCCAAGAGATCAAATTGAAAAACAAATAATATTATATAAAAACAGTATTAATACAAAATAAATATAAAATAAGTATGCCCGAAACCCTAATTTCAACGTAAGTACTGAGTAAAGACTCGCAATTAAAGAAATAGTAATTTAGTACAGAGAAACAGCAATATAACGATGTTACGAAGGTTTTTACCGAAAATTGAAATTCCATTAGTTTTGATGTTTAGCATCAATCAGTTTTCTTGAACTCAATACTGTTTGCAAACCTCCAGCAGACCACAATCCAACATATCCAAAGAGATTAAACGCTTGAGATGAAACCCTAGTGCATGTAAGTGCCCTTTATTCTATATGCCAAAATAATATTAGATAGGTACCAAAATTGCCAATTCAATACAGTAAAAATGATAAATTACAAAAGGTTTTCATACGACCCATTAAACCAACATTATTCCACCCGCAACACGTTCCCCTGCAGGCATCAGTTGGGGAAAATCAATGCTAGTCACGAACTCGGAATCTTCCTCAGAACATAAGAGCTATCGATCAAAATCAAGCCATAGGTCTTTTAGAGGAACAAAACGATATGCAAAAGCTCATGAAACGATTCTTGGAAACCTATCCCCTTTTATATTTAGGCCTGAATTTCGCGATGACAGCGCGAAACATGTCGGAAAGCAGCACGGACACGAAATCCTTTTTCTTTTTTTTTTAAATAAAGAAGAAACAACGTACGTATCCATCGGGCTCTTAAAAAATTAAAATCCATCCATCTGGGAAACAACGCCTTCGCTGGTAAAAATCCCACAGGCTCGCCGAAGAGAAAGATATCACCATCATCATCATCACCGCAACCCCCTCCCAGAACACGCAGAGCAGAATAGGAGGTGCCGAGGAGAGGAGGAGGGGGGGAGAGGGGGAGGGGGATTTATGTGGAACCGATAAAAAGGATGGATAGGCAAGAGGGGTGGTACAAAAGAGACGGATGGGAGCGCGGAGGAGAGGACTACACGGGGAGGTGGAGAAAGGAGTGGATGGAGGCAAAGGAGAGGAGGACAAGGAAGCAAACGAAGGAGAGAAAACCTTGGCCATGATGAAGCAAATTTACACCGGGACTAGTGAGGGACAAGGGCTGGGTCTGAACATGGGCGGGTGGGGAAGGAGAAGGGGTGACCGGGACGGGGAGAAAGGTATGGAAACCCATGTGAACGGCTATACAAGGCAGAGACAAGTAAATAGGGTTCTGGGAGGGAGGGCGAGAGGAAGACGTATTGAGATGGAACGAGGGGGGCGCCATGGGGAACGAAGAAGGGTCGGCGGAGGAACACCTCAAGAGAGAGAGAGAGAGAGAAAGGCGGATAGAACGACGAGTGTGAAAGATAGACCGTTTGCAAAGGGGAGAGGCCATAGGAGATAAATTACCCAGAGACTTGGGAGAGGAGAGGAGAAGGGGGATGAAGGAGTGAGAGGAGGAGAACCGGGTGAGGAGTAAGTAATTTGGAATTGGGTGGCTCACGGGGGGGGGAGGGGTGAGGAAAGGGGAGAATACAAGAGGGTTGAAGGCAGCGAGAGAATGGAGTTGAAGGGAGGAGGCGGAGAGGGAAGGGATATATAATGAGAGGGAGGGTTGGTAGGAGAGAAGGGAGGATGCCTGAGAGGATGAGGAAGGGATGGAGGGGAAAGCCGGTCGGTGGGAGATAGATAGGAGGGCGAGGGGTTGTGGATGATAATGGGGAACTTGCACACAACAGAGAGTTTGAAAAGAAGCAAGATGACAAGGCGCCTTTCCGAGCACGGAGAATGGAACGTGGTGAAAGTGGCAGAGGCGATAAATGGGAATGGGAATAAGGACGATGGATAAAACTGACGAAAATGTGTCACAGGAAAGAAACATTATGGCGACTGTCTCAAGAGTCGCGAACATACGTGCTCCATCAACACTGCCCTTCATAAGATGCAAAACTAAATGAGCCCCGAGTCGATGATGCAAGGTGGATGCAGAGAAAGAGGACCAGCGCTGATTTTAATGCTAGAGGTACTGATATCAATGCGAATGTGATTTTTAAAATTATAACGAGTTTTTTGTGTAATATTATGATGAATTGCGGAATATATACACTAAAACAATTATCTTCAATTCTTACTTATATGAGAATAAAAGTAAGTTGTACGACGGATTTAAATTGTGCTCATAATAAATAATCAATAGGATAAATTCAACGATATCATTACTCTAACTGAGGAGAGAATTATGAAGATATTTCGCCATTGTAATTCCCAAAAATATGGCGTGAAAAACCCAGAAATAATAAAGAAGGACGTGTCAAAGCTTCTCCGTCTTTTTAAAGTCAAAGAAAAAAATATTTCTGCTAATCAATCATGACTAAATACGCAAGAAATATTCATATTCAATTACTGTCAATGCTGCTGGAGCTATCGTCAAGAGGAATTTGCACATACGACGCGAATATTACCAATAAAGG
The DNA here is from genome assembly GCF_022747635.1 of Hetaerina americana. Lineage (NCBI taxonomy): Eukaryota > Metazoa > Arthropoda > Insecta > Odonata > Calopterygidae > Hetaerina > Hetaerina americana. The sequence continues at coordinate 279,585 of NW_027286897.1, read as the reverse complement.
CTCCACGTTTTGATTTCACATAGGAAAGAATAACTAACTAGTCTAGAAATCTCAGCTTTACTCTTCATATTTTTTCCCTAAAAAAATACCGCGATCTATTTCCAAATGGAATTAATTTTGAACAATTACCATTCTTTTAAAAATGTTATCATATTTGTAATATGCTTCATCAATGAATATTTTTAAAAATTATGCAGCGTTTTCTTACCCTTTCTAATATATTATGAAATAGCGCAAATTTCCCCAAACTGTATACTTGTGCATAACACAGCACCCGTATGCATCGAAAGAAACCACATTTACAACGCCAATCTATATTCCAATTCTATACCAATTTCATACGAGTACTCGTACCTTGAAAAGACTATTAATTTCTTGTTTATTTTTTCATGTGCACGATCAGATCATTCTTTAATTACATGAACTTCTTGGTCATTGGCATCTTTAACCAGAGTATTTATTATTTCATAAAATTATCCCCTTTTGAGGCCTTCGTGAAATAATGCAGAACAATGGGAAATGACAATTCCACGAAAGCTCCTCTGGAGTGATTACTTGCAACGAAATGACCTTTAAATAAAGACGTACCTAAGACGATTAGGTTTTGCCATATTTGAGTCGTCTTTCCCTACGAGCAGCTGCACTTTTGATGGGATTACAGAATTACCTGGACGGTCCACAGTGGCTCTTATGACATATTCGATATAACATTCAGGCTTTAAAGCAAAACGGGGCTAAGGGGATTCCTTGTAGCTGAAGTAATCCTGCTGACACTGCGCGGTCTCGATGTCCTTATGGATGTACAAAGACATGCTAAAAAACTCGCAGAACCTATTTTTGGCCTTCTTTAAAGTGAACATATTTCCATTGACCTTTACATGTTACTAAATCATGTCAAAGAAGAGGAATCATCAACGATGGCTGTATTTCCCCCAAAGTAATTTAGTATATCTCTTCATCAGTATTTCAACTCTAAAATTGGTTTATTGCAAAATTCTTATCAATTAAATAATAATTTCCTCACCTTCTGATGGCCTTTCTGTTTTATGTATTTCTTAATCTGCTGGATGCGATTTTCTCTTTGTCTTCCCAGCAGGATCTTCCTTCAAATTTCCCTTCTACATTGTTGCTTCCAACTAATCCGGTGTACTTTAAGGTGCATTCTAATCGATCCAGTTCTGCAAATTGTCATGCATTTTCCTTTTCTCCATCCCTTTTCGACGAACATTCCTCATTCCTCACTTTATCAAATATATATTCAGTATTCACCGTTAGCAACATATTTCTATCCTTTCCTGGTACACTAATCAAGTGTTCCATTATCCGCGCCATGCTACATAAGAGTGTTATTGATATCAATTTATTAATTATTCATGACTTATCACTTATATCATTTTATGAAATAATTGAAATCAGTCAAGATAAGTCAAATAAGAACTAAGAAACTATCTATCATTACCCGCCTTCTGTTGCCTTTAATTTATAGCGTCAAAAAAGAGGTCTAACGTAAGATAAATTTGAGTTACTTCGTAGCTAACAATGACATCAACAGCAAGTATTATCAGTACGTCCGTCCGGCATTAGTATAATAAAATTAGTTTTTATATATTGGAATTCGATTCCATGATATTAGGACTGTATCTATCGTCAAGGAATTTACTTACCCTACGTAAGATTTTGGGTTGGGGAAGGGAAAGGGCTAAAAAAAATATGCACTCAAAATTCAGCGGAAAAGGTGACAGATTCAAGTCATTTGGGAGTTTGGCAGCCTCTTTCGTGCCGTGCACAGCTAGAGGGAAATTGACTTTGCAAACCACCATTTTCTGATACGGTCATGAAACATACGAACATTGAAGAGCAACAGTGGCGCTTGACGTAATTCACTGAAAAATGTTATGGAATCATGGGCTGATGAAATCATGAGCAGATGTTAGGAACACGACCGAGTGCGAAATAGGAGAGGGTCGAAAGCTGGAGGGATAAAGTGATTGCGTGGGAAGCTGGAAGCGAAGGACTTAATTTTAATTTTAATTTTTGGACCCATTTTACCAATGGTTTCCTGGGTCCACTTTTATTTTACTTCACAGTTAGTTGGGGATTCCTTTGAATCTTAGTTCCCCTTTTTACAAACAATAATGAGACATAAGGAAACAACATACATAACAAAACAGACAAAAATAATCAGACATAAGGAAAGTTTTTCTAAAATTTTAACATCTACAGGTGCTTATATATGTTGGGAGTTAAACTAATGATAAACAATTCAAGAAAAAAAAAAATCACTCAATAGACATATAGAATACATTGCTACATTTTACATAAAATTTTACACAAAATATTTCCCAGTTAGTTCGCTTGTTGTGGTTCACTATTTGCTGGTTTTCTTATTGCAAATTTTCCGAGCAGGTTATTGTTGTTCTGTAGGCAAAATGTGACCATTTCCCTAAAGCTCGTTAGCTTCTCTTCCATATTGTTCCATAAGAGTTGCCGCTCTGTCTCATAGTAAACACAATCCTCCACTCTGTGTTCTGCTGTGTCTTCTTTTCCACAGTTACACAGAGGGGTAAAACATTTCCCTATGAAGTTTAAGTAGGAGTTAAAGTTTCCATGTCCGGTTAACACTTGTGTGCTTGCTGATGTGTGTTTAATATTTAATTTAATCCGGTCATCTATGTTCGGAAATATACGGTGTGTTTTCCTTCCCTTTTCTGTTCTGTTCCATTCGTCGTTCCATTCTCTATGTGTTTCCTGTCTCAGTAGTCTTTTTAATTTTGATATTTGTACTGCATTTTCTGCATCTAACGAGAGGTTGAAATACTCTATATTTAATTTTTTCCTTGATTTGTTTATAGCAATTCTTTCCCAAATTCGGTATTTTAGAGGTGGAGTTGCAGCCACTATACAGAGTGCGTCGCAGCTCACGGTGGAATAGCTGTTGCACATCGCTATCAAGCAGGCACGCTGTGTCTCCTTTAGCTTTCTCTCGAATCTTGCGAGATTGACTCTATGGGACCAAATTTCGCACCCATAAGTGACAATGGGTATTACTACTCCCTCATAAATGTTTTCCATCGGTTTGAGGCCATATGTACAACGGCAAAGCCTTCTTATGGCACCAAAGATAGTCTTAACTTTCGAGCAAGTGTAGTTCACGTGAGGTTGGAAGGTAAGTTTATCGTCTATGTGTATGCCGAGGTATTTAAAGGTCTTCGTTCTCTTTAGCTGTTTCCCATTGATTTTACATGCCGGGTTTCTTAATATTTTTGCTCCTAGGGTCATGTATTGGCTTTTTTCTATGGATAACTTCAGTTTGTTACTTTTTGCCCAGGTTTCTAGGATAAGTAGAGTTTTCTCCGCCAACATTTCCAGCTCTTTTCTGCTGTTTCCAGGGATAGTTACTGCGATGTCATCCGCGTATGCGATAATATCGCACCTATCCGGGAGTTCTTCTCTTAAAAGCGAATTGGTTAAGAGGTTCCACAAGGTTGGGCCATGAGGAACACGCGCTATTTCCGAGCCAAGGCGATTGATGTGGAAAAAAAATCGCGTGAAACGAAAAGGAGGAAAGAGTGCTCTATGCCACGGCTTCTTCTCTCTCAACCCTTGCGTTCTGAAGCGAAAGAAGACGCCTTTATCCCTGGGCTTGTCGCTTCCCAGGGTTCATAAATCCAAAGGGAAACCTTTCACAAGAAAAAGATATTCGCACAAAAATACCCAACCTTCAAAAAGTATAAAATACTGCATTGACTGGGAGAATCCTCGGGAAAGACCCTGTACACAGCCAAATAACTGTATCCCGTTTTGGGCTTAACTTTTATTTCCTCACAGACAAAACCTTTGATCGTCCACAATGCTCCTGCGAGGCTAGTTGACGTCGAAGCTTCATGCTTTTGTGATTCATAGATTTGTGATCAAAATGAATTTTCACAGATAAATTCCATTTTATTTTAGTCATATTTTATGGTCTACGTCAACCAGAATATTGCCCTAGAAAACAGAACAGAATACAGTTCCGACAAATGAAATGCAATACATGTATATTTGGACTTCGAATGACAGATACCAATCAGAGAGAGGTAATTCCAATTATGCCATATTTGAAAACCAAGTCTGCATTGGTTTAATTCTTGATTCTACCAGCACATCAGTAATGTAGTTTTTTCCAACGGTAATGTCTATTTGGCTCTGTCGAGTAAAAACAGCCTAAGAAAAGATTTAATTTAATTGTAAAGTCTTAACCATAATGGTTAAGTTTAAAATTCAACCGATTTGTAAACATACAGATGGATTCGACCAATTATAAAAGATAAAACGATATAAAAAATTTAATTATTTTAATTGATCACAGAAAGCGGACAATACTATTTCCAGATGCCATATTATTGCTACAAAAATACTGAAGGTTCGGAGTGGAAACACCGTCAAGATTTAACACACGGGTTCATCATCTGGAAAACTATTAATTTTGCATCGAACATTTTTATCAATATTAGAAATAAAAAAAAGCAATATAACTATGGAGAATAAAATAAAAATTCTTTTAGGTCACGTGTTCTGACATCACATTAATGCATAACACATTTTCCAGGAAAAGAGTACTTATTTAAACATCGAATAACTCAAGTAGAATTTTCACCTAATAAAATTAATATCGAGTACTATAGCTTTGAAATTGCCATACATAAAAATTAATAGATTTTTTCGCCTTCTATTCAAATAATTACTTTACACATCGCAGCATACCTTGGGATTTGGTGAAATGGAATTTAAACTTTTAGCATGCATTGAAATATTATCGCGCCTAAATTTATGCTGCACAATCAATATGAATTAACAATCTATAAATTTATCAGGCAACAAAATATGCGCACGAATGGATCGGCACAAGCTAGCGGGTATATTTACGTTGCTTGAACACTGCGCCCCAGTTAAATATACTTAAATAAAGAGTTATAACATATTATATGCATAATTAGAAGTGAAGTCGCAAACGGTAATACTTATTTGCTGTTGATGGCTTTCGAGGCTATAAATTCCATTATTTACTTCACTACACAATTAATGGGGAAAAAACGTGTTTAACAATATAACTATTTATGAAGGCTCGTGTTAAAATAAATCAATGGTTATTCGTAGGTAATAATATTTCGCGAAATATCAAATGCTTACTTTGAATAACTTCTCACCAAAACACCATTATGTACTTCTAACACTCTGCTAACCTTCGTATATTCGTTGCCACCATTAATTAAATACAAGTCTTACTTCACTTGTATTTATACACATACCTACATGTACACATCGACTCTTCTTGAGGATTTACAAAATTTTATTTTTATTAAAAAAAACTATTTTGGTTATATTTCGCTCTGAATTTCGGCGCTCACCAAGGAGAATTTTTTCTTACGGTCATTTTGTGAGGAAAATACCACGACAAAACAATCATGATAAATTCATTCATTTACTCCATATGGACCCGTCTACTCCCCATTTGAACCACGTACGCAACGGATTTATCGGCGCTCACTTGTTTATTTCCACCCTCAAGGTGGTCGCTTCGCTAACTTTTCCCCAACTCCCTCGGGGAGGCTTAAGCGGCTGTTGCTCCCTAAAAAAAGAAGGGAGAAGGAAGAGGGAAAGTGGTGGGAGAGTCAAAAGCGGAGGCAGATTCCTTCCTAAGCAGAGGCAGCCGCCGCCGAAAAACCAAACCAACCTTCCAAACAACTGTCCGCCCAAAAAAAAAACTCTCCAGCCTCCTCCTCTCACCGCCTTTCCCTCCTCGGCATTCTCTTCTCTACCAGACGCCCCAAACCCTCCTCCCTTCACTACCACCCTCCTCCTTTCTCTCCCCGCCTCTTTCCTGTCTTCCCACGCGTCAACCACCTGGGATCCCTTTGGCCCAGTCACGCAAGGAGACTCGTACAACCGTCGCGGTGTGTGTCTTTTACTCCCCCGGCTATTTCTCACTCAGGCGACCGGGCAACCGACTCATCCACTTCCCTTGGCAACCCTCTGAACTCACCTCGGAACTCCAACCTCTTCTTGTGTATGCTTTCCGCTGCTCCTCCCTCTTCTCTACTTAAGACCTCAAACTCATCCTTCACATCCCTCCCGAGCCTTCGTCCTACACAACGGAGCCGTCCGCGCATATACTTCCAAAAGAGGTGACCATTTTTCGAAGAATTCCAAGGCGTAGAGACGAAACTTTAGAAGTCCCCGCCGATGCTCTGGGGAGAGGGATTTTTGGGAAATAATTCTAGTTTCCAAAAAGCCGAAAGAGAGAAGCCTTCAGTGGAGATGGATAAGAAATGGGAAAAGGAAAGGGAAGCGGATGGCGCTCAATATGCTAAACAAAATTAATTGGCAAGGCATTATTAATATAATTGGCATCCGAAGGTATCATTATATTCCCAACGTTATATGATTTAACTTCCCAAGCACCAAGAGTCAACTTTAACCAATAAAATACGCCAACTGAAAGAATTTTTTTCTCTTTTTTCATAGCAAAATTAAACTTAATTTTAGGACCGTGATAACATTATTTCAAAAGATAAAAGTGCATTTCAGCAGGGCGTCTATCTTCTTCTAAAGTGTCTTATAAGCATATAAGTCTTTTTAACCCCAACAATTTTTATCCTGTCATATTTTCGTAATTTCTACGGTGATGATTTTATTTTTTCGGTTATGAGTAAGAAAATAAAATATGTTCATGTCATGAGAACAGGCAAAAGAATGTGACGAAAGAGTAAATCACTTAAAACGCTAAATACTTATCCACATACCTCATGTATACTTGAACTTATTCAAATTTAGAAACAGGTATCAATGGTTGAATAAAGTACGCAATTGATGGAAATCTCTAAAAATGTGCATGTATGAAGGAGAATAGGAAAACTAATAAATTCAGGAAAAAGAATGAGCGACTTGAGGCGAAGACCGTATAGTACCCGCTGATCGATGAGCTACTTAAATGAATCTCATAGTGAATACGACGGAAGCTATCTCCTCCTTATATTTTCGGCACTCGAGAATGATCGGTGGAAACCAAAACGTGTTCTGCCAGCTACCTGCTGAGACGATGAAGAAGATAAGAGCCCTGGATAATTTTTAAACGACGTTGACGTCACGCACCGTAAGATAATCTAGACACCACACGTAGAGTTGTAGAAATGAGTTTTTGAACGAAGTAAGCGGCAGCACAAACAGTTTCATCAGTGACTCGTTGATACGCGTTGCCCACTAAAATCACTTGAACGACGGCGTTGAAGAAAAATCAGTTAAACATACACCTGCTCTTACGTCCAATCCGGACAGTCAATTTCGACAGTAAAGGTACAGCATAGCATACATTTCCATCAGAAGTCATTAGAATGCAATGCTGCTGCCGATGATGGGCAGTATACAAGGATTCTCCGACAAGAACCGAGCTTAAAATCTTCCATTCATATTACGCTTGCTGATAGCATGCTTCAGTTGAAAAAAAAAACAATATATGGAATCCTTTGTAAACGTTGCGCCGCATTTAAAATAATTAAAAGATAATCTACAAATTTAACTCAATGATTGAGTGAAAAGCACTAAGAACAAATAAAGCAATACGTAAATCTGAAGAAAATATGACTTTCTCCTTGTTAAAACAACATCGATAGGTACCCATAGGCATTTAGCAACATATCAAAATAGAAATTAATACAGTTACAAAGAATAATGATCGTATATTTCGCAACTGACAGTATATTTGGTGATATTTCAAAATTTTACTCATTTTTACTTTCAACAAATTCCGAGGAAGACGTCGAAGAACACTATAAAAAGATATAACAAATAACTCCAATAGCTATGTGATACTGATGGTCATGTATCTATCGTGAATCTTCGATCATGCACGCATGTGGGTAGTCCGTTGTGAAATTATTTTAATATCTTTTTAAACAGAAATAACGAAATTTGTGAGTCAAAGATTTCGTAGATTCACAGTTCGATAATGTTCCAGGAGTGCATATGATTGAGTTTCTACATAAGAGCCGTGTTAGACCGTTTCCGCATCTGATAAATAGGTTTCTTTCGGGTCGTCATTTAGTTCTCTTTAGGTTTAAAATAAACGAGGATTCACTTCTTTAAACCGCAAATATTCAAATTTATACTACATTTTTGCATTACTCTTAGATTGCGTTCCATGAAATTCATTTTGCCAACTTTTCCAGACTTTTAGATATCAAATCCATAGGATGAAGACAATCCATAGGGTTATTTATGATGGAATACCATTGTAGAAACAAGACGAGATTAAATTTAATAATAAGCTATAATAATGAGAATTCTCGGAAAAGTTAGCACACCATCGAGGTGATTTATCTATCTTTCTAAGTGATTTATCTAAGTCACCATCGAGGTGATTGATCCATAGCGCACTTGAGTGCCAAAATACATGAACTTACTGAATCCATGTCCTCGTATTAGTAAATACCGAAAATTTGATTTATAAATAAGTGATTTCTTAAAAAAACTGATTTCACAGATTAGCATATATTTTCAGGTAACTATTTCCTCCTCTTGCCAGGGTCATTGTAACAATGAGAGCTTTTCTTCAATTTTTAACTAAAATAATGATATTTCATGGCTTTTTAACTCTTCGTTTGTGTATGTCGGCACCAAACAAAACTTTCATTTCTCAATAATTCCTTCCATTTTTTCCAAATCATTTAACAAGCTTCTTATCCATATTCATGTGGCTTTCCCGTTTGTAAGTAGTACTACGCAGCCAACAAGACAGAACCCCGTTCTAAGAAGCCATCGGCCACAAACACGCAGACATTACTTACGCCTTCTTTTATTACCGGTAAAAATGGTAGATACTCAAAAAACACTATATTCATAAATGTTTCTGTAGTGAACAATTATAGTGAATCATTTTTATCTTTTCTTTGATGCATTGTCAAATAGAAACAGAAGAAAAATGGCGCAGACTCCACCAAAGAAAATAAAGAGACACACTTCACAGTCCGTGAACAACAGACGTTAAAAACGCAAAGTGAGACAGAATTACTACGAACCTGGAATGGGATTTCCTGGACACTCAACTCAAGCCAACTTTTAACAAAGTGATCATCAATCGTCCAATTTTACTTCGGACAGAGGAAATATTCAAATTACAGCGTTAACGTCGAGAGCTCGAACAATGATGATTAAATATGAGAGATACATTCAAAATCAAATAGACTCCAAAGGACTCTTTATTTCCCCCGCCTAATTTGAGACCTCTATGATAAATAGAAAGCACTACACCTACAGTACGTGTTCCCTAGAGTGACTTCTCCGCATTTTCATTACCGCTACTCTAATTCCTCCCCCTCTCGCCCCAAAAATACATTCTTTCGGCATTTTTCTTGTTATTTTGTTGAAAAATACGACAACAGTTATTTGGTTATATTATGAATAAAGAATAAGGAACTATTTGGAACTACAGAAATTAGAATATAAAGGAGAAAAAGAAAGGTTACCATTGGAGGAAAATTGGAATGAAGAATGACTGCATCTTCTAATTTCCGAATTAAAAGACCAATGATAATAAAATCTTTTCTCGGGAGAAGCTACTCAATAATTATGCCACACTCATGCTCGAAGAGCGGAATCAGGAGCCTTAAATATAATGATTCCTAGTCTAAATAATGAATATTAATAGTAATATTAAAACGCCAGGGAACTTCATACGTAATTATACCAAGTAGAAGATCTCTTCGTATGCTAACTTCAGACCCTCCTACCGAGTACTTAGTAGCCTTATGTGTAACCCTTCTACGTTTTCGGTCCAAATATGCACAAAAGCACGATATTGAATATCCCCATGAGTGCCTGCCCGTCAAGTCCCCTTTCCGTGTCCTTAGTTTTCCCCAGGCTATTAAACAACTTCTGCGATCTCCTCCTCGGGAACTCTCGCTCTTGTTACGCAAACAGAGGCCAAAATATATTCCCTCCTGGGCAAAGCCTTAGACAACCATGTTCATTTCCAAATCACCTAACTTCATCCAAGATTCGTTCGATGTGCTACACATATGATATGGAGCAACGGAAAGCCGCTGCTTGGAACTCCATTCTGATAATATCCAACGAACATAGCACATAAGCATTAATAAGCACATACTATAGGAAAAAGTTCTCATTTACATTTTCTTCCAAGCAGCACTATTTATAAACTTCTCAACGACTTTGGATGAATTGCACACATAAAACAAATTAACGATTGGTTATAAAATAACAAAATGAGATGGCATTTCAAAATTGTAAACGATGGGGCCTGTTCTTATTATCTGTTATTTTCTTTATCGCATAGTAGTTTTCTAAGTAAATATACGTTATACTTAGTAATATAGAGAACACTTTCGTATGTGTTCCTTCAATCCGCATTTTCTAACTTGACACCGCTTTCTTCGAGATCATAAGCTATGCACTTTAGAATATCTTACTTAAGCAATGCCTCAGAGCAGTTAGTTTTCGTGGAGTCTAAATGTTTAAAAACCCTCTATAATTCATTTCAATAAAGGTATTTAATTATTGTTTTTAAATGCAAAGCTCTTGCTTTTAATAATTTATGATTTAATTAACATAAATGTACGACGGATAGTATAAATAATTGAAATATGCGATTTGAAATAATTTTCACTTGAAATTTCAAACTATCAAAAGTCAAACCTGAACACTAAGGACGACGAAAACGATAGGGCATCATTCTAAAAGGAATGTCAAAGCTGAGTATCCTATAATTAGAGTCACCATACTTCAGGCCGTTAAAATTAACCTTTCATGTTCATGAATTGTGCCATTACTTCCCGTATGGCATTGGTATCATTCATGCACTGATGATACCTTGGTAATGTCAATTCAGCCAAGGACTTGAATGAAGACATGGTTATCGATAATGTTCCATGATCCAAACGTGGGGCGTGAAAAAATTAGGATTCGAGGAATGGGCGCATCGATGCATTCCTATCCCTCCGCCTTACACCTTCTGGATGGGCCGGTCTCACCGGAACTCCCCTATAACTCCTTTATCCCTTTCTTCCACTACCAATTTTCAGCCCATCACGCATAAAAGATTCCCAAAAAAAATTATTCTTCCCCATACTATAATACCTAAATAAGTTTTTTTTCCCTCTATTCCCCGCCCTTATATTACTTCCACCCCTTTCTCATTCCCCGTGCCATCCCGACGATTCCTTCCCACATTCTACCACTAAACGAAGGGACGGAGAGAAATGAGAGTGGACCACCCGCTGCCGCCACACGGCCTTGAAGGCCAATGAGACCGACTTCTTCTCCCACTTCTCCTCCAACAAAGCAGATTCATTCCAACATTCCCCTTTTCACTCCCAATTCCCTTCCTCCCAAAACTCACCATTCTTTTCCACCCCGCACCATCTCCCATCGTCCATTCCAATTCCCTCTTGATTTCCTTACCCTGCACACGCCGCACCGTCAACTCCTCCTCCGTCCACCCCCCCACGGACTTGATCCCATCCCACATCAGTGGGATGTTTGCTCTTCTCCCCGCTCCACCACTTCGTCCCTCCTCTCTTTGCTCCTCTTTTAGACCACCCTCCCCTCGCATCTTCAACTTCCAAACGGCTCTCCGCCCCACCCCTACCCATTCCCCGCCGGCAACCTCCTCCGCTCCCCTCATCCCAGGCGTCCTTTCACTTTCGTCCGACGTCCCTCCTCTTCGACCCCTTCCACTCCTCCTAACCACCTCATCTCTCCCACCATCCACATCATCCCACCCCCGTCGCTCAGCGTCCATCCCTCGCACACACCCGCCGCCTCCCTCCACAGGCCCCACGCCGACCCCCCCCCCACCTTCCCCCCGAAAGACCGCTCTTTCCACCACACCACTCCCCTTCATTATCCCCAGAATTTATATCCCCCGTCAATCCTATTTCCCTTTCTTGCATTAACCTTTATCCCCTCCATTCCTCTCCTCCACCTCTCTTCTCCAATCGTCCCCCTTCCCTATCGCCATGAACGAACACTCCTCTCCCACTCCCACCTCTCCATCATCGCCCCATCCCTCTCGGTCCAGAAGTCGCCCGTCGCCTCATCTTCCTCCCCCATCCTCCTACATCATGCTCCCCCTCCCAAAAAAAACCCGCTCCCCTCTCCACTTTACCCAAATCCCTCCCCGGTATTTCCTTTTAATTTCACCTTCTTTTGTTTCTCTCCCGGGCATTTCCTCCTCTCGAGCCTCGCTCGTCTTTCTTCCTTCTGCGCGTCGCCATGACTTTATCACGTCGGGTTAAAATTCGTTATAACGAGAGATATGGAGAGATAGGGGAGGAAAGAGAGGAGCAGAGAGAGAGAGAGAGAGCTATTGAGATAGAAGATGAGACAAGGCTGATTTTCCCCTTTTCCCACTCAAAATTGCTGCTTTCCCGTCTACCTTTCCCTTTCCTCTACCCCCCTCTCCTCAGCCCATTCCTCTCTGCCTTCCGCATTTGGCTTTTGTTTACTCTCAAGTTTATCTCGAAGAAACTTGATATTATATTTACCAAACGACACTCGGGGAAGTCTCGCGAAGAAGGAGAAAAGGATATGTCCCATCTCCCCTATTCAGTTCTCCCGCCTCCTTGCTTGCTTGATTTTCATCCCAACCCACCGAGCATGAAGAATCCATCCCCATCCTGCCTGCCTTTCCCACTCTCGTCCTTTTATCCCGCTCGAGCGCCCTTTTTAACTCTTTCTCTCTTTTCTCCCCCCCCCTCCCGGATACCTCCCTTACCCCCTACCCCCCTCTCTCCCCACGCAGCTTCATCTCATCATTCCCTATCCCAATGTTTTCCCTAACTCACAACTCCGCATTGTACGTCCAGAATGATCGGAAGGCTCACGCGGTGTTCACCCTCTTTATTGGAGACCTCGCGGAATTGAGGAGAGAATGGAAAAAATTCGGGAGTCAAACACGGGGTCAACAAAGCCGGCGCCCTTTACTTCCCGCCACCCGGTGAACTCTACACTCATCAAAGCGGCGGCAGGGGCGCTGGAACGAATTGCGGCCCAGAGGGATTGAGAGATTCTCCGTCTCAAAAACTTCGAAATCCCGTTTAACTCTGCCTCTCGTGGCGTTTCATCCTCCGCGGAGTGAGATGAAGGCAGGTTACGTGCACGCATGCATGCTTTCGACTGACTAAGGGCAGGGAAGCTTAATGCGGCGAGTCGCGGCGGCTTGATATATTGAATCCTCCTTCCCATCTGGTGAGAGAGAGATTCATTCGTTAAATGGAAGAGATATAAAGAGTTACATCAAATTCATGGGCGCACTCACTATTATCGAATATAGACCCCATCTCCGCTGTGTTCGTCCAAATGCGATTTCCCATGCAAATTGTCTTTTAAAAGTACCACGCCTCCAATGAAAACATAGGGGCACCATACGGTGCCCCTTTTTCAAAAGATAAATGAAAAGAGATCACCAGGCATTCAGAATCCTACCCACATAAGAACTTCATTCATTCATTCTCTAAACAAAAAATTGTTCCCCTGGCTTTATAAGTAGTACTCAGAAAATAGCTCTTATGGTTCTCCGGTAAAAAAAATGATCATGGTATAATTTTTGTATAATTACCATTAGGTTGCCAAGGCATTTTTTTCGAAATTATCCTACATTCTATTATAGTACCGTCAACATAATATAGATTCGCAAAATCTAAAATAATCAAACCGTGATCATTAACCTATAGATACTTTCAAAGAGTAAGCAGTAAGTAGGTTACTCTATGATATTATATAAGGATACAATTACGCGGAAACTCTTTTGAAGCAGAAAAACTATCATTAACAATGAAAAACACTTGTACATTTTTATTTAGAAATTATAAAAACCTAGAGTCACAGTGTAACAATGAGAGGATTGATTACAAAGTCTTTTCAGTCGGTTATTAGTGGGCAGATTGAAGTTTAAACATCAAGAACACCAATCAGTGCTGATTTATATACTAAACGCACCAAATCAAGGGAAGCATCAGGGAATGTTACCCTTATTTGTTACGAGATAAAGGAGAAAAAATCATCTAAAGGAAAAGTCTATACTAAATATTGAACAACAAGGGAAAAGAAAAAAAGGAAGGAAATATTGGGCATCAGACGGCACCAGGTGACTTCGATTCCAACGCGCAATTGCGTTACCTTTGAAACGAACGCTCACTAAAAACGTTCATTTATATTCCATTTACTTTTGGGGCCAGACATTCAAATAAAGACCGCGGCGGCGCGGTGCTCCATTTCGGAGACCCAAAAATGAGCCGCAAACGAGAGAAGTTCCTTTTGAGCTTAAATGAGACGGCAAAGAATTTAATTTTCAGCCGCTTCACAGGATCATGTCGTCGGATATATCCACTATAAATTGGTAAAGGGATCGAGGCTGGACGAGGGATTTCGGGAAGTAAGAAAAGGAGGTCGTCCCCGGGAGAGGGTGGATTTGTCCGGCGGAGTGGTCAGCTTAGACCAGTCGACCGGAAGGGGGAATGCCCAGTTGTTCGATTTGGAGGACTACCTTGTGGTCGAAGAAGAATCGTCGTCAGCCTTCTCGAATAATTTGGACTCATCCGAACAAGAGGGATGGATTCCGAAAGATTTACGCGGGAGATATAACAAACGACCTTCAAGGATTCCCTAATCTATCCGCAGGCATAGAGAATTTAAATATATCCCCAAGCAAAATGCCAGCGAAGCAGCTCTATCGTCATTGCACTCGTCTTCAGTTAGATGGATGGCGAAGTTTAACCGAATAAGTCATAATAACTTCTTCGATTTTGAAGAATGCGGTAACTTGAGCAGAAGAAAATTGTGCAGGAAATCAAGGAAATTTCACTAGCCCTTGTGAAGAATGTAAGAAAGCAAGAGGTGGAAAAAGTCCATGGCCGGTGTTCATTTTCATTGTATGCGGGAAAATTAGAATTCATAGCGTGCCAAAAAATGGTAAAATAACTCATTAACAGTTGATGCCCCAAACTATTTACAACTTATCTAATAATTTACCGGTTAAGCACGATTTAGAGTTAGGTACTGTTAAATGATTTTGACAAGAAGACTCTCCGTTTATGTGAAGAAACTTTCACCTATACTAACTGACAATAAATTAAGAATCTTAACAGGTTTATTGCATATAATAAAAATAATATAAAAAAGTCATAGTAAAATAACTCATAAAATATATGTTAATGAAATTTCTCAAACTGAGAGCGTGTTTATCCCTCGTCCCTTCTCGTTTATGAAATATTATACCCCGTCTTAAGACTACCAAAAACATTCCTATGATGGCGAAACAAGGACTCCGGGAATGTCATTGGTTGGCATCCAACTTCGGAATTCATCGTGGAATATATCAATACGAATAAGCTTCTTGTTTGCTTATGGAAAACTTTCGAAGCCTCCTGCTGTGAAACATATGAGTGGATAGACCAGTTAAAAATAGTACAGGTAGAATAACATGAAATACGAGGACAGATACAAATCGTTTATGTTAACAAGGTAGTCCTTCAGGAGCGAGAGAGGAAATTTCACATAACATATTCCAAAATTCCTACTATGAAATACGCAATAGATAAGCGGCCGTGGAATGACAATTGGTTTTTTCTCTCAAAGGCAAAAATCCAAAGAAATCTTGTTATTAAGATATTTTTAAGGAGATGAAGGTTTTTTTTAGGATAGGTTAAGTAGGAGATAAAATAGAAAATGTTGGATATGAACGAATTAATACTGAATAGAGAAGAATGAGGGTTGTAGTAAACCAATATTAGAATTGAAATACTGACGATGATGAAGCGAAATTTACTAAGTTTTAATAATGTCATCCGTGGAATTCAGAAAGATTAAATTAATTTTAGCCGAAGAATCACAACTTGGAATTAACAAAAAGGAAAGGAATCCAAAGAAATATATGATCAATGCATTCAAAGAAATGAATTATGCAATGGCAAATCTAAAAAATAATACTCTTTGTACAGTTTTTCACTCCCATAATACATCGCGAAATTCTTTGATACCAGACTATTGCTTAAAGCAAGAGGAAACGCTTCATGGGGCGTAATTGCAAAGGATCGCCAGGTAATATTGCTGATGGAAATTTCAGGATTACGAGTAAGCTGTTGCTTCGAGACTTAGGAACTTCATCTCTGGCTCCAAAACTTAATGCTTTGCCTCAGACGGCCTAACATCATGCCCCGCCATTCGCACACCAAAGCCAATAGCCATGTAAGGCAATCAGGGAAGTTATCTATATGTAAGAGGTTAATGAATTCAAGCACATCGAAAAACATACTAACACCATTTTCTTCACTTAAATTTTATCACATTTTTCGATGCCGGCTCGCGAAAATATCATGATTAATCATAAAACAGTCAAATATATGAAATCAATGTATCCAATTCCCATATGGAATGAATCCTCAGGATTAGTTCTTAATTATAATGTTTAAAATAGTAAATAGGCTTTAAAACTAGTTATTTTCAAAGTATAAGAATGTAAACTCAATAGAGTGACGGAACCACAGCGAATCAACAAAAATGAAGAAACCTCAACTCGAGATGAAATTCTACAAAATAATTTCTCCTAAAGCACCCACTTCACAATTTTCCGTAGCATTTAATCACTAACAAGCATTCAAAATTAATCCCTTTGAAAGTAAAAAATGAATTTGTACTGCTAAAAATACATGAAATTGATGGTTGAGAGGTTGCTTAGGTTCAGGAACCTCCGATTCACTTCGCAACATAGAAGCCCGCAAGAACCTCGGTCCCCTTCAGTTAAAGAAAAGGTGATGATGATGCGGGTAGACGAAACGCATTTCCCGCCACACTCCTCATATCGTCATTCAGAGATGGGCACTGCGATCCGTCGCAAATCACCCACCTGCCTACTTACCCCCTCCCCTTCCCTTTTCATACCCCACCTCCACCATTTCACCTCCTTTCACCAAAAACACTCCCTTAAAACCCTACGTTGCGTCTCTCCTCCAAGCTCTCGCTTCTCTCCCTCCCCCTTGCCACCGTCTCACCCGAAACCCGCGCTTTCCTCCGCCTCGCCCTCTCCTTCAATAAGCTCCCTTTTAGTCCTCCCGCACAGTACGTGGGGCACGCTCTCCCTTATATATAACGCCAGACGCAGCATATACCCTTTTACCTCCTGCCACCTCTCCCCCATATCCTAACCCCACCTCACTCACTCACTCACCCACCCACCTTCCTTCCTTCTTCCTTTCTGTAAGATCCTTCCCGCCCTTACATCTTCCTCTTTTCATCACCATCGACCCCACAAACCTACAGCTCCTACCGTAAAATCCCTTATTCCGCGCCGTTCCCTCTTCTGCCTCTCTCTCTC
Organism: Hetaerina americana; assembly: GCF_022747635.1. Lineage (NCBI taxonomy): Eukaryota > Metazoa > Arthropoda > Insecta > Odonata > Calopterygidae > Hetaerina > Hetaerina americana. The sequence goes on along the minus strand of NW_027286897.1, from coordinate 262,220 downwards.
CTCTCGCACCCACTTTCTCCTTCCTCCATCCGTCCGCCATTGCTTTTTTCCTCCGACCGCCTGCCCTTTAAAAACCAACCACCACCACCAACCATTCCGGATCCTCTGTCCGTTACCATCCATCCTTATTCCACTCCCCCTCCTGTTAACTCATGTCCATCCCTTATATCCCTTATCCTTTTTGAGTTCGCGCCCTCCCGCCAATATCATCCCTTTCTCCTTCCCCTCCTCTCCCAAAAACCCTCGCCCTTTCCTCTCCGCCAGCTTTCTTCCTCGCCCCGTTTCACCTCACACCACCCTACCCCGGTGCCATCTGTACACCTGACGTCTTTTCCCTTTCCTTGCGCCCGGCCAATTCTTCCAGGAATTCTTTTCCTTCCCGACCTTCTACTTCCTCTCCCCTTCTCCCAGTCCTTCCCCATTGATCCGAAACCTCCCACCGCCCATCTCCGGACGGAAGGGCGACAGAAAGTGGAGGAAAATAGATCTCGGTCCCCTGCACGGTCGCGCGCGTGTTAACAAAGTTACGGGTACGCAATGGAGTCACCGGCTCACTCGGGAGCCGGTGACTCCATAATATGGTTTCTCTATCGTTCAGGTTCTTTCTCCTTTATATATAAAGCAAAGTGAAGGGTTTTAGGTAACGTATGTTTAAGGAATACAAAATCCTATTATAAGTGAATGAATTTGCAAAAATGGACATCACATCATAATCAGACAAATATGTATAAATATACCCTTAATTTGATAACCGTTCGGAAGTTTCGTCTATTTTGTCATTTTTCATTACTTTTCATTGATACTCTATTGTCAACTTTTCCATCCTTCATGGTAGGTACCATTGAGATTTAAAGATTGAATGTCATTAAAAATTCCTTTTTTAAAATGAGATTAAAGACAATTTTTAGAGAAATATGGTGCTTTATGTAATTCAGGAAGTCATTTTAGTTTAATATGTCTTTAAGTCAGTGTTATGACTCTATTGGGGTCATTTTTAAGCTTTAAAACTACCTGTAAATCTGAAAACATGTATTAAAACTCTCTATGAGCCCCTTAGATACTGTAATTCAATGATCGTAATATTTTATAATCGCCATTAAAATTACAAAATTTAAATGCAAGTACTTGATTATTTTAGTAATAATTTTCGTGAACTATCTTGCTGAATTAGTGAGTCGAACAATCACCGATCTCTTTCCATGCAAATAAGCTGAATATTATTGAAATCGCTCTCCTGTTTTCGTAATACTTGGAATTCCGTATTTTATGTGTAGTACTGTCATGATGTTTTGGGTACAAATACACTTTTTTCGTGGAAAAATTGTTCTGTAAATATTATTACGATTCTATATTATGCCTGTATATTTATTAGAGAACATTAACAAATGTTTGAAGTTTGTGTTTATAGTGATTGGTATTGATTCTTATATTTCCAAGTAATTTTGTTTATTGTTCCGATACGGCGTTTTTCTAGCTTGTGCGTTTCTGTTATGACATTAATATATAAGTTAGCTACGTTCATTGCATGTTGTTAGATTATTGAGTCAAATTAGTGACACACTAATTTGACTCAATAATCATCACAACTCAACTCAAAAATCAGTTGCAAAACATATGCACTTCCAGCACTAGTAGAATAAACACGTATTGCTGGATATTAAGTGACCTCTGGATAAGAACATAATAATAATTTATGTTAATTCTTCCGCATATTAACGGAAGAAAAGTGTTGTTTTATCTAAATATGTGCTCAGGAAATAGTTTGATTTTACTATAAAAATATGGTATTCCAGTTAACTTTAACTCGCTAGAAACTTTTTCATGATGTTGAATTATGCATTACTATCCATTTCTTAAACTGTAAGCATTAGCAGAAAGTAATAGCGACCGAGTTTATTTCATATAATGTAGTTGATACCTAGGTTTGCGTTGCTTAACAAATACATAAAAATTGAAATGGGAGTGTTTTGTGATTCCAAGCATAAATGGATATGTAGCACGGGGTTATTCATGTATCATTTTGCTAATTACAATTTTTTAGTGAAATTGAGTTTTGTTATTTTTTGGCGATTCCGTGGTCGGAAGATGGACTAAAGGTCATTGAGGAATTCGTAATGTGTTTTAATAATAGAATGTCACCGGTTACGCGCTAAAATTTTATAAAAATGAACAAAACGTGCATAAAAATGTCTTTTTCATGGAATCGGATGATGATGTCCGCTAAATATTCCTTCTAATCCATGTGAGAAGGTAATAACTTGCGAGCGTAACCAAGCAAATTGCAAGTTAAACGAAAATATTTTGGCTTTCTAAAGGTGAAAACAAAAGGAACTGCCGGGATTTATAAGGAAAATTTTCCATTCGAGGAGTTCAAATGAAATTTCCCTCTGAATCAATGATGCGAGCTAAATAATTGATGAAGTATTAAGGCTAGGTGAGGGTTAAGTGGAGATTCGGGACTCCTATGAAGACTGCAGCATTACAAACAGTTTCATCTAGGGGACAATGGAACCGGCGGTGTGGAATCTCCCAACTCCCGCACTTGTACACGCGCAGGCAAGCGGCAGGGAAGGTCATCCAACGGAGCGACGACTACAGCACGTTTTAAGGGGCGGGTCACAACAAAGGGCGGCCGTTGCCCTTGGCGAGGCTCGAATCTATGCGTCACAAAGTGTGCTCGCTCGACAATGGAATGAGCTCCCTTTCTTTCCCTCCCTTTTCCCCAGCAGTTGTTACCACCACCGGGTTCTCTTGTCCACTCGGAGATCGTGGTACACGACAGTTTTGCTCTCAAACCGTTTGACCTCCGCGGCGTTTGAAAATATCCCTCGTTCGCGGCGATTTCTCGTGAGCCGTGTTCGTTGCCACAAAACTCCAGACCGCCTATTCAGCGTCGCTCAGCGAGAAGGGCATCGTCGCCATGGAGCTTGTCGAGCGCTGTGGGAAGGAAGGCATTTGCAATAGGAAAAAAAAAGAATGGAACCGACCCGTTGTCCTCAGGATAGTCCGTTCTTGTTCGCGGAATTTAATTTTGTTTTATATGTTCTTGCGAAAGATTAATATGACCTCTCTTCGCCGAACATCTTATATTATCCCTTTGACCTCCTCCCTCAATTCCTTTCGCCCTCTGTGCACAACGTCTCGAGTCAATGGTGAACTTGGTTCTAATGAAGTAATTCTAGTCTTATCGTCTCTCTATCAATTTAGGTTCAAAGGAGTCTCAGAAATAAGCTAGGTCAAAGAGAAATGGAAGCTCATGGGGAATCCTTGGGGTTCTGGGAGAGAGAGATTAGGCGTGGGTAGAGGGTAAAAATGGAAATTCGGGATGGGAGGGATCCGTGGGGGGGGGGGCGGGAGGAGGATGAGGGGCCCGACGAGAAACAGTAGGGGGATAAAAATGAAAGAATCCCAACAACGGAAGGAAGCGAGAAGGTGGAATAAGACGAGGGGTTATTTGGGAGTAAAAGGGGGTAGATGATGAATTCGACGGGAAGGCATCGGTGCGGGATTTTTTAAGGTGAACTGCGGACAGGGAGGGAAGGGAACTGGTTGGGGTTAGGTAAGAGGAAGGAAGGAGGTGCAATAAACCTAAACACAAAAGCGAGATGGAGGGGAGAATTGGGGGGTTGGGGGGGGTGCCGCCAAGCGAGTGGGGGAGCAGTTTCATTAAGGGGGAGCGTGAAGGTGAAAAAGGAAGGGATGAGGAGACAATGAGAACGAGTGGATGGAAGGTGGTTGTGGGAGGTTTAAGAGGGATTTTTTCGAATTGAAATGATCGGCATGAGAATTGACGGACCTTTAATGCAGTCCCTCGGTGTATCGAGCGCTGGGACGTGAGAGCGTAGGAGGTAACGTCATTGGGAACATGCCACTTTCCTCCATAAATGTGTGTAAAGTAAAGGTTTCGATCCGATGAAAAGCGAAAAAGTGAATCAGGGATAAGTGTGTGTGTGTGTGTCCAGTTTATCTGATTTTGCTCTGCCGTCATTTTTCTCCTTCAATATCCCGAGGAAACGTATCTCTGAGCGACCGATTGTATGCTTTAGTTGGCTGGTATTGAGATTATTGCGTAATAGAATATCATCATGAGTGCCTGCATGATATCGTTCAATGCATGTGTGTTGATTCACCCTCAGGGCATTTAATATCAATATCAACGTATATGTACGTACGTGTGATGTAAAAAGTCTATCAAATACTCAAAGAATTCATTATTTCATTTGTTTCTGGAGAGCAATGTGAGCTTTAAAGATCAAATTGAGATATAGCTGATATTAGACAAACCTTTAACCTCAGAGAAAACCGAAAGCTAAAAATTTGTAAATGGTTTCCTTTTACGTGGTCCCTATTTGTATTTTTAGCGTTCTATTGTGCCGTCCAAATGCTACATTTCTCTCGTGATTGCTTCTAAATCAGCGATATAATACATGTGGGTGTGTGCATATATATATATATATATATATATATATATATATATATATATATATATATATATATATATATATATATATATATGAGTTTTACTATTATATAGAGTTTTCATTTAAATATTCCTGCTTTCGTGAATATTGTATCCATATGAGCCTGAATTGGTAGGTTTACAGTGCAAGCAATATAGATGTCAAAAAATGTTCATACTATAATTTTATCTTGAAGCCAAATTAGAGCACCACTTGCAATAATAGGCTAATGAATGCATCAAGATAAATATAGTTGTACACATATCAGGTTGATACATTTTTTTGGAAGGCAAGGATGAATAAACTACCAGTACCCAATCGATATTTTTCTCCTGTCTTCCTGCTAAGTAATGCTGACACAAGATAAAAAGTAACATTTTCCCTCTCTTGTGGGTGTTAAAAGGGAAAGTAGTGAATTATATGCCATCAGTGATATTATTTATACCATGTAGAACTCTTATCTGACTGAAACTTGTCCGCTGTTAACTTTCCATATGATGCCTCAGACAATGGGGAGTTAAGGGAAAAATCGTGATCTCAAACCTGTTTATTTTAAAGATTTATGGAGCTCTTGTACTTATGGCTGTCGTATGTTTGTACGTTGACAGCTCGGACATGGGCAAGGCGGTGTTGCCTTTCTCTCACTACCTACCTCTCTTATTCCTGCTCAGTTCCATCTGTACACCTGTCGTCTTTCCTGTTTTCTTCTACAAGGCCAAATTTTTCCGATTTATTTTTATTTTTGGCTCTCTTTTTTCATTTAATTCCTAAGGTCCAGGAAGGAACCGAAAGCTACCAAGAGAAGCAGCGTCCACATCATGATCAATAAATGAAATTATGAAAGAAAGCCTTTGGCACGTATGGTCATTCCTTCTCTTTTTATACACCGTGCAAGATATGACGGTAATATGAGATCATCTATTCCAGGAAATAACTTAATTCTTGTGATTTATTAAGAATAACCTAAGTATCACTGAATTAAGGAAGGATTCAATTTTAGCTTCGTCGTGGGAAATAATAACATTTCAATCAATAAATCAAACTAACGTGTGAACAACGTCAAACCCCACTTCATGGTGAGATTCGAGGGCCGGCGTAGCCTGGGCTTTCGTAAAATTCACCCAAGATCATTCCATCTGAAAAATAACGAAAAGATGACTTTTCTCGCAATTTATGTTTACTTCGTTGTTAATAATTACCTACAATAAGCAAACTGACATCACTCCTTTATTTTTGGACTAAGTCACAAGGAGGAGATTTTCATTAGAATTATCGTCTATTGCAATGAATAGAATGGTTGGGATTGCGGTTTCTCTCAGGTCATGGTATCATGGGTTCGTATTCCACCTTGTGCATGAACGTTTAGTTTTGCCTTGATCAATTTAATAAATAAATAAATATTATCAATTGAAAATATTATTCATAGCATATAAAATAAACATTTTTTGCAGATTATCTGCCAGCAAAGTTCAATCCTCACGCTACGTAACCGACTTTTCCGAAGTGAAATTGCTGCTTGAGTACATATCATGCACGGCTCTAAAGCTCGCCTTACTATCTTTAAGTATGAACGATAGAGAAACCATATCTCACCCAAGGACAATTTCTAACTCAAACAGAAGTTCACGGTGAGCAGCCCGTAATGTTCAAATAATTGTTTTTAAGACAATTAATTCAGTTTAGAGCTTATTGAATTAAAAAATAAAGTTTTCTGATAAAATAAATTTTTCCCGGTCAAATGGATAACGATTCCATTCTCTTGGGAAGCTTCTAAAGCCGCTTTTGTTATTTCATTAAACAGAATAAAATGGAATTTACAATACACACCAGCACACATTAATGAAATCCACGCGTTCAAAGCGTATTACTTCATTGCGAAAGTATTATATCATGTGTAAAACACGCAGAACAAACTAAACAATTCTTTCAAAGTGTTAGAATTCTATACTATGCATAAAACGAAGAGTTTCAAACTAGAATCCCCTTTTTTGGCTTGTTTTAGATGAATTTTATGGTTTGAGGCTCTACTAAGTGGAAATTCATGATCACTGAATAAATATTATTTCACCGAAAAAGGTTGGTTACATCTATACGTCTGATGACACCTAGTGATGTCGCCTGTGAGTCAAAATCGAAAATTATAAAGTTTTTGCGTGAAAAAAATACCAAGTTAATTTATTTTATGGATTGTTATTAGGTATCATTTTAAGAGTTCTCCTTTTTACATTTTCGAATTTTATATTTCCTTGATTCTCCAACTAGGACCGAATCCGGCGTCACCTATCGTAATTTTTCCCACTTTGACCTCATTCCTCCCTCGTGACTAACCCGCCTCCTCCCTCCCCCCCAGCAGTTCGCAAGACCGCCGACGTCTCATCCCGTTCCGGCATACTTCATCCAACCCTCCTGGCTTCTTTCTCAGCCCTCCTTTACCAATCGATTCCCTATAAATTTCCCTCGCTCTTCCAGCACACCACACACATCCGCACACACACAGACACGCACACTCCTCCTGCCATCCAATCCTTGTGATTTCTTCATTCTGTCCTGGCGGCATCCCCGTCCCCCTCATTCCTTCCGAAACTCCTTTCTCCCCTGCCCCCGGCACACCTCCACCTCTCGCTCACTCTTCCCGTCGGTCCTACTCTTGACCTTCATCCCACCGCTCCGGCTGCCCAAACCACCACCCCCCCCCTTCCCCCCCCCGCCCTCTTCCCAAAACGCCCCCTCCGGTGGGCCGACCACGTGGGTGGCAGACAAGACTCACGTAGTCCACCCCCCACCACCCTCCTTCCAGTCCGGCCAACCCACCCAACTTCGCCCCATCCCACACCGCCTTCCCGTTCCGCCCGCCGCGTTAATCAAACACACACGCAAACCACACGGAGGTACCCACGAGGGATGGAGCGAGCAAGCTCCGTCACACTCACACACACAAGAGGAAAAGCACGGCCAAGAAACTCCCCTTTTAACCCTCCTCTCGTTCCAACCCCGCTCCCTCCTCGGTCACTCACGCCCCCCGCTCCGCCCAGCGTTGTTTTTTGTCTGCCGTTTCTCTCCCTTCGGCTCCTTCTTCCATCCCCGCTCCCGAGAGCTTTCGTCACGCCCTTCTCCATAGTTTCCCTTGTTTTCACGTCCCATTTCATCCTCCGCCTCCCTCTCCAAAAGCCTCCGTCTCTCCTCTTCTCTCTACTTCATCTGGACGTCTTCTTCCCCCTTTGCGTTCTTGCTTGCCACGCATCCCCCGGCGCCTATTCATTCCCATCTCCTTGTCTCCTAACTCCCTCCCTACACCTTCCCAACTTATACCTTTCACCCTTATCATAGATGGTTTTTTTCTTCCCTCTCGTCCCCTCGTTACCGAGCCGATGCACGTTCCATAGCAGAATAATACTACCACCCTACCTACTTTCAACTCCGAGATAATTACAATTTTTGCCAAAGAAACTTCTGCCTACGTCCGTAAACCATGTTAATGTGGCTTCGCATTGTTCACGCCCCCTCCCCCGGCATTCGATTAGCTTGTCCGGGGCCGCTCCCCTCGCCATTGTCCACTATTGACGGCATACTCGTGTGCTGATTATACACCACTTATCATCTGAGCATTCCACGCCATCGCAACCCTTTTGTCGATGAATCTCTGCTCTTGGCACCTCGTGGTGAAGCCTGCTGCTTTACACTGCTTACACATAGCAACCCTTCCAAGTCTATGAAGCAGTTATAATGTTAATTGAAACCTTAATTTCATAAACAATTAAACAGTTTGCCACTTTAGTTATTTTTTAATCCAAGTCGCTAAACAACACGCCCATCTACTTATTATAGGTAGGTTTTGGGCGGTCCCAAAAACCTACTTTTCATCATATCGTAATTATAAATTAACCAACGGGAAATATAAGCTCCTGTATGAATATACATACCGCCCAAGATAATTACTATGCTTCAAGTTATTAACTTCCTGCAAATTTCCCAAAATTAAGTAAATACAACGAAAAAAAGTTTAGCTAAAAAGACTGATAAATATTATTTTCTTTACAATTTTCAAATTTCGTGCATCATTATCTACATGCATACACCGAGCCATTCAACGATGAACTCAAACGATTGAGGCAGTGGTGAGTGGTTATCAGTAGAGCATTCTTTTATTTGCCAATATCTACTGCCAACGGAAACACGAATCCCGAAATTGAATCCTGGAATATCACTTTATGCCAGCAAAACACCAGGAAAATATGTCTAGACCTATTGCGGATAATTCACTGAATTGTACATGTTCACCTACAAGCTGTATTTAAATCTAGTGTCACCTCTTGTCTGCAATGATTCCCAGCGCAATGACTCCCAGACTAATATCTTAATAACATCGTCGCAAAAGGAGAACTTTTTCGGGTAATCAATACAGGAAGCGTAATTGGAGGCCTGCTAACTGAGACACCGCAGGCACTCCTTCATTTCCATCGCGCGTAGTTCTGAAGTAGCATTTAATATATTAACCACCTGCGCCCACCTCTTTACGTAATCATCATCAACGGAATAGGACACTTTTATGACCCTCGACGACGACGTAATTGAGTTGGTTTTCCACACGCAGGCAAATTTTCACATCCGGGACCGAAAACATGGAAGGGGGAGTCAAGCATCGCCCCGAGCCCACGCGCAAAAACATTCCTCATACCTTGCCTTTATGTCTTCATCTCCTGTTCCAGCCCCGCCTCCGATCGCATGGCTTCAATCTCTCCAATGGCCAATTCCGTTCAAAGAACCCGCCCGACCAGCCTCCCCCATCATCGGTCCATCCTTCTTTGCATTATATTTTTTTACGAGTCTTCCTCCCGCCATCTCCATCTCTCTATACTTCCATCCCTCGAAAGAAAAACTTACTCCCTCCCCAGTAATATTTCCTCTCCCCCTCCATACCACGTCCCCATTCCAACCCACCTACCTATACCGCTCCTTCCTCTCCATTTCCACCCCCTTCGCCACAGCCGACGCTTCATAGATAGCCATCGTGGTGCCCCTCTTAATTTCTTTCGACTCCATTCTCTCAATACCTTCACCGTCCAGTCTACATTTTTGTTTTCATCTCTTTGCGCGCCTCGCTCTCTTTCTCACTCTCTCTCCCTCCCTCCTTCCCTTGAACCAGTCTCACTCCCCCGAGCACGCTTTATCCCTCCTCACCCCCCACTTCGCCCTTCGCTCGTCCTTACCAATTAATTCTCTCCTCCGCCCTCTCTCCTTCCTCCTCGCCCCCGAGCCCCAGGCTCAGTCACCTCGTCCTTCCACTCTCTTGCCTGCCCCATTCTCTCCTCCCAAACTCTCCATTTCTCTCTTTCGCACGCGTCCTCCTTTCTTCCTGCCTTAATTCGGCTCGCCTTTCCCGCTTCCCGTACGCCTCAAGAATCCCACCTCATCCTCTTTCCACACCCCCCCCCTCCCATCCCATCGCCGCCGCCGCCGCCGCCCCAACCGGCAGGCATCCCCTCCGTCTCGCCTCCTCCCCACTCTCCCTCACTCAACACTTCACTTCCTTCACAAACCTCCGACCGAAGGTCGTTCGGCTTGTTGGCTTGGACAGAGACATCAACTCGCGGAATCCCGGAGTTTCATCGCCGGAGGCCTAGCAGCCCTCACTTCACTCCACCACGCTCCGCCCACCCTTTAGGCCTCGTCCTCCACCCTGCGGGGCCGACCCTCATCCTTCCCCCCTCCCTCCCATTCTCCTTTCGGAACCTCTAGTCCTTCCTGCCCCTCCAAACCGCACGAATCGCCTCCTATTCTTGAGAGAATCTACGGAACATTTTCAACGACTAAGTTCCTTTCCTCCTTTTACGGAACCAACTCCACATGCCCTCCTCTTAGCATGTACTCATCCCATCTGCCCAAGCACAGATTGTTTACTTATGCTTGGTGTGTTCCCAACTGTTGTATTTTTTATGTTTAACACATTATCATCCATGTGTTTTTAAGTAAGTGTGTACTCATTAGCTGTTTGAAGGACATTTCCATGATTTAGGGTTTGCGTATTTTTATATTAAGACATAATCTCTTATATAAATTCATCAGTATTTAACGCTACTTCACAATCCATTAAGTTACGTATTGATCACGATGTACAATTAATGAATAGAGGAAAACCTCACCGAATAGAGGCCGAATGAGTAAGCCAAAGATATCCTCAGTTTCCGTTGGGTTTTAGATAAATTACATTTTTCGAGATTTTGTTAAAAGGTAGAAAGTCATTTCCTTTAAGAAAGACCCTGAACTACAAAAATAAGGTTCAAAAAAGATTACGGTCGAATATGAGTAATCAGCACCCAGTATACAATCTTAAGTGGCCATGTTCGGATCAACTTTGATTGATTCATAAGTCACCTTCATCTCATATGTAACCTGTTGAGAACCTCGACTTTCTCACATCGCAAACCCCTTAACCTTTGGTCACGTACTTCCCTTATTCCACTCACTTCCTGTGCAGCGTTTCAATCTTTCGCTCCTAAAACCTTTCTCCTTCAATAAACTTTAATCGGCCCAAGTCTCCGTTTGTTCCGTTCGTAACCTCTCTCGCCCCACCCCCCAAAGTGACCGCATCCGGCAGATACACACCGCTTTGTTTGTTCCGATGCATTGAGTATTAAAAAAAAGACCGATTTTTACGGCAAACTCTGATGAAAGTGGTACAAATACTGGGGAAACACAACTGATGAAAGCAACCTAATTACCTCTGGATATTTCATCATCACGCCCAAAACTAGTTTAATATCACATTAAAAGATTCGCCGAGAGGATTGAAAAATTATCCTCAGAAGAAAAATAACACTTTCAGACAGCACTTGCCATCAAATATCGATCTTTCGAGGAAAGCGCGTAGACATAATAAAAAATAGCAAAAGTGATGGGCGAAAATTTCAAATGCTTACTTCAGAAATTTTAACTCATATGCTTAAGCATTCCAATTACTTGCATACTAACTTATTTAAATAACGCAATAGAGAACTTTTTAATGTAGCCAGGAGAAATTAGTCGTAATAATGGGAAAAAGAGCTGCGATTAATGCATGCGATACCCTAATGAGTGCTAATGTTTTCGGCGATGTTAACTCCAATGCAATATTATCCGACAGGAAACCACAAAAAAAACTCTAAACATTCAATTTCCCTGAGTATGGTAACCTGCGGGGATTTTAATGCTATCATTCAAAGCCTGGATGCTGTGACAGTTAAATTATCCTATACACTACATTTATTTGACTAATAATTTAGTCTAGTTACAGGAAATTGTACTCTTGCCCAGGACAATATAGGTTTATTTACTTCCTCTGCAAGCAGACCTTGTTAAACTTGGCAGTGTGAAAAAAGTGAAATTTGCTACCAACAGGTGAAAGAAGTCTATGAGCATGACGAACTGGCCTATCGCCAGAATAAGTTGTACCAGAATATGAACTTGAGAGAGAGAGAGGTATTGTACCAAAAAGAATGACAAAATCCAGTTACTTCCCACGAACGAAATGCCCCGACAAGTTATGATGCACTATTTACGAGATTGTTAAAAGATTGGCAGATGACGATGCTCGAGATTACCCCCCCCCCCCCCCAAGGGAAAAGATATAAGGAATTGATTCCTGAAAGCCGTCGCGGACAAACGCCAACTGGAGTCTTCTTTCCAATTTTTGAGTGCCTTAAATCACCTCGAGGAACACTCGGGACCAAGATCTGCCAACAAGCAAAATGAATCATGACGCTGAATGGGAAATGTGCCCGAACGGCCTCCATCCATCCACTGCTATCACGGTTACCGCCCAACGCCCCTTCGCTCTCCCCTCAATGATCAACCCATACACACACACTCACACCTACCAGCTCGTCGTTATCTATCGCCTCTCTCTGGTGTCACCCTTATTCACCGAAATCACGTTCCCCATACCCCAGATCTGCTCCTTCCTCTCTCCTCCCACCCTCCGTTCTCTGGATGTTGAGCAGAGGCCCTGTTTGATTCCAAGCATGGCAAAACTTCCAACCGGCAGAAAGGTTCCGACACATTTTTGGCGTCTTCGGCGTAGAGCCAGCTGGAGAGTTATTCCAGTCATAAAACTTGTGAATTACGTCAATAGCTTTCTTGCACAATGGAAATCCTAACATCAGTTTCATGGTGGGGTATATCTGAAGCAAAAGTGGTGATTATTCATGATTGACCCCAATGTATTATCAGAAATATTTTAACTGAGTGACATTGTAAGGTACTATTGGGAATATATTGATTTACGCCCAAAACTTGTGTTTTAATCGGCTTTCTCGAGAACATTAGAAGCCAAACTAATGAAGAATGATGATTTCATTGTATTTCTACCCATTCATTGTTAATTTCCTCGACGAGTTTTATTTTTCTGATTTAATGCTCATAAACCCATATCAATTTCTTCATTTTTTTCCATTCCTTTCAGCGGTAATGTCAAATCTCAAGAATGGTGAATTAATGAAACGGAGAAAAATAATTTGAGCAAAAGAATTATTTCTAATTTACGAAGCGAGAAAATGTAAAATCCAACGCAGAAAAGCCAAGTATTGCTTTCGTAGGGCACGTTTCTTGTAGCAGCCTTTACGTCATCATCATCATCGGTGTTTCAATCCTATGATTAATTTACCATATCTCTCAACTCTTCTTTATCCACTGTAAATTCTCTCACACCATTACAGTTTTTTTTCAGTTTACGCCCTCTAGTAAGGTCTCCCAAAGTTAAGACAGACTGGTGGGTGCGGGCAGCCGTACTCCCGCGGGTAACTCTACCTGCTGGCTAGGGTATTAGCTCATTGCCAGGATATTCCCATCAATATTCCCCTCTATCATGCTTCTATTGTGCTTCAAGGTGTGTCCAATCCATCATCGTGGAGTGCCATGCTACGTGCGAACGTGTTGACGAAGTGCTTCCTTGTTTGCACCCCCAGTAATAGTGCTTACGTGCACCATTCTGTTCAAAGAACCCGATGTTAAAACTTAACGTGCTATTTTTAATTAAACATTCCGTTTACCTCGCCCTCTATGATTTATAACGTGTAATAAAGCATAAATAAATGAAGGGGAGCAGAGGAAAGTGGACCTATAATAAACAGATGGGTGAGGAAATGTCAAGAACCCAGACTTCAACTTTCAGTAGTAGTATTTAGGGGAGGCGACCGACTGCTGAGGTCATTTCCACCATTAGAGATGGACAGAAAAGGATGAAGGGTGGAGATAAACCCGGCGTCGGCATTAGCCTACTCTTTACGAAAGGCGCCAAGGGGTCCGCAGCTTAACGTCCCATCAGACGGACGGCGTACTCACTCAAAGTGCCCTCCACAAAGCACCTCAAGTAGGGATCGAGTTACCACTGAAAATATTCAACACGGCCGGGATTTGAACCCGTGCCCTCTGGGTGGGAAGCCAGTATGATAGCCTCCGCACCAAATCGGCTATTGCGAGACACCCGAGCATAACGAAATAAGTAATCATGTTCACCTTGTAAAATAAAATAATACACACTCCTAATAATTATGATGTACTCATTTGGCTGGAGACCTAAAACACACTGCCACTCACCCTGTCAGCATCTTGCAGTCATAAACTATGTTATTATCTAGTTAACGGATAACTTAAATCGAAAATCCACTTTAATAGACCCACTTTCTATTCAAAAGTTTAACTTAACTCCACCCGATCCGTCATTGGGCATATTTCAGTTTTAAATGCTTAGTTTACGATCTTAAGTTATTTCAGTACATTTATATTGAAACAAATCAATCAAACGCATTGAATCATGACCCTTATTACGTCCATCGGCGGAACATGATGACACCTTCATATAAAGTATTGTCACTGTTTTCTATGTCTTCTTGAAAACAGCAAACGAATGGGGTTCATGTCTTACTATTTGAATATATGAAGTTTAAATACCAGTTATTGTAATCGAATTAGTTTAATTTCCCCAATTTAGACGAGTGTTTTCATGGTCAGTTTTTTTACATAAATTTTAACATCTATTCAACGTTTCCAGGCTAATTTTAATTGGCAATCGCATTAAATTTGTGACCGGTTTTTGGCGATAGATAATGAATACGGCAGGCACTGACATTTTTTCTCTACAGCAGCCGCACGGTCATTAAACTTCTCCCAAATGTGCGCTCCTGTATGGACGACGACTACATCATGCGATGCTCTATTTGCTGGAGGGGTAGAGGTGGTCTCAAATTATTTCCAAATCTAAATTAGTTCGCCGGTCTATTACTACCGACATTAATTCTACTTTAAGTGGATGGATTATATGGGGGAGCTGTCGGATGGATAGAGAGAATGAGGCGGTGTACGAACGGGATGAGGGAAGGGAGGCTGGAGGGGGAAACTGAAAGGAAAGGAGGAGATGGGAGAAAATGAGAGAGGACAGTAGGGGAGGGAGGAGTGGATGGGTTGGTGAGATGGGACGGAAGGGTGGGAGAACGAGGGAGTTAGAACGTATGTACACAAACTTCCCTTAAGGGATAGAGAGAGCGGAGCGGTTTGAGAGGGTGAGAGGGGTCTGCGGATAAAAAAGCGCGATTTCCTAACAGCCGCCGGAAGGCAGCAGAAGCGGGAGGGAGAGTGGAGGCGGTGGCTGACGCGAGCGGCAGAGGCGGTGGGCGGTCGTCCCACCCCAAGCCACCACTCTTACCCGTCCGACCCCCCCCCCGCCACCTCCCGATCCTTCCCCCGCTCCCCTAGACTCCTATCTCCTCTTCTCCACTCTCCTCCCCCCCCCCTCCGGTTCCTCCTTTCACTCCTCCCAACGGCCGCACCCACCGGCGCTACGAGAGGCGCGCCCCTCCCCATCGGAGAGTAAACCTTCCCCCGCAGCCACAACTCACCCCACGAGGACGGCGATTTAAATGTCTGCCGCCGATTTCACCAAAATCCACACGGACCCTTGAGCAAAGGAGAGGGGTAGGGTGAGTGGTAGGAGGGCACTACGCAGTAGATGGAATGGAGCGAGGGATTGAGGGAGAAAGGTGTCCGGAGTGGATGAGAGGGGTAGGTAGTAGTAGGTAGTGGAGGTTTTGGGACGGCCTTTGTGCTCGTGGGGAGAGTGGAGGAGATGCATGAGGGGGGAGGGGCGGGAGAAGGATGTTGGAGAGACGGAAAGAGAAGTGAGTGGCTGTGTAAAGGATCGGGAATGTGTTCAGGAGGGACGGAGAAAGAGAGAGGACGAGAATGAAAACTAGACAACACATCCCTGCGATTATTTTCCATTCCACTCAGGCCGTAGGTATCACTATCCCCTTCCTTAGGAAGGGAGGAGGAGGCAGACCCTAGCCGTCCGCCGCTATTTAAGGACCCGTGTTCGGTCGGAAGCGGAGGTGGAAGATTGGATTTGAAAGATGGAGGAGGGTAAACGGTATGTCGCCATAGGGTAAGGAAAGAGAAAAAAAACAGAAGCACAGAGAATCAGGACCAGAGGACTTTGGTAAGAATAGTACCTAATCAGCCACAGAAATCTTACCACTAACGGTGGTGCTGCCCTACCTGTTCATGCTTGGCTAGTACAAAATGAGTACTTACTTTGAATAAGAGCCGCCGACGAATAGTGGATCAACGGCAAGGATGATCTGCATATGTTAAACTCTGCTCCCTCGGTAAATGTCGTGAACGGGAGGTAGATATTTCTGAGAATTTCAATTATATCACGCTCGACGTAATGGAACTTCATGATGAGTAGATACAAAACAGAGCTTTGTTAAGTTCCATAATTTTCCACCTGAAGACGTTAACAGTTTGATGAAACTCATCGTTTAAAATAAATTATTGTAGACCATACAAAGCTGTTTTGTCTCTGTTCATGACTGTGAAATTTTAACGTAATATCTAATTGATTCCGTGTGGACAGTTCCTTATTTCCCCCACACTGAAGTAAATCAAAAATCCAAAGTAGAGCTACTGATGATGAAGTTTAATATTTTGTTCTTTTTCCTAACTTAGATCAAGGCCAAATGGAACTTATCTATTAGTTAGGCAATGAGTAATAATAAAGATACAGGATGCAAACCGTGGAGCGAATTTGAGATAGTGTAAAGAGGACCGGTTAATATTCGATTACATTTTTAGTAGCACAAGTTGCACCTTCATTATTAAAGAAAAAAAATAAGAAGACACTGAACGATTTTTTATATCACAGATTATTTATTCATTCACACGCAAGAATGTCGCAAATATCACTTATTTATTAAACTTTGATCACCCTAAAGTTGTATCGTGATTTTGCGTGGCCAGCTCTAACCACAGAAAAACATGACACAAGGGTGTGCATCTTCCCCGAATTTCAACCTTTTGCAAATCGAAAACATACACTCATAGACATAGGAACTTTATAAGGCGTGCATTTACCACGTTCACATTTTTCTGTCTAATTATATTTTTCAGCAAATTTAAATTAAGTTTCATAAGCTAGATAAAGTTTTTTTGGATGTATTTTCATGCTTAAAAGAATTTAAATCGTATTTAAAATTATGGCTGCAAAATAAATAGTGTGTGAAATTGAGCTACTTAAAAATATTTCATAAATACTTCAAAGCGGAGCATACACCTACATCAATACAGAGGGAGCAAACGATACCATGCCACTCGCCGCAGATATTTGCCAGAGAGTCTGTTTTGGCACAACAAATCAAAATATGAAAACCTCTATGATTTCAAGGAAGAACCGTTAACATAGATACACTATTTTAAAAGACACAAAAAATGTTTAGCTTTTGTGGAACTCAAACAATATTCTGTTCGTTACCTCCCGCCATTGCTAATATGTAAAATAACATCAATACCCGATCTCGACAAAGGCCCTAATGTCATGGTAATATTTTTATAAGTAGGCATATTTATTTACTTCAGGTCTGACGAATGCTCGTGAACCAAGCCACTGCGGCTACAAATCCGAGAAAAAATGTTTTACTATCATGACGATTTCACCAACAAGACAATACATGGCTATTCGTGGAGCCGAGTGATGCTGAAATATTTTTTTAAATGCCAAACATATGTAGTCACAAAATTTGTTATCATTATCATAAATCTAAAAGAGTAAAGTTTCCACTGTCGTACACGAAACTATTTACCCTTTATTGCCATTTTAAAATCATGAGATAAATTTGATAGAACAACACGACGCAACCATATTTTGTTTCTCAAGCATAGGCGTAAAACCAAAGACGGTTTATGGAACATTTTTCCTGTGATGTGATTTCAGGTACACGTATAAGGGACCCGAAAACGAAATTAATCATACTAATCTGCGAATTCACACATTGTACGAAAATTGTTTACAAAATAGTGGTGAAATAATAATTGAGACTATACACGTCTCCATCACTTCAGATAGGCTTCTCAATAAAAGAATAAATAAAGATTAGTTAAAGCATAAAGCATAGTTAAAGCATAAAGCATAGTTAAAGCATAAAGAATAAATAAAGATTAAACCAAGCGATTTCGAATATGAGGATACGAGTGTATTTAAAACTGAAGAGTTATTAACGGATTAAAAAGGGAGAAATAAGCATTGCAGAAAGTTATCACATCATTGGCATCTTGATCGTGCTTCCGAGAGCGCAGAAAGAATGAACAAAGCCTATGTGGTGGTCATGGGGTTGAAATATTTCATCCTTAACCACATTCTGGAGCTACCTACCTCGCGGCGACTCAGTGGATAAGGGGATGGCATGAATGGGTAGGGTTAGAAGAGTTGTGGACCTCCGAGCGACCGGCAGGGGAGAACGACGCTATGTTAGAGCATTAACGTCGACATATGGGAAGACGAAGGAGTGGATGAGAGGGGGAAAGTGAAGAGAGAACCGGAGAAGACAAGAGGAGGAAAAAGAAAAACTGTAGTACACGATATTGAATTCTTTAATGCAGGAATAAAATAGACTTAGTGGAAGGATCAAGGCACACAGGAGGGATAACAACACGTAATAGAGAAACAGAAAAATGCTTACATAATTCACGGATAAGGAAACTACGTCGCGAAACCCGAAACGCACTCTATAGATCATTTTCACATACATCTTTGAAAGCCTATGCATCATTACCCACTCTTCATAGCGTAAGAATAGTTTGCAATCAATTTCGTTTACTGAAGGGGTTTATTTCATAATTTATATCACAAATCATAATTAAACGATGAGTTTAGTTCGTCCTTTTGCGTTACTATTTTCTTCACATGCATATTAAGATACGTTTTCTCAATACTAAGCACAGTAATCAACTAGATAAATCTTCAGATAGTTTAAAATAGATGGACTATGCCCAAAAGCGTGTGAAATTCACATATCAGGGTAGGGGTGGCAGTTCCTTTCACTGTGTCTTCTGTGGTTTCCCAAGATGAACTGGTACCCGTAAAATCACACGGGTGAATTTAAGAGTGCCAGGAAGCGTCCCCGAGAATCGAACCCGTCCCCCCTCCGATAAGTAGTACCGACGCTCTAGCTATTAAACTATCACGTTTCACTATTTTCTTAAGAGCGTTGGAAAAAAAATCATGAAAGTATTATGGAAATATGACTCGAAAATGAAATTTGGTAAATAACACATTAATAATACTGTTTGTGAAAACTTTTAAGCACATTGGAATACAATAAATTCAATTTCAAGGACCAATCGAAACGTTTTCCAAAGCGTAAGCCACACTGACTTATTTTTAAATATCTAAAAATGGTATCAAAATAAGTGTCACGATAAGGCAAAACAATGATAAATCGCAAATTATGCCTTGGGATAAATGAATTACAGGTTATTCTTATTCTAAGGCTATCTTTGATGGAAAAATTGCTTCAATTTGAACATTTATCGGTATCAAATAATAGCGCGGGTCGTTCGTCCGATCGTTTTTATCAGAACAATTTTCAGAATATTTCAAAACCTCAGAAACCGATTTCGTTCGGCATTCGAAGTAACCAATACAAATTATTGGTTAGGTGAGCTTAATTTTAAAAGATATTTTTGAACGCATTTCACAACACATAAAAGAAACCCTCTTATTTCTTGTTATTCCACGAAGAGTAATGTGTACCGACGATACAATGACAAGTGGAGAATGAAAATTTTCTTGGACTAGAAGTACGAAGTCTAGAGGAAAATACTCGAAAAAGCCAACATTTTTATCACTTTCAAATTCAAATATTTACGAAAATTGTTGCGCTGGCGTGGCAATGACGAGAGAGGGTATCCCCAAGTTTTTATCTTCCATAAGAAAACAGAACCGGCATTTTATCTTTAAAATAAAACGAGAACCAACAATCTTAGAAAGAGAGTTAAATATCGAACACATTTCACTTGCGCTATTCCTAATTGCCGGCACGAAATATTACAAAGGTTTTCTTTCTCCCCTCCTCCCCCGTGATATTTATACCCTGCGATGATGATGAGATCAATCCACAGGTTTCACTAATTTGAATTTTCGAGGCGGTTCGCCTGAACTAGCGACCTGGATACCCCATGGGATTAAAAAAATACACGACGAGTCACGTCACATTCTCATTTGCCTCCCGAGACGGACTACCTTGGAGAAAGCAGTCGATACAGGAGGAAAGAGAAACGCCCACAAATTCTTCCATCACCCCAGTCGTTACATTAGGAAATAGCCAAACAAGAATCAAGAGGGGGATTGAATATGGCACGTGAACAGCACACGGGAGCAAACTCGCGGTAATGGACGGAGTGACGAGGGCCAAGGGTTTGAAACGGGAGATGCGGTAGCAGGGGGGACCGGAAGGCACGAAGCGGGTGCATGAGGTTCCAGGAAATATATTAAGGGAGAGGATTGACCAACCGTTCACCGAGGGGGGGGTTGTGTGGAAGGCGGGAGGTAGGTTGCGATTTTAAACGAGAATTTTTCGGGAAAGGATATGGGGGGGGCTGCTTCGTTGGGCACGGATGCAGAGGCGGCTGTGTTTTAGGGCCAAAAGGGGGACCTCCGCGCTTACTCCTTCCTCCCCCCTTCCCCACTGCGGGTGGTGGGTGCCGACTGAATTGCCGCGGGCGGAGCAGATGGCGTGCGTTTCGTTGCGTGGGCGTGATGGGGCAAGCGGCGAGCGCGACAGCGGTGGCCGGGGGGCGAGGCGCCAGGGGCGAGGGGTGAGACAGGGAAGGACGGCGATTTTCGATGGCAAGAGAGGAGAGAATGGAGGGAGCCCCTGGGTGGACAGCGGGGAACGGTCTTCATTCATAGGGAATATCGAGCGGGAGGGAAGAGATAAGGAGGGAAGTAAAGAGCGTGCGGCACGAATAAATCTGCTGCGATGGATGGAAGGAGAATACGTGGTGAAGAAATAGAAATGGAGAGAAGAATTGTGCGGTTAAATAAAAGAGAACGGACGCAATGTGTAGCGGAGGGGTGTAATTCTAAAAGCAAGTCATTAAACCTCTTCTTAAGTTAGGAAAAAATGACTAAATCCAATATTAACGCATGCAAGAATTAAATTCCCGTACATTATTGACTGTAGGACGTAATGAACTGCAAGATTAAATTAAATATTAGATTAGGAATGAGGGCGTCGATTGATCATATTTCATTGAACGACGAAGCACTGTTTTAACGATGCATCTGTTCTCGCAAATTTTCTGTAATTTTCTCCGTAGAACTAGAGCGCATTGGGCGACGGTTCTATTTTTTCAGTGGAATTATTTCAAGCGCAACATTATTTACATCTCTAAATACAATCAACGATCTACAATCTTCTTTAATACTGAAAAAGCCTTTGAGTAGATGGAACAAAGAGAAAGAAAACTAGGTCTCTGTACCAGTGACTAGTGCGAGAATCGAAGGATAAATATGCCAATAACGAAGATTACAAACTCAAATTATTTATTTTTTTCAAATTTAACCGATTACTGCTACTCAAATACATAGTTAAATATTTAAAAAAGTGAAAATAAAGTAATACTTATGCATCTTACTATTAGGCTTAACTTTTAAATGTATTTAATGGGGGATGGATCCTCGGGTAAGAAAACCATATGGTCTCGACGTCTAGGTACAGCCAGTACCGGTACTAGCCCCTTAGATGGATACATGTAGGGACATAGAGTTGCTGCCAAAGAGACAAGAACACTAGTTGCAGCCGTGGCAACGATCCAATGATTATTAATCAGCACTAAAACTAAGAATGGGGTATCTTTATAATGCTACTTGCAGTTTTTAATGCACAGCATAAATTTATAAACGTAGATGTCGGGGCTAACACCAAGGTTTATGATAGGGAAGTGATTCAAAAACGTAAACTGTCCCACAGCAATTCCCAAAGTTCTCTTCGGCCTCCTATCTAATCGTTCACTTTGAAGCCTCGTAAGCACTGAATGTAGATGATGCATTCTCCCGGCCCCATTGCAAATTTGAATCTCAACCAGCACTGAATATGAAGCTCTCAAGGGCAAGAAGGTAGCAAAAAATGGCGAACTATTTAGCTAAAATTCCACCACTTTCATCATTTCTATTCCTTACACATATGATGCTGAACTTATTCTTTTTGGATTTAATTCCTAACACACACGTTCTTCCTTGTCTGTCACTATACAAAAACAGAATCAGTCGTTGCTAGTAACTACATCGGTTCTTCAAATACTGGAGATATTATAATATAATATATCCATAAACAATATACGGTGTAAAGCTAAGCTACGATGAATAAATAATGCTAACCAAAATAAGAATGCACTGTCTGCAATAAAAATAAAATAACAAAAACACGATATGCTAACGCAGGCGAGCAGTCAGGAGACCGCATTTATCGCACGTCGATTAGATTAACTACACTACGTTTTCCTCATCACATATCATCAACTGTTTATTGCACTGGATGAAGCTCGGACATGAATTAACTATGAAGCACAGCTGAAACATAAAACTGCACGCGAATTGGCAGAATACAGGTCATCAACTCTTCCTTGTCAATAAATCACCAAGTTATTATGTAATAATTGCGGATAAAACCCTACTTATTGCCTGAGGTTTACTTATTACTTACTTATCGCTATCAAATAAGCAGAACGAAAAGTCTCCTACCATCACGTATTAAATTTAAAACACTCAATCTGATTTTGGCAGATAGGGATAGAACTTGGCCCGTAGTACCTATCCCTAAGTTGCTATGAAATATTCCATCTCGAGGAAGTTGAGTCCTTCCTTTCTCCCCACCGTCTTTGAGATTCCTCGCTGCATTCCAGTATCCTAAAAATGGCAAAGTTTGAATTTTACATTGAGTAACAAGAGGAATTAGTCAGCTTGAAACCCGGAGCCATCTGTTTAGTTTCAGATAGCTCCGGATTTCCGCACCATCTTGCCTTCGACCACTTCGGCAACAAAAGAAACCGCTCTGCTCTCCAAATTCGAACTGATGATAAGATTCACGCAAGAAGTATGTCAAGCGCAACGAGTTTGCAAATATTTATGCGTTAAAAATAGCCGGATCATAAGAAAGGAGGGTCGAAAGAAGAGGAGGCCGGGTTCGAGTAAGGAGTGTGGGGGATCGGAGGGGAGTTGTGGAGGGTGGTTGAGGAAGGGGGGGATGGGGACAGGACGACGCTGAGGGCAGGTGAGCGAAAGCGGAAGGGCAAGATTAATCGATAAATAAATCGCCTTCCCAGCGTGGACGAGCCTTAACGCCCCTCTTTTCAATGACCCCGTTTGTTTTTTCACACCATTTACTCAACGTTTATTTTTGTCGTCGGGAGAAAGAAAAAAAATTATCCTGTACGAAGGAATTGGACTGAAAACCTAAGGCGGTGCACGACGCCCTTTTGCCAACCCCCATCCCTCTTCTACCCCGGGGAAATGAAGCGACGGGGCGCAATGCTTTAGCGCGAGTTTTTCAAGGACCTAGAACCAGACTCCCAAACGTGCCACTCGCATGCAGCGTGCATAAAAGAGCGCGTGGCGAGGCGGAATGACGCTGAAAATCCGACACCTCGGGAACCCTGACTGCCTGTGGGGCGTGAGGTGGTGCACAGAGCGGCCAAGGTTCCCCAGGGGAAGGAAAGGGGGAAAATATATAAGGGAACTTGGGTGGAGATGGGTGTAAACAAAGAGAATACGGGATGCATGGAGAGAGAGCGACGATGGGATGGTGGAAGGAGGAGGGAATTGAGAAGGGTGTGAGGAACGCAGTGACAACGTAAAGGAAAGAGAAAAGTTCACTCAAATTCACTACCACTATATTACAAAGCAATAAGTTGGGCAGGAAAATGTAGAGATTCGGCGAGAGAAACCACGGAAAATATGTTTTCGTTATGCAAGGATTATATCTTAAATTAAACATGTCTTAGCATGCCTTTTTAATAACGAAGAGATAATTGATATATATATATATATATATATATATATATATATATATATATATATATATATATATATATATATATTTTATATATAAACACAACAGATTCACAAAAAGCAACAGGAAATAATGTCGATCTATTCAATCGATAATAATTTCAAGTTCAATATGAAGAATTTCCACCAAGTGACTCCAGAAACTGTTCTATTTTTTATCGATAATAATTTTTTTTCTCTCTGTTTTCAACATTTTATTTATGATATCCAGGAAGTGAAGGGGATTGACTACAGACCTACGGCATAATTACTGTGGTTTCAATAGAATAAAATTCAACTACTATATTTTTATTTACTTTTAGTAAATAGCTTTTCCAAATGTCGCCGGAAAATTCTTTTGATCGGACTCCTTTACCTCAGAACTTCCGAAGAATGAGGCGGAGATGCGCGTAGCGATAATCGGGACAGATACCAATGGTTGGGTGGTTACTTTGAAGTAGGTCATGCGCGAAAAGCAGGCAGAGACCCAAGGAGTACAGCCTTTTGCATGCGCGCAGCGATTTCACCCGGTTTCTCACTGTAGGCAAGGGCGCACTAGATCTTCGATATCAATGGCCCGTTAACTTCACCGTTCACACCAATAGTAAGCAAATCAAACCCATAACATGCGAGAATATCGGCTTCCATTCAGTAAAGTTATTCTGATTTTTTAAATTTTGATTAATAATTAAAACTTTCCTCGTAGTTTCCTCGCTCGTGTCCACGCATTTTCCAGCTTTGGTTGAGAACCAAGCAAATTTGGAGTTCGAACGTATCGGAAAATGTTCGATGGGGATGGATGAAAATATCTAGATTTTCTTGAGTAGATTTTTCTTCTAGTTCGTTTACCATGATACCACTGTTAGTTGACAGAAAAAAATGTTGTCCCAACGGCCACCAGTAATGTGATTTGGTCAGTTTTACTAGGGCAGTAATCCTCTATAAATGTAAAATCTGTGATAAAGCTTTGCTGATATATAACCAGAAGTTTCCTCCTTTGGATCGATCCCAGGTCAATTAGCAAAAACTTATTACCTTTTCTGAAATATCCGACTGAAAAGTGGCGTTAACTTTCGACCACCAATGTAGAAGTCATGTAATATTTTCTGGAAATTTTGATATTAACTTATATACAAGACTTTTAAATTCAATTATAGATTTGAGAAACGAAATCCTAGTGATTGAAAAGGGATGTAAAGTCACACGTTGCCTAAAATGTATTGTTATCCATAATTTAGTCATTATGATAAGAGATATTCTGCAATAAAGAGGCTATGTAACTAGTCGTGGTACGTAACATAATGGTGCCGATAATAACAATAGTGTAAGTACCCGTAGAGCGGAGTGTATTTCTGATTCTAGACAAATACAGAAAAATACTTTGCCTACTTTTACGAGTGACTTCAACCCGTAACAGAGGTAAGAATAATTTTAAAGAAACGAAATTTATTCACAAAGCCTGACTGTTTTCCCTTTTCTATAAATCCTAAAATATTGAAATTTTTGACAAATTAGCCTCGATTTCTCAGAAAAACTCTCATAGAATGAATAATTAAACTCCTACACAAGACGGTTACATTAAAAATATAGCTTAACCATGGAAAATAATGATTTATGCAATGCACTGTAAACTAAATAGATGTTAATATTCACAAAAAAAGAGATTACGAATTAAATCTGGCGATTGGTGTAAAAGCAACTTCGGTAATCAGTCGCCGAATGACTATCTCCTCGCATGCACGAAAGGGAATGTCATGCGTTCAACAAAAACTTATAATATTCACAATAATAATAACAGCTAATAACAGCAGCAATAATAACAGCTAATAATTGATGAACCTATTCCCTTAATGCAATTCTTAAAAAAACGTGCGAAGAAACTATCGAATCAAAGAGCATGAAACGAAATTCTGCAGCACACATTTGTCTCATATTTATAGCCATTTCATTAGTTCCGTCGTTATTTATAGCCCTAAATACCACAATAAAATTGAATAATAAAGGGAAGATAAGATTGGCGTTATCAAAAACCGGATGTAATTCAGTGCCATAACTTCTGGGTACTTAAATCTGAAAAATCGAAGGCATAAAAGGAAGATTTCACGTAAAACATTCTTACGCTGGCAAAAGAGGGAGAAGATAAAGGGCGGAAATATTAATGCTATCATGATGCATAGCATGAATACCAGTGACATAGGAAACAACACAGGAAAAATCGTAGGAAACAGAAAAGGAAGGACAAAGGTGACTAAAAGTCAACAGTGCCTAATGACAAAGTTGGCAACTGTTCTAGGGAAAATTGGTATATTAGGAATAGATAGGCATTTAGGATTTAGAACATTCTCTAAATTATTGAAAATACGTCGCCTTGTCTCAAATAATAGCGTAAAAATTACATGTCCTTATGTTTTACAGAAATACCTGCAAAAGCTGTAAAATTTCATGTAGCTTTCTCTGAGACGTTTTCCACGCATGCCTTCATGTAACAGATTACCTTGAAGTTAAGAAGGAGGTTATTCATTAAAATAAATCGTAATCTCTCTTTTTCATTGATTAGAATGCGAAATTACTTGAAGATAAAAGTTCAAGACTTTCAAAGTTATTCATTATAATATAGAGTTTTTCATTTTAATATTGATCAAATTTAATGTCACGCCTAAAATCACCAACTTTATCTAGTTGACTCTCTGTTGTGCTAACTAACCTAACTGCTTCCGCTTTTGTAAAAATTCCGATATTAATAATACTTA
The DNA here is from genome assembly GCF_022747635.1 of Hetaerina americana. NCBI lineage: Eukaryota > Metazoa > Arthropoda > Insecta > Odonata > Calopterygidae > Hetaerina > Hetaerina americana. Next base: position 235,659 of record NW_027286897.1, on the reverse strand, counting down.
GCTATAATTCTGTTAGACTAATTCTGGTCATGTTATTTTCACTATCATTGGTTAACTCTGACAGGTATTAATTGAATTATTGGCGCGAACAAAAGAAACACATTAGTCCTCTTCTCAAATAGCCACGGTGTATTATGGGCAACCTTTCAGATGTCTCATATTACACCACTGAAGAGAACATTTTTCGAAAAACAGACAGAAACAAAAGGGACTCTTTCATCCGATATTTACAGAGTTCTATTTTTCACGAGAGACGGCCAAGCGGAGTGGCATAATCGTTCCCAGACGTTAAAGGACACGGGAACTGGATTTTCTTTGTGTCAGATGGTCGAAAATATACGGCCTGCGCTGGAAACACGAAGACGAAAACATTTATAAATTGCCACGCCAGAAATCTCAATTCTCTGTAAGCCCAGGCAAAACAACTCATGAATTGACAGAACCGGCCCTTTGGAGTTTTTCATGTTGGGGGGGGGGGGAGATGGCAACAGGCCGTTATCAACGCGCAAACATCCTTTCCGAAATCTTTATGTTGGAAACCACCGAGAGAGAGGCCAATACGAACGATTCAATACACTGTTACACATGACGTACAGGATTCTTAACATGGAGAAGCGTTACAACACTCATTCCATTTTTATTCGCCCATTTTCGCGTGGATTTTGCTAGGAAAAGATCCAATGCCTATGTTTTCCTCATATCTGATTGAGTGTTTGTAAAATGTTAACATACACCCTTTAATGTTGAAATACCGTTTCTTTAGGGAATAATCGATAAACCCAATAGGTCGACATGAACTTGAACAGTCCTCAGTTAAACTATACGACATAATCGGCATCGACATTAATGCCCTGCGGTCCGCCAAAAAGGTGTGTGGCAGGGGGTTCAAGCATCAGGTGGGAAGGACAAGTGACAACGGAGGATATGAGAGAGAAAAGGAAAGATATTCAGAATGAAACCATTGGGAAATGAACTAATATCGCGCAATTTTGAATGCGTACATGTTGGAGGAAGACTTGATTCAAAACAAGGGTTAATTCACCGAATAAATTAGTCGTTTTTTATGCAGAAAACGGAATAAAAATGAACCACAAACATTCATACGACAGGCCTCTACCATGACAAGACAGGTCATGCAGTATTGAGAAGTAATAGGGTAAAGTTCTACTATTACATGGACATGCTACTCAATAACTTCCGCTAAACTCCGTCCATGATCGGTAGAAAATTTATTCTCGTATTTCCATAACGAACATCCCCGATTCATCAAGTTATGCTGTCTAGACGGTTTATATGAACTGAATTACATACCTAAATTCAGAAATTTTAAAATATATATCATAATTATATTAAATAATGTTATTATTTCCAAAAGTTTGATCTTGATTTTTTAGACTTCATACTTTTTTCGTATATTTTATACGAATGCAATATTTTGTGAAAATATGCGCCATTAAGCAATGAACTGATAATATCACACTGACTTGAGTTTGCCACATTAATTATTTCGAAGAGATAAACTGATAAATGAATTAGTCCTAGTAAATATAATTTACTATAAAAAAACTCAGCAAAGTAGTGATAGAGTGAGAATAAGCTAAAACTAAACCGGAAGAGTTTTGGATTTTTAAATTCCTCCTACTTAAATTAATAACGACTTTTCCTTTGATAAAAACTATATCAACACACGAATGACTCAGCTGATGAAAACTACGACCCTCTCATTTGTTTGGTGATTTTTAAAAACCCTTTTATTCAAGAAGGGACTAATTTTTTAAGCCACGCTCGTGATTGATGCTTCAATTACTTTTTTAAACATGGAAATCCCGATTATGACCGTGTCGACACGAAGAGGACTTATATCGTTAAATGCCACTAACATTTGATGAATATATCCCCCACTGACAGACAGCCACCCCTCTAAACGTCCCTCACTTCCCCTACCCAACCCCAGAGGCGACCCTATTCTTCTAGTCCGTCAATGTCCTCCCCCACCACTTTCCCTTCTCATATGTTAATCCTTCTCTTCCCCTCCTACACACATCTCTCTCACCTCCAGCGCATATCACCGCAAGCCTACTGATCCCACTCTTTGCTTTCCCATGCCTGGACATCTTTTGTGCTTAAGGCCTTTTGAATACTTATGTCATTTACTTTCCAGACACTGACACTGATGGCTTTTTATTTCCATTTTATACGTATCTGACGTGGAATATCTTTTCTCCCGTAGCCCCTAGCTTTCGTATTAGTCTCATTGCTATTTCCCTCATCATTTCTCTCTTATAACGTTATTCTTACATGACGATTCCAACAATATCATATAGTTTTTTTTATATTCTTCGGAATCCAACATGATTTCCTCAAAAGTTATTGATCATCACACACATATGTTAACTAATGATCAGAGCGATTATTCTGCAAGATAGCCTTAGTCACACGATTTTAAAATTCAGACAACTATTATTCAGCAAATAATGGGTAGATGGAATAATTTCATTGGATGTTTGTTAAAATATAGACCGTCTCGATAAAAACAAAGGTTTACAAGAAATTCAGCCTTTTTATTATTAAATACTACTGTTATTCATGATTGAACAGGCAGTAAAATCGGGTATAAGCGATCCAAACATTACGTAATATGGAGGCAAAAGTACAGACTAATGGTAGACAAATAACTATTATCCCATTTCTATCTTTGCTGCCTGCTTATAAGGCGTGTTCTTAGGACAAAAAAGGGTAAGCGTTGAATAATGATGACGCCTTTGGTAGGTGAATGGAAATCTCGAAGTGCTTTTGCCTCCCTTTTAATTCTTACGATTGCGCTGATTCAGTATCTTCACAATTGCATACATCCAAGATAAGAAAAACATCTCACCATTTAACAAGCAAAAAAAATAAAGTAATGAAGGAAAATAAATTTCCACTAAGTGATGGCATAAAATAATACATTATCCATATTTTGGTGAACAATATCTCATAAATAATATTCCATTGTTCTCCTTTAGCAGATGAACTGTTTCGCTCCAGTCGAAAAAAATCATAATTTGTCACTGAAGACAAAGGGATCCACTTCGAATCATCCACCGCTGAACTGTCGTCATTCATATGCTATAGGAAGCGCTTCGTCCCTCATTATATCAATGATATAACCACCCAATAGAGAGAACAACTCATTCCAAAAATAACCTTGTCAAGATAATACTGTAAGATATGGAAACCAATATTCTACGATAGTCGAGGTCATTCCTAAACATACACATTTCAAGAATACCTTTACATAGTAATCACTTCCATGTGTAACTGTATAGTTCCCAAACCTAAGTGATATGGTCATTTATTTATACAGAATAACTGAGATGAGGACTCAAATCAAACAATAAAAACTTGTTCTCATTCTCAATTAACTTCCATGCATACTTTCCCAGAATTTTTTATTAAGTCCTTCTCACTTTCCCCTCGGTGTTAAGACCCATATAAAGTTGAATTTGTTCAATTCTGAAGTTGTAATCAAATCTAAATTAATTAAAATAGAATTAAGTGAAAAACAAAATACGTCGTTTGAATTCAACTTCTGGTGCGAAAAAAAAAGGAAGCACTAATGATTGGCGAGTAAATAATTGGCAAAATGACAATTAAGTGTAAGCGGCATGTTTCTAAACTAATTACAAATCAACGTCAGCAACTTTTATTTATTCGTGCTTTTTTATTTGACGAAGCTGACTTCTGTAATCCACACACTTTTGCACAAAAGCAGAATTATTTTACGACCACGGACGAGAGAAGTATCAATTTGATTCAAGAATCGCACTAATCATGGAATACATCTACAATACATCATGAATGTGGAAGAAAAAAACTGTGACGTATGGAGAACGTATGAAAACCCGTTTTTCTAAACTCAAATGCCAAAATTCGTGTCTAGGTAGGATAATGTCGTTTCAAAGGACATAAGCTAGAGACTAAGCTTAAACGGTTTCGACTGATATTCATTCTCTCTCTGTCCAGTCCTAGTTTCGGTCGTGTCACCGTATGGAACAGATCTAACCTTGACGGCTTTACTTACATTTATTATTTCAGCTTGATATAGTAGATTCCCCAAAGTATAAGCCATTACTATTCACTTTAAGCCCCTTATCTTGCGTGCACAGTGTCCATTTTGATGGGCCTAGCTCTTACTTAACTTCTACTAGGTTTCAGACCTCTTCGAATAAAAAAGAGATTGAACACATCTGTAGATATTGTGATTCCCCAACGTTCGATCCAACTACTTTCCTTGTCCAGAACTCAACAACAAGCTCCCTTAGGAGAACACAAACCCGTCACGGCCACAATCTAGAGTCCCATTTACATGACATTATCACCTCCCCTCTTCCCTTGTTAAGGCTAGGCAACTTGATAAATGAAACGGTCCAGATAAATGCAACGGACTTGGACGGACAATAGCATAGACCATTGATGCTGTACTTTAACACCCGCAAGGCCTGCCCCACGTACTTGGTGAAAATGTGTCAGGCTTACATTGGAAGTAGAAATGAACAAAGATTTGCTGAAGATAATTCTTAAAATTTATGAGAAAATCGCGTGGTGGATATTGCTGTCATGATGAGAAGAGAGGCACAATCTTTCGGATTGAGAATGTATTAAGGGTTTATTCAACAAACCATAGGCACGTGTACTTTAATACTTATTGAAGCAATAGTACCTAATAATTATTATTTTTTCCAATGAAATTCGAGAGAAATCTGAGAGAGATACGACGTAAGGGAGTCATTAAACGTTTGTCGTTAGAGCATGAATGATGGCAAAATTCGCGTTTAATCATTCCAAGAATTTCTTCCTAAAATTTTCGCCATACGAGCAACTACTGTAATGGATGAATTATTTGGCACGTGTTTACTAAAGCATCATGCGGGTAAATATTATTTTTCTATATTTCCCCATATAACATAGTCCTCTCTCTCTCTCTCGTGCCCGCCTTTTCTTTCTTATTCTCCGCGCAATTTCCTTTCCATACCGGGCCTTTTGTGTCAGCTTGGCTCCGATAGAATGTGGCTTTGGGCGTTCGGACATTCCCTTTAGTAAATATTTATAAGGGCACATGAACACACATACACACAAGCACTCACGCGGACGTATCGCAGGTAAATCCAGCAAAGACTACAGTTGACTGTCTTGACCTGTCGCACTGCGCTCGTTTTTCAGCCCTAAACAAATGTCCCAGTTGAAAATAAAAAATAACAAACAAATCAAAATTCATAACTCATGGGTTTACTTTGGTCCTCCAAATGTTTAGTCGGACTCTGCACAGGGACTCAACTGCCAACATTCACTGCCGGTACACGTTTGATTAGAGAGGAGGATCAAGGGGGGGGAAGTAAATAAAAACAACAGACGAATGCTAATAAGAGGAAAAAGAAAGGGATATAATATTACATTTTTGAAAGGGTTATTTCGTTAAATGAGTGTATTTTTAAACCTTAATCAGGGAAAAACAAGTAAAACAAAAGCTTTAAAGATGACATTTTCAAGGGAGTGGACTTGAACAGGGAGAAGCATTAATAAACTTCTACTATTATTCGAAGAGAGAAACATGCTTGAACGCCCATCGTCTAAGGGAACATTTTTGAGCGGAAAGTGCAAGTTTTACTATTTTTACAGTTAATTTCCTCTCCAAGGTATCACTGCTTTAAGTACTTCACTCATAAGCGGCGTGACAATGGAGCGAAGTGATAAATCTCTGATTTATTTCGGTAGGTAGGTAGACATTGATATTAAGTTTCGGTGAAACTCAACAAAAACTAAAGATTGAGTGAGAGATACCCGAGATTTCATTAAAACACACTCCCTCTTTCCCCTCCGGTAACAAACAAGAGCGACCTTCTTTTTCTTTATAATCCATCTCACGGCGGCTGCTTTGTCAATTTATTTTTGACTCCTCCGCCTGGCAACAATCCAAACAGCTCCTTCCCCCCCCTATCTCCCCCTCCCCCGCCCGCCCGCGTTTCCCCAAGCGATGGGAAAGCGCTTCCTGTGTAAGGAAAGGGTGAATGCAAGGTCTTCAAGGAGGAGTTGGACGGAAAACTGAGGGAGGGAGGTGGGGGCAAGGGCGTTATGCACGTCGGGTTTGGAGGGGGATGAGACTGCTGGAACAAGGCTCGGGTGGGAGAAGGGGATTGAATAGGGCGACATCGCTGCGTAGATTACAAAGGTCAAAACAGTCCCACCTCATTCAATCCTACTCCTTTCTCTTTCCCTCAGCTTCCCTTACCTTTCCCTCACGGCCCTTTTCCCTACCGAAATCCATCGACCCGTATTTTTTATTATGTACGCTACACCTCCCGGCCCTTATAATTTCTCTCTCATAGCTCCTATTCGTGGAATTGGTTTTTCAGTCACCAAAACACCTAATTCGAGCAGCAGTGGCAAATATAAAAACAAAATAAATACCAAGATGCGTAGATCTCGTCCAGATAATATTTTTAACAAATACGATGTGCGCAACTAATGAAGAATCAGGTATTTTCTTTCGCAAGAGATGGACACAATTTAACACTGGTCGTTTGAAGCATGAATCAAGCCTTTTCCGATTCACTCGTGGTTCTCTAGCATTTTGACCTACGTGACACCACACACCATGCACTTTGCTTCTAAAAGTTATTTTTCAGCTGCTTTCTTGCAGACATAATTTACTTCGAGCATTCACAGCAGGTATATAACGTAGGAGGGAAATAGATCTGCACAAATACAAGACGACTGACCCTTCAGAGGGAAGTATATATGCCTACAGAGATAAAAGAAATATACAGAATGTTCCGAGGTTTAGCAACCTTTGATTGGCCATGTATATAATGTTAGAGCTGACTTTTACAGCATGCGATCAAAATTAGAGTTGCAATGAAAGTCCCGCAGTAAAGGTGTGTCTGGCCCTTTACTCGAGGGAATTCTTTTTACAGAGCCCAATTCGCGGTAAAAAAAAGTAAGCCCTTACCTAGATTGCCATGGCGCAATAGGAAATGTGAAAGTGACACTTGGGTGAAAGCCTAAAACGATTAACAAGTTGGATTCAGGTAACACGTTTAATTTTAACCGTCCAACATAAAAAACAAACATTGCTTACATTAAATGCATCTATAAAGTACACGTGTTTAATAAATATCATCAACAGGACATTCAGAATTGTTAACAGAGGCTTATTGACATCCAAGAATAAAATATAGCGGGGTTCAATGTTCATATCATTACACCTCTGCATGATAATTTTCCATGTAATTAAAAATGAATGGTACAGCGCATTTCCTTGTATTACGAGATGTGCGAATTTCACACGCCGCCGGGCTTAGTATTGAGTGAACTGTACCATCACCAATGAAACCAACCTTCTGGTTGGTCACTGTTTTTATGGTTATGTATAACAATTATACTTATTATATATTTGGCGGACTAACTTTTTTATGCCAGTATTTTGGATGGACACAAACTGTACGCTCCAACATTTCTTAGGTTCGCCAGTAAGAAAAAACCTAACACCCCACTCTGAAGTAAATACTTAATACTTTCTCAATTCTGCATACATTCTATTACTCTTCATTACATCCAACATCTCTACTCTTTTTCTACCCCTATCCCTCTAGCCTAAAGTCCTACCCTCCACCACAGTCTTCGGCTTCCCATTGCCAACCAGAATACTATGCACCTATATTTCCTGCTTTATCTAGATTTCTCCTAACAATGATCTCTCCTTCCCCCACCATGCTTGGTACTCCCTCGCTTGATTTCCTATTCGTCCATTTTCCTTTGTTTATCCTTCTCAACACTCACATTTCAATATTTTCCAATCTAAGCCTACCATCTTGCTTTACCCATCGAGTTTCCGAGCCGTGCAAAACAACGCCACGTACCAAAACTTTCTCTATTCTTTTCTTAACCTCATTACTTAACGTTTCTGTCATCAATTCCATCCTTTTTGTGAAAGCTTCTTTTCCTAACGCTATCCTCCTCTTATATCCTCATTAATGAACCATTTTGGCCCAAGTCACTTCAAAGATATTTAACCTTTCCAAATGTTCTATATTTCGCCCTTGTATTCAAACGTTTCTTACGACTATTTTGTTTAAATTTATATTCCTAAAGTATTAGCCCTGACTCGCATATCCAATGGATGAAATTGTATGCACCTAGCCATTAATTACATTTAAGACTACGTCATTTGATACATTACAAAGCTTTTCTGAGTTTTCACATATGCATTCGAAGTTGAACGAAGTCAGAGATTCCCCATTTTAATTTTTAATCAAAGATTCAGCACACGGAGCACATGTTGGCACATGGAAACCAGACCCACGAGCTACGGAGGCAACAAAGGGATACATTTCTGCAGCTTACTCAGGCGCCTCTTTATTGCCTTTAGCTTTGCCACGACTCTTGGCTCCGAGTTATTTCCTCAACAAAAATATGCCAACCCATGATGATGCTATTTCATGAAATATGAATGAAATAACTAACTTTCACATTTGCTGTGAGAATGCTAAAAGTAACGAAAATCAGCATGCGAAAAAATAACCTCTGATGCCAAGGAGTTAGTTTGATGTGTATCTCATGCAGCGGGCGTTAAAAGCACCGATTATGGTGTTAAAAAAATCCGAGATACAAACGACAAAATTGTAACCAATTAGATACTATTTTTGGGAACGATTCTACCTACTTTAAGCAAATCGCTTAATCGTATTCAGCCAGTCAGTCTGCTTCCCTTCTTGCAGCAAATCTCAAAAAGCAAAAGAGATAATAAAGAGCGATAAGGCATCTAAAACGCTGGTGACATGAAAATACAGTAAAGAAATTTTTTTTAAAATTAGGGCAGGATTTTTTAACCTACCCGATTCCTTGAACTTTCTTGTAACTGAAACCGCGAGCATTGCGATGGAATGATCTAAATTAGCTAAAAATGAAATTTTTGCGGGCATTCGCACGCCGAGAATGATATTGAAACGATGAACTGAAAGGCAGAGTAATATTACTGAAACACAAAAAAAACAAGGATAAAACTGTCTAGCAGTTTCGTAAAAGATTGATTTCAGTAGTAGTAGTTAAAGCTCGGTAAACTGGAAACTTGCATTTTTAAATAGCTCCTTTAATTGAAAACTTTCCATGCAACCTTTCCTATGTTCACACTGATAGCAGTGCTGAGATATTAATCAATGCCCCCTGCTGAGAATTTCTATTCAACGCACAAAAATATCCCATCGATTGAATAGGTACTCGCTCCATTTAATTGCATTTTTTTCGTTAATTTAAAGTGCTTCATTAATTGTAAAATTTTGCAATTTCTAGAATTCTCGTGGGTGTGAGCATTATATGTTGAGTGAAGTGATATTGTACAGGTATTTAGTATTGCTTGTCCCATTCAATAAAACAGTAAACACATCAAAATACGCGGCGCAATGAGCTTCATTAGAATCGTCGCAGGTCTTTCCGTTAAGGTATATGTATATTAAGGGCAATGTTTCGCTTCTATGGAGGAATCTACATCTACATCTACTTAATACCCCGCAAGCCGCCGCAAGGGCGTGTGGCGGGGGATGGCGAGGAATGATCTGCTATAAATTCCTTTTCACTCACTGTTGCGGCGATGCTTCACGCGAACTGATCCCGATTCTACGGAAGTAATACGCAACCGCAAGCCGAATGGCAATTTTAAGTTAACTTCATTCAGTATCACTTCTGTGGTAAACGTCAAAATCTACGCGAATACCCTGCAAGCCACTCAACTGTGAATGGCAGGAGATGCATACACGTATGAAAAAAGACACGTGTTGTGAAAATATTTTAACGAAATGGCTTAAGAGTAATTACCGCCACATCTACGGGTGAAAGAAACCTCTAAATATATTACCCCCACCATCTATTTCCCAATTTTTAATTCTTGGTCCCTTTCATCAATACACGTAAGTGTGGAAAAGAATAACTGATTTAACGGCAGACACGTTCCTTCCCGATCTTAAGTTTCCCATGACTTTAACCAAGAGTTTTATCAGTCCTACTATAGTAAAAAAACCAATATCCATTGTTATTATGGTAATATTTTTCTATTTACCAGCTAACATACCAATATTCACTGCTATCATTGCAATTTTTTTCTCTTTCTCACCTTAAACGCCAGTATTCACCATTATTTACTAATAATTATACCTATTCTATCGGTCACCCATCACTCCGCCGCAAAATTCATTCCAAAGTTGTACTTTTATGGATATGAATAGAGCTCACCCCCAACTAACAAACAAAAATACGTGTAAAATTCACACATTCAGAAATGTGGACCGGTTCTTTTCTCTGCATCACCAACAGTTCAGCATTAGGTCAGTAGTAAGTGTACAGATAAAAACGTCGATTAAATACAGCAGTATTCCAGTGAATATAACGGAATATTTTAACCCAGGACCCTTTAGGGAGCAGTAAACGCTTTATTAAATAAGCTAAAATACTACCCTATATTTCTCATAAATGATTTCAAACAATCAAGATTTCCGACGTAAAACCTTGCACTGTAAATGAATGGATCTTTTCACATGTGGATCCCACATAACGGACGATTATTCTGTGCTTGGGAAGAGTAGGAAAACAACGCTCCATAACACTGAAATCATTTCTACCTCCAATACTTCTAATGGTCAATTAATGTTCTAGGGACTTGCGCGAGTGTTCCCGCACATCGCAGCCTTTGATAGTAATAAGTGACACTAAACTAGAAACTTTTACCCGTGAAAAAACACCTCTTTCAAATCACCATGGCATAATTTGCAAATTTCATACTGAAAAAACAGAGCATCGACAACGGAGTTTAATTTTTTTAAAAATGGAATCTAAAATAATCCAATCCACTTTCTACTTGTGCAGATATGGCATTATCTTTCGCAAAAATTTCCGCATATTCCCCAATACTTCCCACGTCACTCCCGCTTCCCTTAATTTCCTCCCCCACTAGCCCTGTCAACGAAGTCTGTAGATCTCCAAGTCCCATGTCCAAACATCTTCCATCCCTCCCTACTCCGCATAAATCCTAATCATAAGAAGTTCTAGACTCCCACACTCGCAGGGTTCAAACTGAGAGAGATTTAGGAAGAAAACTTTTGCACTTGGCTTCCAAAGCGCCACCCAAGGCAACACGGACTCCCTCCCACTCCCACTCCCTTGGTGTTAATTAGTGATTGAGCCGACAAGTTTCCTGAGGTCAAGGCACCGCCAAGTCTTGACTGTGAAGGTGGATTCTTCGTTGTTTTCGTTTCTAATGCCCTTATGTTCTCTCCCCTGAGAGGAGAGGTAATGTGAGATAAGGAAAGGACAGGAATAAGGGAGCTAATTAAAAACTAGAGATCAAAAGACGACTCATGCCCAAACACACAAAAACATTGAAGAATAAATAAATTTGAGGAAGGAACAGGAAAGGGTATAATGGTTCAAGGGAAAGCTAAATTTTTCATTTGCCTAAGTGTTTACTGCGGAGTATATGTGGGCGTGTGTATAGGTATATATAAGCATTGCGCATGCCTGGAATGCTGAGGCAGCAAAATTATATCATTAAAAAACCGATAAAGCTGTCAAATACATAGTTTCTAATGAAAACGATGTTTTATATATATATATATATATATATATATATATATATATGTATATATATATATGTATGTATGTATGTATATATATATGTGTGTATATATATATATATATATATATATATATATATATATATATATATGTATGTATGTATGTATGTATGTATATATATATATATGTGTGTATATATATGTATACATATATATATATATATATATATATATATATATATATATATATATACACACACATACATACACATGGACATACCGCGGAACATCTCTTCGAGTGCTAGGTTCCGAACTTTTCCCACCAGGTTAAATAAGCGCAATTTCAATGATGATGAACCTTTCTCTAAAACATGAGGATGCGCTCTTTACACGTAATAACAAGTGACAATTTCCGTGCGAAAAGGTTAATAGTATCTTTGTCGCGTTCGTTAAGTTACGAACTCACTTAAATTTAGGGCAAGCCGCAAATAGTTGAAACACTCCATGATTAAATGTGTAATCAAAGAATGAAAAAAATGAATACAAAGCGATCACAAAGGCGACGTATTTTACAACGATGCTATCGAAGCGTAAGCAAATGCATGACCATTAAATTTCTGGAGTTACAAAAACACAGCAATGTTCTAGGTACCCTAGTAATTATTGTAAACTAGTTTTAGCATTTCGCTTATATAACAATCGGCAATAATTAGCTGAAAGTAATCAACATGGCAACTTAATTAAAAAGTTTCAATATTTTTACGACATAATGAATTCATTATTGTGCATAAAAGTTAACATTGTTTTCATTAGAAACGATATATTTGACTGCTTCATCGTTTTTTCAATAATATAATTCGCTACTTCAGCATTCCATACGTCCGCAATGGTTATAGGCGTTACTGTATGGTAATTCATTTCCGCAAAAAATATAGTTACACATAGTCCACGAAATAAGCTCCACTGCAATATTATTTTATTAAATGAACTAATTAAAATATATAGGAATCGAATGGTGATTTGAATACCTCCAATTTCACATCTCAGAACAAATGACAAAATAGTGGTTCAAATTAATTGCTGGATACTCGTTTGGATAAAAGCACAATGGTCCGGTTAGTACTGGTCCCGATTAAACGTTGATATCAATTTCATTTTTCTCAAACAGCTTGCTGAAGATAAGCAGTGCTCCGATTGCTCCCTAGATGTGCAGCGCATCGAAATAATATATAAAACTTGAGTGTTTTGAACAACGGAAATAGTTTTAGCGCAAAAAGAACAAAAGTAAAAAGCGTTTAAAAACTCAAACTCCCTTTCCAACCCCACTTGGCATGCATAAAATTTCCCTTTTCCTTTAAATGCTACCTTGATTTGATCTCACAAGACAGTTTTTAGATCTTACAAGTTTCCACATAGAACACCAAAAACTATCTGTTTAAAAACCCTATTTCACTGGCGTTGATTTATATACAGGTATTTACTAACCTGACGTGAGAGTATATAATATCCACACAATTTCTTTCTTTTTCCATTTTAAATTTTTTTTGTTTATAGTTACCATTCCATTTTTGTTTTATCTTAAACTAGTAGTAAATCAGTGAATGTAAAAGTTAAGCAGTAAATGTTATGTCATTAACAAGTAATCATTTCTACTGAATGATGGGAAATACACGAGCTTAGCTTGGGAAAAAAACATAGCTCCTCTTATGCTTCAATAGATTATTATTATCGTTGGACATGAACAAGGTTTCAATGTGTGCACGAATATGTTTCCATAGAACGGGTATTCAATCCAAAACATGCGACTATTCATTTCGCTAAAAATATTCCCTTTATCCCCTGGAATTAATAGAAAATATTAAACAAAAAAATCCAGCAGCATGTGTTTCAACGAAAAATAAAGAAATGATATTCCAACAGGATTCAATTTTACCAGTCCCTGGGCAATAAGCCGTTCAAAAAAAAACACGCTCTGGCACATTTTTCGAGTTCCAGGAGAGGAAGCTAATTGCTTCCCTGTCCAGAGTGTCGAAATTGGTCCTTGGGCCGCTTTAGTCCTTCGGTATTCCACCCCTCCTCAGGCCCAACGTTGCCCACACACGGCCGAACGACCCTTTCCCTCATCTCCTGATCCCCTTCGCTATCAATCCACGTTGGATTTTCTCATTATGACACGACTAATCGCAGACGAAAACGAAGTTCATCACGGCCGGATCACAAGTCAAGGGACGGACAGCACTGCAACCATCGTGCTCATCCCATCCTATCGAGCAAAACCCATCGAGATTCCTGCTGGCAGGGTAGGATCAGTGTCTGTTTAGTTAGACCCCAAACAAAATGAGTCATTTTGAGAAGAGGACGTTTTACTTACTAGTTACCATATCTCTAAAAACGTCGATCATTCAGATAAAATACTTATGATGAGTAAAAATCTCAAAAAATTAAGTATGGCTCCAATATAATAAGACTCTTTCCTTATATTTTCAGTTTGAAATCTTTGTTATCATGAAAAATGAACGTGTAATTACATAAAAGTGGAGGAAAAAGGTATCGAAGATACTTCACGGAGGAAAATGTTGAGCCTGTAGAGTCACTTTCTTCCGGTCAGAAAAAACATATATGTTGAAGGACGAGTAATATCCTACGAAAAGCAAATTTAGCTCTGTGGATAGCGTATTATCAATTTATACATGTTATTCATGCTGAAAATTGCGTTACCAATCATAAGTTCTTTGTCAAAGAAATAAAGTTGTTAATTCAATTACTTGCCAGTGCACTAAAATAAATGAAAAGATGAATTTTTGTTTTGAAGAAAAGAAAGCACAAAAGATTCGAAACTGATTTAAGAAAGAAGTCATATCCCAGTTAATTTTCTGAGGAAATGACTTAGTATCAGTACTTTCCCGACACGTCCACCAAAGTATTTCCGAAAACATCTTTCATCCATTTCTGGAGGTCAACGTCCATCCACTAGCTTGCGTGACAAGGGGATGACATAGCAAGCCAGCCTTCGTAGAATGGGAGAAAGGAAAGGCACAGAAAATTCTACGACTCAACAAGCGCTGGTTTTTAATTTTCTCGTACTTACTATAAAATTAAAACCAAACAAATGTCGTGCATGGACATGGTAAATAATGATAAAAATTACTCGCGTGTCTTGGTTTCGCTTTTATAAATGAAATAGCAAAATACGATTGCCGCACAAAAATACCAAGATATATATTCTAACTTATCGCAGCATGTTTGAGGAAAGGAATAAATTACATATAAGCTTATAGTACATCAAGGGCGGTTTGAAGGGCTCGCTGGCACCCAAAAATCAATTTCAGCCCGGCCCCGCCCCCTCTGCAGCATGCCAATCCAGCCCTGTCAGTCACTGGTACTTGAATCCGGTCTCTGTGAGACCCCCCATTGTACAGGGACATAATAGCAGGTGCCCTGACACATGCACCCTTGTGCTATATAGGGATGAGTGGATACAGTTCTTACTTAATGGATTAAGGTTAGATGTAATTGCAATTCAGAAACAAACGCAAATCTTCTTCTTGTCTAGACAAATAAACCAATAAAAATGTCCCCTTCTTGTAATATATCTTTCAATAAAAATAATTAATAATAAATAGAAATTGAGAATCAAACATTGTAGCCTATATTTAAACACTTACTAGTGATCTTACGTCGCATTTAAAACGTTTGGTATTTTCTTTCACCCAAATGAATTATTAGTTAAGTTTCAAAATAGGTGCCGTCAAAAGGTAGATTCCTGTAAATAACGTAACCTCTTTCTCCATCTTCCATGGAAACTAACGATGAGCTTCTATGAGCACCGTACGCTCAATTGATCGTAAACACTGTTATAGTACCTGTAAGACGGGAATGAGAATTAATGCTGGCAAAGTTTCTTCGCTCACACTGACTAGGATGCGCATTAAGCAGAAGTAATCGCTATAAACTTCGAAGATTATCTCAAGATGATGAAAAAATGAATGTCCGTACACTTTGAAGTAGATTATTAAACATAGTATTTCACATAACCAGTGACTACTGCCTTCTATTTCTAACGTGATTCTGTTTACGAGAAGTTACAGCCTATTATAAAGTCATTAACATTATGCCAAGGGATATCATAATTATGGGCTATTCCGTTTGAAACGAGACATTCTTTTTATTGCCATACTGTAAAAATAAATTTATTTTGTTTCTAGTTAAGAGATGCATTTTTAACGAATAATGTCCATTAACTAAAATCCGGAGAGATATTGCTTGAGATATAGCTTTTATTGAGATATTTGCTTTGTTCCCCTCGCTCATGGCGCATGAGAATCAAAATATGGTAAATTTTATTGTTTATTATGTATCAAAAATTAACTTAGCTCCAAAGTTACAATTTCAGGGTTCAATATTATTTTAAACCTTATTGTAGACGACGAAATGAAAAACGCTAGTAAAAAATTCAGCTAGTCTCATTATTACTAGAAATATTTCTCACATAAATAGAAACAATTTAACAGATACTTTTTAGTTAAATACAGAATTCTCGAAATTATAATTTAAATAAACGCATTTCTCAATTTTATAAGCTGCATTTAAAATAGAATAATGTTTTAACTTACACTCCTGATAAGTAAAGTCAACTTAAGCTAATGGCAAACACGTCACCTTGTAAATGAAAGTTAATACAGTCACTGTGAAGCAATATCAAATATAATGTTACCATAAACGACGCTAGGTTACCCTCGAGTGGTATTTTTATTAATCAGAATAAAGGCATCCCACCTTAAGGAAGAATAAGATGAAATACCCTTGTTTCCCCGCAAATAATATTCAAGCGACGAAAAAAAAGTCTTAAGGCAGCGGATGAAGGGGAACGGAACGGTTGGTAGCCGGGGATAATAAATATAACAGATGAATGTGTGTATATATTATCATAGATAAATAAATACATTTATATTTCTTTCGTATACGTGTGAACGTGAGCATGTGCGTGTGTGTGTATATATATATATATAATATATATATATATATATATATATATATATATATATATATATATATATATATATATATATATATATATATATATATATATATATATATATATATATATATATATATATATATATATATATACATAAACATACATATAACATATAAAAACATCATGTTTAAAAATATATATATGTATATCTCACACACACTCATATACATACAATTTAATGCATAAAAACAGATATAAAAGAGGCGAGACGTAGCAGAAAGCCCTTAACCCTTTCGTCTCCGCGAGGAACACACAGTGCTTGCGTCACTGGGGCGACGGCGAAAAATAAACATAAACCGAAATTTATGCCGCGCTGAGCAGGGCGCTCTCGCGCCTCCATGTGAAAAAAACCCCCCTCGAGTCTAAAGCCCTGGGAGGAAAAAAAAAGCTCCGCCGGACTACACGCCATGGCGCCCGAGGAGTCCGTGGAGGGGTTGAATGGTGAAGTGGGAAGGGAGGGTGGTTGTGTAGGGTGGGGAGCTTGGAAGATGGCGCGGGGTAAGTATATGAGGGGTGGGAACGTTGCCTTCCCATATTCCCTCTATCTCACGAGCGACAGCCTCGCGGAGCACACACGTTCCACGAGTCTCCTCGCTCCCTCCATCCCTCCCTCCCTCCCTCTCCCTCCATTTCTCCTTCCACACCCCCTCTCACTCTCTATCCTCTTTTCTTCCCCACTCCTTCCCAAACCCTTCGTCTCCTCTTAAACCCCCGCCTCCGTACTACCTCCCTCACAACCACTTCCTCACCCTCCGCTCTCCTTTTCGTTAAAACTCCTCCCCCATCTCACTCTCTTTTTTTTGCCCACCCTTAAAAACCTCCCTCGCCCTCTTCCTACCCTTCGCTTCTTGAAAAAACCCTCCCTTTCACTCCTCCCTTCAGTTGCCCCTGCTGCTAACACACTGCTTTTCTCACCTCAGTCCGTTCCGTCGCCTTATTCACCCCGCTGCGTTCACTTTTTTTTTATTGTCTCCCTTTAAAAAATATATCTTCCCGTGTCCTCCTCATCCCTTGGACGTGTGCCTCCCCTCCGCACACTCTCCCTCGTAGGGTTTTCGTGAAAACACTCAGCTTATCTCGGTTTGATGCCAGTCACCGCTCGGTCAGAATGAAAAAAAGCCGTGCGCGGGCACGAGAGGGAAAAAAGTCATAAGCGCCGGAAGAATATTGGTATCATTATGCAGTGTTCTCATGTTTTCATTCGTTTGTTCAACAGCATTTGTTCCTTCGTCCTGCGCCTATCCCTTTTGTACCTTCAGATTTTTTCGAAGGGTCGCCCTCTGATCGTATCATTCAATTCTCTTCCATTACCCCACACCACCTCGCTTTCACTTTTACTCCACCTTCCATAAGGGGGAGCCCATATATTACGTCACAGCCGAAGGGGTGGAGGGCCCGGGAAAAGTATGACAAAGTGGGACATTAGGGGAAAGAAGGAGTTACACTAAGCGTGACGTCACACCTAAAGCACCCGATTTTTGAACGATAATCACGACATACCAATAAAATAAAGACGCTTTCGTGCTCCTAGGGCGCTAGGGGGACCGATAATTCGGTAATACGTTTCAAAATTTATATTTTAACACTAAAAATGTACGTGACGATACGACGAAGGACAAACGTTACATTATCAATATTGGCGTTTGAAAATTTGTAAAACATAGGAGGATTGTAGAAAGGGGAAAAAATCTAGAAAAAACATTCAGATTGTTCTCGGTCTCTCCATGCTGCAAGAATGAAACACAATATGTTCAATCGCTTTCCTAAGATATTAGTTTGCAGACGATTAACAACTTCAAAGGCACCGGCACTCGAACCGCAATACCACGATCACTGGTAGTGTATGTTAGTCAAGTCGTCCTTCATTAATATATGCCAATTCGAATGACTTTCTCATATAGTATTCTGCTTTGCACCTTGAGCGTGACTGTGTAAAACGTTTTACAGTTACTTTGACCACAGTTAATAAAAAGTACCGACTGACTGCTCATCGTAATGCGAGTCACTTAATCATGAAGAGTTTTTGATTTTCATTTCGATCTACGTCAAGCACCTGTGTGACAATGGCAGATTTTTTATCCCTACATAAAAAGTACATGAATATAACAGGCAGCGCGCCAGCATTATACATCACATTTGAGTCAACTAAAAGTCCCGATCAATGGCCTCGAGTTATATTCAAAGCTGATAGAAATGTTTACGAGAAATGACACGATTTTCGGAAGGAAGCTGTGCCGAGGACCCTCCATTCTTATCAACTCCGGGGCTACGTTCAAAAGGTTCCAGGACCAATATTTTTTTAATGAATTTTATTACAGCCATGGATAGATTTGGTATGTTTTTTTTCGGATCTAGAAATATGATCAATACAAAAGTGGATAGAAAAATCAGCTGGATGAAATCATTTGACTAGCTCAGGATATAAAATCGTTTGTACAAAATATGTGGCATGCTATACTTTAAAAATTTTAGTGTTTCACCAAGACTAGTTTCTTGCTATCACCACACAATTCTGATACAATTTTCGAAAAATTAGGATTTCGTAATTATTGGAATCAAGATTTTACACATCCGAACAAAAGTTATATTTAGTAACATAGAAATAAACTGCAGATGTTATTTTTTGTGTGTACATAGACCAAACAAGAACGGTGGATATAGGAAGAAAACGCTAAAGCATGTTGTGGAATGAACGGAAACAATATATTTTATATGGTGTTGAAGATTTTTTTACGGTAGCGAAGGTATTTTCTGGTGATAGTGTATTGTTAGGCAGGGCTTGTTGCAGTGGTTAGTCTCGGGTCCCATCAAAAGCCTATCTTGACCTTTGCATCAATGTTACTCGAACACTGGCATAGAGAATATACATGAATAGGGATCAAAATTCGCTATGGAATACTGCTATTACTACCATTATTTGTTATGCTCAAATAAAAGCTGTAATTTTTTCGCCACCAATTCCACATTATCATAGTCATGTAGCACTTACTGAAAATATTTCATTATTCATTAGCAATCGACGATAAGGGTTTCTCTCCTCCCCTAATCACTCGGTTGTTTATTTCGATTAACAAGCAGTGGTGTCCAATCATTTTGTGCCGCTTGCCAAAAAGTACATTCAGGAACACCTACACGCCGGATCAGGACCCTCGGCGTAACTTTAGCAAGAACATATTAACTTTTTGCGAATTTATTGAATTTGAAAGAAAATGTTTTTCTCAAAAAAGAATTAAATTCTTTTCAAGAAGCAATAAATCAGTTAATCTGCCTTGTTTTACATATCATACGAGACCATTACATATTTCCACCCTGCTGTCCCCGTGAGCTTTCCGCGGGAAGTAATGAAGGACTTGGAGGAACCGCACAGACCCGCGAGTCGTAGTTTGATCACCACTAGTTTAGTGTAAGAAAAAGCAAGAAGCTGTGAAGTCAATTCAATCTCGACACAAGACTTTTCCGATTCATTTCTTACATGGATCGTCAACGACAATGGTGTAACCTCATATCTTGGGCTTGGTCCGTTTCCGATTAGGACCGTGACAAAAATTGAGAAGGGCCAAACTGATACGATATTACAATGTCCCAATATGGAACTTTTATCTAAAAAAGTTTAGTTCTTGGCTTAAGAGGAACGAACATTAGCACATACCTCTCGCACTTCGTCACGAGTCACGGCAATCCGCGCGCTTAGTGTAGTGAGACAAGAGCTCAAGGCGTCCATTCATCATTGAGAAACGACACGGTCATAACGAGAAGAAGTGAGGGAGCGTGCGCATGGGGAGGAGAAATATTGGAACCCATTGGCGGTGGCACACACCACCACGGACGGCCTCGTCGCCGTTTGCCTTCTACTCACCGCGCATATCGACGTCAACCCGCTTTTCGCGGCGCTATTAAACGCACTCCGTTTCGTCATTCGATTTCCTCCGCCCAAATAAAACTCAGAGCTTCCCTTCGGATGGAGAAAGCTTTTAGACTCATTTTTTCAAACCTCATTAGGCGAGAGATAGATATAATATGTGGAATAATGCCTCACTATTCGAGGAGCTACGTCAAACGTTTTCACTCAGCGAATGCTCATGGATTATGGACAAATTCCAAATTCAGTTCGAGAAACTCTCAGCCAAACACTTGAATATAGCTACCATAATTACTGGTCCATTTTCCATTACTGTGTCAATAAAAGGTAGAGTGTGCATGACTTCACCCGAAACATCAACAACATGGTTGTCGATAATTATCAATGTCACGTGATATACGGTGGTTGATACGGCGGGGTTCTCAACTCGTAAATAACTCAAGCAAATGTATAGAGATTTTGTTTATCTACACTTTAGAACCCCTAGATTACATTAGCACTTAATACCAGTTATATTGAATGGAGGGATAGACAATATTTCTGATATTTCATTTTTATAGTTATTATAAACTGGAAGTGTATATTTATTATTTAGATATATATAATATATTTATTATAAATATACATATTATACATATATATATACATTATATATATATATATATATATATTTTTTTTCCACGTATATGTAGCGCCGTTGGGGTCGATACGCAAAACAAAAATAAGATAAGCGCTTAGCACAGCGTAAGATATACGTTACATTATCACCGAAAAAACACAGTTATCAAGTCAAAGGTCAGTTTGATAGGTGATGGTAGAGCTCACCCGATAATATGCCGAACGGCGTGTGAAATTCGCACATTAGAGTAAGGGGGTCTTTCCCCGAGCCGTCTATGGTTTCCCAGGATGGTTTATGTGTCTGAAAAATCACACAGCTAGGGTGAAGTAGAAGAAGCCCGAGAATCGAACTCGGGCCCTCTCGTCAGTAGTCCAACGCTCTTCCCCATCGACAATCATGTCCCATTTTTACTTTACTCACATTATAAAAATTACATTAAGCATTTTGTCTTTGGAATAATACGCTGTCTCTTTCTTTTTGATACGTAACCTCATCATCGTAATTCTGGCATAAAATAAATTTCGTTAGCAAGTAATTTCTGAATCGTCGCTCCAAATATACTAATATCTCGCGACTGTGCATTGTCTACTGCTTGTCTCTGAGCATTGGATCCGCACCTCCACCATTTTTAACTGAATGTATTCCATCTAAGCTCTCATTCAGAACCCTGCTTCAATTTTTTTAGATTTTTAATGTTACTGAATGGAATTAACCAATCAGGACTCAAGTTCAGACAACACTCAGCGATACGCAATAGCTGTTGGAATGTCTATGCATAATGATTTTGTTAATTCGTTTCAAGTCGTCACGATTCTTTACACTGTCAAACTTCTAAAATACGCATTTGCCAATAGCCACTTATCTCTTGTTCTCATCAACGGTTATTTCATCTTGTGTACGAAACCATGTCAAAGATGTGATCGAATGATTAGAGTTGACCTTAACTTTTAGCCTAAGTTTGCATTCAAAATACCTTGTAAACACTTAATCGTCAAAAGTACATTGTGTCGCGTGAAAGAAGCTTCACCACAACCTTGAATGTGGAAATAACTTATATTCTTTGGGCGTCACGAGTTTCGACAAAAGTTTCGTAATTTTCCACGCCTGAATTTCCGATTTTTGCCGCGAGTTCGTCACAAATATTAAACCGATTTTTCTGGACCACTCATCCAGTGACTGGCATATTACGTGTATGTTAATCGCCTCGTGTGAGGGACGAAAAACTACGAGAAAGAAGTCCCTGTCTTCCTTGCCCCTCAAAAAGGACGGGGGCCAAAAAGAAAACCATCACGACTCCTTCCCTGCTCCCTTACTGGTCCTCTCCCCTCCCTTCCCCAACACCCACTCCCTAGGAAGGGCTAATCGTTCGCAAGACCGTGACGACGTGCGTCACGGAGTGATCCGTTTCGTCGCCTCCATCTTCTTTCCGTGTGACCGCCTGTCTGTCGGTCTCCCCATAAATAGATGGGAGGGTGGGCAGAGGGAAGGGAGGCGGTGAGAAAGAACGGGAAAGGGTGGAGTCGAGAGGGGCGGGGGAAAGAAAGGGATTAGTTTCGGGTGGGACTGCGCTCATGTGTGTGTGTGTGCGGATCGAGCGGAGTTCTGCGTGGGTGGAAGCGAGGTGGTGGCTGGGTGCGGAGGAGTGCCGGAGGGGGGAGGAATTGTCCCTACCCTCCCCCCTACTACTCTGGTAGATCCAAGTTGTTCGAGATGACGCAAGAAGGGAGAAGATGCCTGAAGGAGGGAAGAAGGGGACATCTCAATTTTCTGAGGGGGAAAAAAATATCCTGGTGGAGCGAGTGGCTTGCGCGGGCTTTCGGCGGAAGGTCACACGTCCCCCGAATGGGGGAGAGTGTGGGGGTCATGAATACAAGCGAACCGCTTCCTAATGGGTCCTCATCACCACCACTTGATCCCACCGTCAAAAAGTGAGAGATTTAAGGGAGCGAGCCAGAAACTTTCTCGCCGATTCCTTCGGCGGCCGTCGAAAAAGATCAAAGACGCCGAATGAATTAAAACATGCCACGACAATTATGCTCTGAACACCTTGAGCCACGAAAATCCCATTGGAAAAAATCTCGGCCGTAAGTGTTCCCCTTAAATTGCAAAAGTATGAGCCATAATTGATCCAAACTGCGCACAACAGAGATTGCGCTTGGATTAGTGCACAGGAAACGATAAATGCAAATGAGTTACCGCAGTGGAATGCAAAGTGGTTTACGATACGATAGGTAGTTCGTAAGGGTAACCTATAATCTTTCATTAACGACAATAATGCCTTAAATGTATGAAAGGAATCCTATTTTCATAGAATATGATATTGCATAAAAAAAAACGAGAAATAACGCGACATCCGTCTTTAATCCGTAGGAAAAACCCTTCTAAATTTGACTCGAACCCACGATACACAAGATTACTAGGACAGAACAGCATCTCACCGATACCAAGGAAACAACTGTCCTCTCTCACTTCTGAAGAAACCCTTGTTTTGCACGAAGGTGACAAGGGTATGGCATGGGTGTATCTGCGCGAACACTGGACATTTCGGAAAAACGAAAGCCAAGGGCTTCATAGACAAGCGGTCTCCACCACAAATTCTCCGATAAAAATGTAACTCGGGCGCTGACAAGAGAGGAGAAATATTTGGGTAAGTTTGATGACTCGATACTACAAAACGTTTGAAGCCTGGCCCAGGTGGCGGCGATCATTTGTATGGTAACGGCGACGAGGGACAGGGAGGAGGCGAACAAAAGCAGGCGCGGGGGCTACACAAGTGGCGAGCGGATGGAAGGGACATTAAGGTGGCGGGGGCGGGCGTGGGAGGGGAGGTGGGAGGGGCTCCGACGAAGGAGGAAGGGTGGGGCTGCAATTGTGTGGGTGAAATGGCTGAGTGGATGGCGGGCGGAGAGGAAATGGTGGAGGAGGAGGAGGAAGAGAGGGTGAAGGGAGCTGTAATTGTCCCGGAGTGATAGACGCAGAGGGGCAAAGGGAGCGGAATGCATTTTCGTGTGAAGGGGAGAGGAGGAAGAAATGCAAGGAGAGATGCGTGATAGCACACGGAGAGGTGTCTAAAACGGAAGAGGGACAACCTAAATTGACAAAAAGGAGATTTAGTTGCGCGTTTTAGGACGAACCGCCATGATACCAGGCCATATACGCACTTCGCTGTTGCCGTGGATTATTACGGCGACTTTACTTGTCGTTTAAAAAAAAAAAAACTATTCGCGGAGCAAGGAAAATATTTTCGGACAAAAAGCGGGTACAAATGTAGTTTTGTGTCATGCATTACTAAATTACACGTTGTATTAAGTCAATAAATATAAATAAATAGTATTTAAAACACCAAAGTGGATGTGGATTCAGTTAAGGATATTCTTTTCTTGTTCAAATAAACTGAAATATGAAAAGAAAACGAAGAAGCGTCCATTGGCAGATGTAACTATGAAATGACAAGACCAGGAAGTATCTTGTAAATATTAAAACATGCAATATGGGTAGATAGCAGTTCACTTGGCCAAGACTTTGATTGGAAGCAAGATTACTTAGAAATGAATCATACTGGTTAATTTTATTGTCAAATACACCACATGAATCGACCATCGACGTGTTCATAAAAAATAAAAAAAAGGAAAGATTATTTAACCTTCTTAAATATGCACATTACTACACACACACAAACATATTATATATATATATATATATATATATATATATATATATTTATATATATATCTCATACACTTCGAAACACAGCAAATAAATCATTTCGCAAATTATTATGTTCATCACACTGGAGTGGTTTTATTACTACACAAATTACACAAAGTCAACGCTGGGAAATTATCCACCTTGAAAGAATAGATCCGAAAATACAAAATGGCAAGCTATTCATGAAAAACATACAGTATTTTCTAGTTCTATTCCGGAGAATTACGAGCGCAGACCCAAAATGTAGGGGAAAGAAAACTCGATGTGGATGATGTTTCACGCCCCCATGGAATCCGCGGTGGCCCTTTCCCACCCTTTCCTTTCATTTCACGCCACCCTTTGTAAAAGCAGAGAGGACATGTGGAAACTAATAGCCGGTTTTTCTCAAATGCGGAGCCATAGGAACGAAAGAATGAATGCTGTAACGGCGGAACGGAACGCTAAGGCAGGCGTGGTGGACCCAGGAGAGAGGAAATTCATACAAAGGTTAAAAGATGCGGAAAGAACAGAAGGGATAAATCTGACATGAGAAATGAGAAAGGAAAGGAGAGAGAATTACCGTGGAATGGAAAACTCGTGGTGGAAAGAGAGATGGTAAAAACCGTTGGAAACGAGAACGAGGAGGATAAACCCGGACGGGAAAATAAGGACAATGAGGAGACGGCGGAAATCTGAACTGTGAAGAGTTAAGTGGAGGAGGGAAGGTAAAGAGTTTGACTTCCATCTCATAAAAGCTTTTATTAATCACTCACGGCGTAGCACGTGTTTCGGGCGTCCGGCGAAGAACTTGCAAAGTCACCCATTTGGGGATGGGCTCCAAAATACCCTCGAACGGATATGAATAACAGTGATGGACGGTAACTAAGGCGTCGTCGGCTCCCACCCCTTCCCCACCAAAAATAACGGCGTACATGCCATGATTTGCTAATCGCTACGTCATTGGTCGACAGAAAATTTCAAACTGGGATTTTTTTCAGTAACATGACACGACGCGTTGACTATGTAGCTTCTCATTCAGAAGAATTCTGTGACGACACGACGTATCCAATACATCTTTTTGAATTATGAGTGATGTAGTAGGATTATCCCCATCAAATACAGAAAAGTCCTTGATTAATCGCCCTATACGGTTTCTTCCTTGGTATTATCCATGGTTGAAACCTTTCATCATCCCATTGCCCTAATCTAGGATTCTAGATAACAGCTACGCTGTTGAATATTTCCAAAAACTTGCACTGATTTCTTAAGTCAGGAGGATAAATAAGCAGCCAAATTATAATAAAAAGTTGGCAAACACCATCTTTCTAATTTTTAGTAAAGTAAATTCTTTAGTAAACCCTGATTTAGTTATTTTTAAAATATGTCTACCCTACGATATATTGTTCCATTTTGATATTTTCCTAATGTTGGTTGTTTATAATAAAGAAACAACAGGGGTAAAATATTAACTTTCATATTATGCGTACGAGAGCAGCGGCGGTTTGGACATAGTATTTCTACAGAAATAAAATTGTCAGATACATCTTACTACATTGACGTACAAGTACAAGCTTTCAAAAAGCAGTCGAAATCTTCAATTTTTTTCAAAAATTAACTTTTTTACTTTTTGGAAAAAGCATTCAAAGCCTTAACCTTGCCATTAACATATCAACACGTCCAACTGAGAGCGTATTTAACTATAAATACAGTAGAAGATCTTTCTAGCATGCTGACACGTTAGCTCTCATCGTCAATGTTCAAAAGAAAGATGAATGTCTCACCGCACAGGCACGCACTCCGTCTGCCGTCGGACCAAAGGAAATTAAATAAATACATACATGTATATACATGAGGGTCGCGGTAATCCAGGGGTAAAGGGTTAGGCTATTGACCGGAGGGCTTCAATAAGGTTTGATTCCCAGACACGCCATCAAGGGTACTCTCACCTCCACCCAAGCTGTGTGATTTTTCGGGTACCAGATCTTCATTAAAACAGTAGTCCGTGTAACAAACCAATTTATATGCTGGTTTATATAAATATAATTGTACGCATATATATATATATATATATATATATATATATATATATATATATATATATATATATATATAACGGGCTGACACAATATAACACAAATAGAATAGAATAGCAACATTTAAAAGGACACTCACACGGTAAATTGTTCGAGCTTTCGGCCCTCTCAGAGGCCTTCTTCAAGTGAGCCACTGAGAGGGCCGAAAGCTCGAACAATTTACCGTGTGAGTGTCCTTTTAAATGTTGCTATTCTATTCTATTTGTGTTATATCGTGTCAGCCCATTATTGTGCCGCTCGTGTGAGTTTAGTTTTTCCGTACAATCGTTATATATATATATATATATATATATATATATATATATATATATATATATATATATATATATATATATATTTATATATATATATATATAAGCAATTTGACGAAGCTAATGCAGAAGTTACCAGTAAAACGAAAAATTTCCTTAGTAAATCAGCGCACGCAAATTATTTTGTAAAAATATGATCATGGGGAAATAAACAAGTCACTTGTAATCTAAAGCCTAGCTTAAAATAGCGCAGAACTTTGGCTATAAATACTGGATATTCGAGATATATCACGGAGGGACACAGCAGTCCGAGCGACATTTACGCGTAATTCACAACTTTAGTCTTGATTTTCCGACGAGTAACTCTATAAAATGAACTCGATTGGTGCAAAAAATAATTCAATTTCTCAAATCAAATATTCGAGGAGAGAAGGGAAACCTCGTTGTCAATTAATTTATTAGAGAATATGTCACTACATCAGCCATGAATGCGTCAATTTTATTTTCCATAAAAATACAGGGAATGAATCGACAACTATGTGTGTTCATAGGAAAAAAATATCACCTTAGATAATCCTCTTAAGTGTACAGATTCATGCATTCATACATATGTATCGCTGCAGTGCCACGGATGCAAATGGATTATGAAATAGGGGTGAGAATGAAGCAGGTGCCACGAACAATTCTATATGGCAATGGCTCCGATGGGATCCAGGAAAATTCCAGGATCCAGGATCATTTTTATTGAGCCAAAAAGGTCGGGATGAACAAGAGAAACTCGGGATTCTTCCAAATAGGGCTGTGTCGAAAAATAGAATGCGATGTGAAATGTTCATTTGATATCTCTTGATATCGCGCCACCAAATAATGTGATTTTTCTAGGCGATACCTAAATACGATTTTGTTTCACAAATTTAGGTCAAAAGACATTCTAAA
This sequence comes from Hetaerina americana, assembly GCF_022747635.1. Taxonomy (NCBI): domain Eukaryota; kingdom Metazoa; phylum Arthropoda; class Insecta; order Odonata; family Calopterygidae; genus Hetaerina; species Hetaerina americana. The sequence continues at coordinate 207,576 of NW_027286897.1, read as the reverse complement.
CATCGAACTATATTGCACTAAATGTGCGATATCAAAGAGACGCTGGCAGCGAGTCGTTTTTTTTTAGCACAACATCCATCTTGATGTCATTAAATTTTACTATATCTACCTATGCAGTACAATAAGACACGATGTGTGTACCAATCGAAATGTCGTAAAAATTGAGATCGAAATGCATAAACACGCTACACGCACATTGATATACAAATTATTAGTGCGAAATTAAATGCGTACATTTAAAATGCAACGACCGGATCTACGACTGTGCACCTTTGCTCGTTCATCCTATTTACATCCCAAAGCGACGGGAAATGTTAGGAGACGTATGGAAGGTGCTCGAAACATAAGGTACTCTCATTAAAATTACTTTGAAGAAAGATTCAACTGCTCTGGAAATGGAAAGAAGTTGAATGGACAGGAAAGAGACATTTCAAAGGGAGAGGGATGCAACTTGGAGAGATGAAGGTTACTTAGAGTAATGTTATAAATATACCGAGGATAAACAGCAAATTTTTGTTATTCAATCTTTACTTGTTTGTATATTTTTCTCACTTCCTATGTTGATGAAGAATCTTGAATGCCTTGATTGTGGAAAGATAGAAAACGTTTGATTAATAATTCACGGCAAAAGGGTAGCTATGGCACAAAACTTTATCCGGGGAGTTAGGTAACTAAGTATAACTTCACAGATTTTTATCGTCCTTGAAAAATACCAGTCTCCCGACCACCACCGCACTCCCTTTCCCTCCGCCCTGCCACCTAAACCGCTGGACCGGAAGTTCAATCGAGAACGACGCCCGCATCTCCGCAACCTTGTCTCACCCCGCGCGCGCACATTTTTCAGCCGAGATTCTCACCTAACCTTCTCCCCTCCCCGCCTCGCTCCTCACCAATGTCCTTTCTTTCGCTTGACCACCCACACCCTTCCTTTCCCTTTCCCATCACAACAGCAATAATAGCCCTCACCCTCTCACCCACTCCCCCAAGCAGCCCAATTCCACCTACACCATCACCTCGCCCCCATCCTCACCAGAACCCCTATACGCCATGGAACGACTGGTTGGCAGCGAGAGAATTGAGTGCAGGAGAAAGGGTTCCCGGAGAGGGGGCGCGGCTTTCGGTTGGTTTTGTGAGCTGACTACCCGGTGAGCGAGCGGGGTGGAGTGAGAGCATACGTCAGCAGTAGGGGGGGGGGAAGGGAGAAGGGATTGTTTGAAAGCGGGGTGGGGTGAGTTCCGTTGAAGGAAGGCCCGAGAGGGAGTGGCAGCGGATGTCTTAAAAGCCCCTTTATTAAGGTCAGTTACATGAGCACGGCCTGAAACACAAAAAGGGATCTTAAGCGCCCATCGAGGAGCTCTGGCTGGTGGGTGGGGCACGGAGATTTTCACGCATTCACCAAAGGGTCGTACCTCGCGCACACAGCAACTGGGGCACCTCTCCTCGAGCGCACTCGTAAGAGTGGAGGTGCGGAAAAGGAAGGAAAGGGTCTCGCGGGACACGAAGGAGGCGGCAATGCTCGCGCTACGCAGCAAAGCCTAGGTTTCGAAACCTAAAATCCACGGCCCTTTCCGTTAGTTCCACCACAAGCGGTGCGAAGAAGAAAAAGTCTGCGCCCATCTGAATTGAACGAAGTTATCAATTCGAAGAGATCCAACCTCGGCAAACGCGATGCTAGCGAGGAGATCGGTATGATCAGAGCCTTTCGGAATAACGGCATGATGATCAGGGCTATTTGAATAGCACCCCCTCAAAAAGTGATGATGGCGAGCATCCGGCCTACGAACGACCAATCCGCTTCGTCCCTCCAAGTAGAATTTAAATAACAGCGGCCTATTTCGATCACTGTAAATATCAGACCGCCGCATTTTTAAGCACGCTTCCTCTACGTATCAACTCTCTCCCAGGAACTGAACACCTGCGAGAAAGACTATCGAATCTTATGAACCACAGGCCCCATGAACATCAGATGTAAATATCTTTGATATTGACCATAAACATGCAGTACTAAATATAGCATCGTATATGCTCCACGTTCAAGGGTTCATTGTGGAACGTGGAGAATGATACAGACGAAATGCTTTGAACAACGGTCATCATTCGGTCAGTAAAGAGAATCATGCAGAATTCTGTTCACTGCGAGTTGATTATTCACTTAATTCGTTTGTTACTGGTGGAATTATAGAGTTTTTCGTGTGTCACTAAAAGATTATCATTATGCGACTACATTAGGCCTTCGGGGATCGTGGAAAGAAAGTAATTATATTGTACAGAATGAATGGTCGCTTTACATATTTCTCTGTAATATCTTATTAACTGTTTACAGTCGGCTGCTCCAGAGGGAAGAAAACTCCATAAATTCAACTATATGTGCATAAGAGAGAATACGCCATGCAAATTAATTTAAACATTTCTTGACACCAAATGACTTCGAATGTTACGCAAAAATTAACAGAGCGGCCGTAAAAGATGGCGTTCTTCTTATCATTTAAAAAAAACTGAAACTACATCCTCAAATACTAAGGTTGACATTGAATTTATTCACCGAAATGAAAAACAAAGAAATACATCTATTATTGGTCTTTATCCCATTTTCTGCAGCATTTTGGACATTCTAAGAAAGAAATGAATCACTTTTGGCCCTAACATATTTTGTCAACCAATTTCATCCACTCAACCTTGTAGTATTCATGCAGAACTTCTTGATTGGACCGATATTATTGGCATTACCTCGAATATAACTCACGTAAAATGACAAATTCACTTTTTAACACAGGATAAATCGATAGTTTCAAAATATTAGCATAGAAACGTCAAATTGTCATAAATATCTATAAGAGGTTTTGCAGGAGACAACGTAGCGAAAGGGGCTACTGAAAGAAATTTCTCCTGAAATCTATGTTATCAGCTAAGGAGAGAGGAGGTAAAAGAGTAGAAATCTCATAAATTTAATCACTTTCATCGAATATTGAAAAAAAAACTAAAATACCACGTTCAAAACTACGTCTTCGAGTACTTAGTAACTCATAATATTTTAGCCATCCAGACTAAATTTATCCCTCCCACCATGTAACTGTGCATTGATTGATCCCGAAGCGAGGTAAGCAGGTACCTATATCATATATATGAAGGCAGCCCGGCACAAAAAAGAGACAAAGGCAGGTGAGATGTCGGGAGGGAGTGTTCACTCCGGTCCTTCCCCGTAGTGTATCTCGATTCTCGCCTCTTTCGCAACGTTTCTCCCCGCCTACTTTCCTACTACTCGATCGCCTTCTCCTTGACCCATGGCCTCACTTAATCTTTCAATTAGGTCAAAGATGAGTTGATCGAAACTCTAATAATTGCAAAAGGAATTGCGGAGAATCAATGCGATCGCAAGCGCGGAAATAAATGGGAGTAACTAATGCTGTTGGCCCAAGCTCTCGAAACTCCTAATACGAGTAATTAAGCATTCAATCGAATGATTTTTCTGAGGTTATTAACAATCGAGCCAATTAATAACATCCATCATTCTTCAGAGTATATCACAAAAAGAATCATTACTGCCACTGCAGTTGGGAGAGAAGAATAGAGATACTACAAGTTTTTGGTTGGAATCAGTTTTAGGAAACCTTGTTAATAGTTAGATCAACGGAGATTAAAAGAAAATTTCAAAGTCATTAGATTAATTAAAATATGACCCCATCATTATTGATAAAAGTGATAAAACATCTTAATGATAAAAAAATTAGCTTTCTCTAGCAATGCGTACGAGAAAAACAACCAAATGGAATGTCAATAACAACAAGCCTATAAAATATCAATAACAGACATGGATATGGAAGCAGGGCACGATTAGGTTTTCTGATATACGAGTATTATTTGAGTTTTAAAGTATTGTACTAGCTAACCATTTATGATGAAAATTATGATTTAGAATATTTATCGTAATTTTCACTGTTCAGCCGAATTTTCCTGCCTACGTTAAGTCTGTTTACACAATTTTCCAGGGTTTGAGGCCCGCCTTGATCATGGTTGTTGTACAGATTGTAGCGATTCAACCCTTTGGATTGTGTCACACAGCTAGCATTTGCTAAAGATAGTATACAAGCATAACAGAACAAGGGACATCTATCATGAGTGAATGCATACAAATAAAAATTCAGCAAGTAATACTGGTGTGCTATCAACACCTGCCACGCGTTTTTTCGGGGTATTGTACGGATGTAGATGTTGTATCTCACAAGGTCGGTCAGACAATTTTCCACACCTACCCAATTACGTTGGAAGTTTCCTGCATCTGCGTCATATCCCCCAAGCCTCCAAGGGACGGGCAGTATAAGGGCATGACTCTCTTAACTATGGCTGCGGATAAATGAGAGTAGTCCGTAAAAAAGAGCGACTTGCGGGAAAATATTTTCCGATTCCGATTAAACCTTAGTCCTGTTTTGCTTCCTAATTGCTCGAGGAAATCGTGAGAGAAGTAAACACGAGTGCCACGTACGTATAAAATAATCTCGTCTCACTTGGTCTCTCCGTGACTGCAAGGGCATCCCATCCGAGTTCCTCCAATAACCCAGTCATAATTACTTTCTCCTCGTAACACGTTTTCACCGATCTGGTGGATCTCGTTTTAAATCTGCTTAATTACTTTTCCCTTCGGGATCATTAGGTATTCCGTTGGTCAGCAAATCTCAATTGTTGTTTGTATGCACTGCCCACGATATTGTAAAAGTGGCTTAAAAACACATTTTAATGCCTGAGAGATTATTGAAAATATCAAATTTGAAATATTATATCAATGTTCAAATTATATCAATTCTTTCTTTTGTAAAATAATTTAATCAACTGAAAATCGACATTTTAGAACTAGGGAGATATTTTTTTTTAATTGATCTCTAACACAAAACCTATAAAAACTAAAAGGAAACGGCGAAACAACTAAAAGGATATGCCCTTAAAGAACACATGATGTAGATAATATATACAAGAATCCTCAAATCGTTCGTTGAAACAATAATCGCTACAAGAGCGATATTATAATTACGTGCATGAGTTAAGGCTACAAAACCAAAAAGAGATGGTTAAACAACTCATAATTCAATGACGGCATTTCATTAATAGGAGCGGGCAACTTGGTAAGACAGCATAAAAAGCGCAAAATGTAAACTTTACGAGTGTGATTTAATCAAAGAAAATAATCTGAATCAAATATGATCTATTAATACATTTTGCAAACCCTAATGGATAATAACCTCTTCTACACTAGGTTTTGAACCCGATGATTTGGTTTGGAAAGATGGTCAGCAGAAACCTAAAAATATAATACATGTGACGTTCTATAATTTCAAATATAACACGTTCAAATGACATCATGGCTAGTACTGGCAATTTATTTTCTTTAAAATAAAGGAAATAAGAATTTTTCCTTGCCACTTGCCACTGATAGTTGGTTACAATACACCGGCATGATTTCTGATTATTTTTAAAGAAATAACATTAAAATTTTGGCATTCACTATCAGAAGACATAGTTTCATGTAAAGAAAAGGCTCATCACAATAGTTAAATAGTTTGTAGTAAGTTTAGTTTTTTTACCAAACCAAATATGTACAGGTATTCCATGTATTTGAGAGAAATAAATTCCTCACGCTTAATTCATTGGTTGCTGTTGCCTAAATGGTGTTCGACATTTAATCGTTTTTATCTTTCTAAAGCATAAAACTGAAATATTTTAAGAACTGATCCGCCAGGGGATCTAAATTAATTGACTATAACCGAAATGGAATTTAGCACTAGTCGAATTTAGTCGTTAGAGCGACGCTTCAGTATTTTAAGGATGGTTAGGTCGTAATGAACTGTTATTTTTAGTTTTAAAAAATTGCACAGTCATAATCTTTTTAGCGGCGAGTTTTATATTCGTATATTGGCAAAAAAATATCAAGAATTGCGACAGACTTGTTTGAAATATTAAAAAGTTACTAGCGAAACGTTTGCCATTTTCCATTGTAGAATGCACGAAAACTAACAACAATATAAATATGTATGCCGTCCAAATTATATTTAATATTCATAAAAATAACATAAAACATCAGCTTGAATTAAGAGGAACATTCGTAGTTAAAACCTTGTCGAAGCAAAAAAAAATGTGTTCCTTCACTCTTTTAAGACAGGTTTTTGAGAGGTTTGGAGGCAAGATGTTGAAAGAAAGGAAAAAATGAAATAATTAAAATAAAGTTTATTACGCTTGGGATTTTCTACCGCGAAATAAGCAGTTGCTGAGAATGAGGACTATATAATTCAAAAATCTAAGAATAGTGAATAATGATACCGGTAGTAATGTCTAAATGATTCAAAACTTACTGTTGAAGTATTATTACGTATTATTCTGATTAGTATAACTGCCAAATGAGAGAATGCCATTAAAGAACGAAGGAAATCTTACGTTTCTAAAGTCTGCGTTCGCACAAATATGCTTTGAGGTCCATCCAAAAGTCACGATTCACACCTAGTGCCATAAATTCAGCATCAGGTGTTATAATCTTTAAAATGAATATAGCGATAAAAAAAATTTAACGACTGCATTGAGTTTTACTAGACGATTATAATGAATATAAAGGTCATGAAAAATCCGGTATTTCACGCTCTTGATAGAACTTCCTCATATTTACTATAGGCACGAACATTGTACATCTGCTTATACATAATCATCATAATATTTCCAAAAACGTAACTACATGAGATTATTATCGAGTGCTTCCCTTAACGTAACATGAAAACAAAAATGGAAACGCAACGAAAAACAGTCAAAAATCCAGAAAAAAACAATTAAAACTCTAGTTTATTAAGTTGTAGGAATTTAAATTCCTACAACTAGGTTTCAAGAAACCTTCTATCCCCCGCAATTGCAAAAGTACTACACAGTTCATTGCTCTACGGATCTTATCAAAACTTATGCGGAAAACTTTTCAACTATTTTTATCAAGAATAATTTTATTTCTGAAATAAATTAAATTTAAAGGGTAAAAATGTCGAAGTATGTACCTTATCAATTCAACCACAAGATTCAAAAGTATATGATTTATCTGAAAAGGATAACATTCACGCATTATATGTTGCGAAAATATTCGTGCTTATTACACGACTCGTCCAAAATAAAAGTGCTGTTTTTAAGTTTACGAATAGACGAAGTTTTTGGATACAAACTTCTTCTCCTATGATTTTGAGATTGATTCAGAATATACGAGGATTCATTCCGTTACGCCAAACGAATGCATAATGCGAAATATGTCCGCTGCCGCAAACGTTAAAACAGAAACGAAAAAGTAATATCTCCGACATATTTGCGCGCACTATCATCCCCGTCAATGAGTAATAAGTTTCGATTAAATATGGTGAGCGCATGGCGAACACGTGAGAGCAACAAACCATCCCTCCATAAAATCCTTTCCGTCTCGTGAATTCTCCCGCTCCTCATTTACGTGGTCGGAGTCATTCGCAGGATGAGTCGCGAACGGAATGTGACCGGGGCGGTTAGGAATGCTTATCCAGACGCAAAAAGGGACGACCGGCTAAAGGCATCGCGGCACTGTGAAGGGGGGGGTCAAAAATATGAAGGGGCAATAGAAGAGCACGGCAAGAAATGAAAGCGTGAAAAAGGGATGGGGCAGTGAGAGCGCGAGAGTGGAGGCACGAATGAAAGGAGACAGACGTGCATGTAGGGATAGGCATTAATGTCACGCCTTGTCACTCATGTATACGCGAACGCAACTGATAAACCAAGCCGCAATCCGGTTACGATGACGAGAGCGGCACCACGAGATTACCGAGGTTTTAGAAGATCAGGCGACAGTTAATTTGATAGCAAAAAATAAAGGTATACTGATTACCAATGCTGAAGAATGAACAGAAAAATGCTGCTAACTAAAAAAGGGTAATTATGCACCCAGGTTCGCATTTTTTTTGACATCTGGCCTTGAATTATCTTGAAAAGTTTCCGCCACCTCCAAAGGTGGGTCCCTCAATATTGTGACACCATGCTGCCGCGATGTAAGGAGATGTAATTGTTCTAGTCTAGCGAACAATAGTTAATGCTTTGCTAAAGTCATCTCTTGTTAATATTTGTGACGTTATTAAGTCATGACCCAATCGACCTTGTCTCAAAGAACAAACTCACGCTATTATCATTCCTGATCAAATAACCAATGCTAGTGTTTATCCTTTAAATTACATAAATACCTAAAACTGGAAATAGGTTTTTTCAAGAAACTATTGATGGCAAGGAAGATGAAAGAAGCAAAAGCACTCTCTCCTAAGAGTAATGCGATATAAGAGGATGTTAATGCATTGAGGAATAAACATTTCTAAAGTTTATTCATAAAAAATCCTAAGTTCATCAGTAAAAACGCTCGTTCCTACAGTTCTTCACAATTTGCTATGGGGCATGAACAGAGTGTGCAATTATGTTTAACTTCTACTGCCACGAAATAGTTTATTTTTTTAATTCAAGGATTAAATAAGGTTCTCTCCGATAAAGGTAAGCATGACAAACAAGTTATTGGAAATATACCGCTCCTTATTTCCCACCCTGTCAGACCAATTTCCTCCCACGCTCATTATAAGACTTTTTCCGTAAATGGCCAGGACTTGTACCGCCGAAGATGTACTTATAGGATTCTGGGCACGCAAGCGATCCTTTATACGGCGAGCAGGAATCACAAGTCCGCCCGCGAGCTCATACGACGGAGCGGGAGGAGCGAGGCGGGAGAATTCGGCGGACGACGAGGCCGCAGAACCATGGAGGGCGGCGGGAGTTGGGTCTCTCCCGCGAGCGGAACGCCGGTCGTGGACAGGGCGAACGGGACCTGCCCGAGCGGCTGGCTAACGAAAACCGGCGCGATAGAGGAGCAGGAAAAAATCCTAAAAAGCTTAAAACTAGGATAATTAAATCAAAATTCTTTGCTTACCTCTGTGATGCCTGAAGTGATGCTGACCGCAGCACGGAGTCTCGTGGTAGAATCCCACGTGGTTCTCGTAGTCATTTGCTCTCCCCGAGGATGCCGGCAGGATTCCAAGCACGGAGATGACGACGACGAAGAGGCAGAAACGCATCCAGGTGAAAAGGATGGTGGTGGAAGGCTGTGGTTGGTGAGCCATGGTTCCTGACGATGTTTCTTCAATTAGAATTATACTCTTATGCCTCTCCTTTTGAAGCGAAAGATTGCCCCAATGGAATCTCGAACACACCAACACCGATCACAACAAAACAACGAAAAAACAAATGATCCACACGTCACTCGGAAATCAACAAAAAAGAACACTCCTGTCGTTTACTGCATTCCACAAATAAAAAGTTTTTATCTTTCTCAAGCAATTCACTTTTTTGTTACAATATTATCTATTCCAAATGTACCGACAAGGTGAAGTGCCTTTTCGGTTGTTGTTTTGAAAACAAAATAGGAAAATTCAAAAAAAAAACTGAAAACAGAAACCAATGATTAAAATAATACTGTGCGCCCGTCTCCTACGAAGATGGTCATGTCACAAAATCCTCATGTGATTGAACTACGGTGTGCAAAATGGCATGTGGTAAGCACAGGGTGTCAAATTGTGCTGCGACCCCCCTTTTCCCCTTCGAAAATTTCCTCACGAGAATGAGGAGTACTAAGAACCCATCGGTGGAGGAAAAACACAAACAGCGTCGGTTATGTGGCAGATGGGATTGACACCAAAGGGGTTATCGGGCCGGTACAACGAGGACACTTTCGGCCGGAGAAGGGATTCGGTCGCGTGTCTCTTGGAAAAATCGGCGGGAGAGAGTGAAGAAGACGTCCGAAGACTAACGTGCGATCACACGGAGCTCTATGGAGTGACGACACAGTTCGGTGCGAGAACGTTTCCCGACTGACGTGGAGGGGAACAGTCGCAGCTGCCCTCCGATCCCCCTTCCACCACTATTCACTCCCCTCTCTCAAGAGCCACCCCTCCCCCTCCTGCCCCCACCCCACCGCGTTCTCACACCCTACACACCTCCAGCTCCGCGGCTGACTCCCCTCCCACACTCGGGCTCCCCTCTTCCGCCTGTTAGGATGCCATACTCGCCTGGCGTGCTGCCTTCCCCTTTCCCCCTCTCCACTTCTCCGCCACCTAAGCTCCCACCCCCTCAAACGTCTCCTTCTCTCTCTCTCTTTCTCTCTCCCTATCTCTCTTTCTCTCTCTATCCGTTTTTCTCTCTCTCACCCGCTACCCTCTCCGCCCGCGCCGGTCCCATTCCACCATCGCCTTCCTCCCACAAGCCTCTCCCTTCCATGGGACTCCGCCATTGTGCGGGGAAAGCCGATGATGGTCGGAAGCGGCCGAAAACTATTAAGACGGCCTCAGCGGAGCAGAGGTTTTCGTGTGGATAAAAAGTAATGGTTAAAGAGTCTGCCACCGGAAGATAAAAGAAGCCAATGTCCACTCGATAGCAGCAGACTTCTGCAAAGCAGCGGCCCGTTGCCTCACGAGTGTGTCTGTCGCCATTTTAAATGATCATTAGCTACGTGAGCAACATGACTGATTATTTCGATAGCTAGGGATGATTATAACTTCATGTCGCGACGCAATAAAGTCCAAAATAATCAGTGGAGAAATGAATAATGATCTCGGTGCAGGTGTTCGAAAATTAGGAAAATGAATCGTCTCTCTAAACTCATAAGCAAATTGAAAGATTTTATACCTTTCAATGCCGTAGTTTAACGGCATAAACGTGTTTTTAAATACCTGTAGGTCCTACCGTTAACAATGATTTTGAACTTCACCTCTCTCGCATATATATATATGTAGGTCGCGGCAGTTAATGGTAAAGCGTTGGACTACTGATCGGGGGCCCGGGTTCGATTCCCGGGTAAGCCTTTCTGAGAACCTGCAGCTCCACCTAAGCAATGTGATTTTACGGGTACCAAATCTTTCGGGGAAACCATAACCGGCACAGGGAAAGGAACTGGCCCCCCTACCCTGATTTTCACACTCCGTCGGGCTTTGCACTGGGTGGTACTCTATCATTACCTATCAAACCGACCTTCGGGTTGATAGTGGATTTAATGTATATCATGTTAGCACTAGCGAACAAAAACAAAAACAGAAACCCACAAAAAGAAAAGAAACCCACAGGTTTTCGAACTTTCGGTGGTCAAGCCACCTTTCTTAAGGAAGAGAAGGAGGGAACTGAGCATGTATTTTTATATATAAATAATATACATACATACATATATATATATATATATATATATATATATATATATATATGTACACATATATAACCTGTGTACACCATTTATCATAAAAACAGTAATCAAAATCATCCCGAAGGTCAGTTTGGTACGTAATGGTAGAGATCACCACTCTTAAGTACTAAGCCCAACGGGCTCATCCAAGGGTAGGGGCCCAGTGCCCTTCCCTATGCCAGTTAAGGTTTCTCAGGAAGATCTGGAACCCGTAAAATCACACAGCTTGGGTGGAGCTGAGGGTGCCCATAGACTTACCCGGGAATCTAACACGGGACCCACCGATCACTAGTCAAACGCTCTATCTCCTGGACTACCGCGAGTTAGTCTGGGAACTGAACCCGGGCCTCCGGTCATTAGTTCAACGCTCTACCCCTGCACTAATATTCTTAGACCAAATAGCAAAGGAGTAGTAAACACATTGTCAGTGTAATCTAATGAAGAGCTCGTTGAGAGGCTAAAAAATTCTTGAAAGCAAAGTTGTCACTCATATTTTTGGTAGGAATCAGCAACAGCTTTTATCATAAAAAAATCATTTCACTAAAGACTTCATAGGTCGATTCCATTTTAATATTTGCCTGGTAAATGAAAACCATAGGATGCATTAGTCGCAAATGCCTATAGTAAGGACGCGATCCACACTGTAAAAGTAATTAATTTGGTACGCTGTACCAGACAAATATTTACTCATCGAGTCTTTAAAAATTTAATAATTTGTCCTAATCGAAACAATGTTAGGAATATATCTCATTTTTATTTTTTTTACGGAACGGAATATTATGATAGATTTTCTCCGGAAGGCTGCCCAATATCAAGAAACAGCTCAATGCAAATTGTAGTGAAAACTAACATTTGCATCAGTCAATGCGCATATTTCTATGTACCTTCAACCTTTTATGTGCTTATATTTTGTTAAAATTAGTGAAGGATCAATTTTAACTACGAGGGCATCCTGTAGACAAGTTTTCAGCTTACGCATAGAGCAATTTTCTCTCATGATAAAATAATTTCTTCATGATAGACAACATGAGGTATTTTTTAAAGGAGCAACTACTGTATAATTGCGGATTTAATATATCCTTCTATCCTCAAGTCTCAAATATTCCAAATACTTGCGCTTTGCGCGCAAAGCAAACCTCTTTTAGGCTTTACTGCATTGAAAAAATATCAATAAAATTAAAACCGGTTGAAAATTACCCGACGATGTCAAGAGTCAATAGTAATAACTGTAAAACTTTCATAGCTGTGCCTTAATATAGTGGATCAATGAAGTTTGCCACTTTAATACGGTTATTTGATGCCTTGTATCTCCCATAAGTATCATAACACTTCTATATTTTGATTGTCAAGAATTGTGATCAAGCCCTCAACCAGCTGTGTTACATGTGAAAGTCGTCATTATTCTGCGTTCTCCGCATTTCCATGGGGGTATTGTGCCGATAAGAACTGGGTTACTTCATTACAAGTGCCACCGCAAGGGTAGAACCGCAATGAAAGCAATTAAGGAGAGAAATGCTTGAATGGGTGACCTTGGACTGTGTTCAATCCTCGACAAGTATGATGAAAGTTGACCTGAGGGACCCCCAAATGAAATTGTGTGGTAAAATTCATGAGGCCTGTGAGATTTAAGGCCTCGTCATTTGAGGATAAGTCATTAATGAGGTAGACCTTCCTAAAGTTCAAAGTCATATATAATCATCCATCTAATCATCTCCAAAAAGAAAGTGCAATGCATAATTTAAAACTATGCAAATTTGTTCGATAAAGCGAAAAAGTACAATGAATACGACGGTAAAACATTATTCTTTAGATAAAAGTCCCACGATATACACTTAAATTTCGCTTGCGAGGATAATAATTACCACGCCACAAATCTCTTGTTGATTTTTTATTACTATGATTAAATTCTCCTTTTTATAACTCTTCTGAATTTCATTGTCGATTCTTTGAATTTTTGGCACCATTCTGTAATAAGTAGTGCTTACTAAGCAACACGAGGCTTTTCCTCAGGAGTATTATGAAAGATAAAAGTCACCTTTTAGTCAAACCGTGTCACTATTTTGACATTGCAGAGGTATATTGGCATATTTACAAATGCAATCAACAAATAGTTTTTTCTTATGGCCTGTCGTCCGAGATGCCACCACCTGCTGTGAGAAAACAATTTAAGTTAAAACGTTCGTCAACGCCATCGAGTTCACACGAATGAGATATTTTGCTAAAGACTATCCTAGTTCAAACATTTATTTCGGAGGGAGTCCAAAATCTTTATGGGTGTTTCATTAATAATCCCTGTCGTTAATATGATGGCACGGCTAGTTTCATTGGATAAATGAATGCATGTTCGCAAAAAACTTCAGCCTTCTCGTAGGTAAAACCTAATGTTGGGATGAGGCTATCAACTACAAAACTCAAGCTATTAGTTAAATAGATGTTAGAAAGACTTCATATACAAACGTTTGCATTGGTCACCGAAGCAACTTGCTTACATTACTTAAATTTATTTTATACATTGGACTTCATATTTTTTAAAAATCCTATGAGATATAGGTACGCTTGATAGATCATTGAGGAAAAGTACTAATATGGTGAAATATTTATTTATGATAGTCTCAAGTCAACAGATAATAATCTCGAGTACCCACCACCAACCTCGCTCGATAGGCTTCTGATAGTACCTATCGGCCATTTGCAGTCAAAGAACAACAGAACCCGCCGCCTTGCTTTTGTGGCAATCTTTGAACAGGCATGAAATTTACTTGAATACTTCATTCCCTAAAGTGTACTTTTTACCCTTAATGAGGTACACCCATAGCCGTCGATAGAGGCGAAAATATCCAGATATACAGGACGTACGTCGTCAAAGAGGATCGCGTAAAGTTATGCACTAAATCCTCGGTGTCTTGTCGATTATTTGCTGAAAATATGGAATGACTTCTTTAGTTTCTGAGGCAAATTGAGCATTAATATTGAAGAAAAATGGTCAGTAATTGGACAGGGTAATGATAAAATATACTTCTTTGGGTCGTAAACTATCTTGTACACGTCGACATTAAATTTATCCTCCGAGCATTTTTCCGTATTGCTTTTTTCTAGATAAAAGGCATCCTTTGTTTTAAATTCACTGTCACTATACTGTGCTATAAATTATTACTACTGAACGAGAACTTTTACATATCACACTCCCTCATCATCTCTCTCTAACCCATAATCTACAATGAATTTTAAAAAATTATGGCTAACTTTGACCCACTGCCTACAAGTTTTGGTATTTTTTGAAATACTTCTTATATTCAAACCATATTAATTTTTCCAAAAGCGTATTGTACCTAATCATCAAAAATTCATCAAGCGGGATTTTATTTTTTCAAACGATAGAAAAGGGTCACGGTAATATTCAAGTATTAAATAAGAGTACTGCAGCCGGTTTGGTCATATTGCAAGAGTGGATGAGAGTCGAATCTTCAAAAAGACACGTGAGAAAGAGTAAGGTAAGGCAAATGGAGAGAAATAGTAAAGGCACGCGATCTTGTTTAGAACATAAAATGAATGAGGCTATGGCGGAATAAGTATGCCAGGCTAATAAGCAAGATTGAGCTGATATAGAGTGAGTTTCCGGGCAAAACCTTAAATCAGGCTTTTTAAAACTTGCCCACCCCGAAAAGGATAGATGTGATGGTTATGTGTTCATGTTATTATTTAGTATCATTCAAGATATTCTGTCTACTTAAATGTAGACTTTGGACTGTCTCTAAGGGCTAATTACTTCTAATTACCGTGATAACTTCCTCTTCTTTTGCCTACATAAATTTCTTTCTTCGTTTCTTTGTAGCATCTGCCCGCCGTCACGCTTCCTAAATAGCCTTCCTTAACCCCACTTGTGCAATGGTCTGCCTTCTTTCACGACCTTCAACAGCCCAAATTTCTTTCCAAATTTCCTCAATCCACTTTCTCAGTCATTTTCTGAATTAGCCCCTTGACTTCCTCTCTTCCCTCACTCTATTTTTTACCTTGGCGTTTGTCAACCTCTCTGTCCAACTTATTTTCTCCGTGCTCCGCCTCACCCACAACTCCGAGTCTCCGAACTATGCTCATCCTCTTCCCACAAAGACTAAATCTGACATCCATAAAGCACTATGCTATGTTTGCCCAGTGTACCCGTTATCAATTCTATTATTCTTCCCATTTCCTCTTTCACTAACTCTTCTCTTCATGCCCCTACTTTCTATGCCCTTTTACATCTAACACACTGCCCAAATAGATAAACTACTCCAACTTCTCTAATTTATTCCCTCCTATATTCATGCTCAAAATATTTTGTTAAGTATTTATTTATGTACCCTGCAAGCCACCGCTTGGATGTGTCGCAGGGGGTGAATACACACCAGACTAATTCTGACCCGAAAACATGGCACTACCGCGGTCGGACAATGTTATTATGATCCCCTATCGTTCGTGCCAAAATTGACATCTTAAATCTATACGTTCTACATTTAATCTCTCTAATTTAATAATATAATCTCTCCTACCGTAGTTTGATGGGGGTAATAATACATTTTCAACATCACTGCTAAAGATACTCCCAATTTATGCAAGAAATTTAATCTTTAATTTAACCTTCGCTCCGTGTGTGATTCCCAGCCTAGCTGCTCTAATATTTTGAATACGCCACTCAGTTTATCATAACAACATTTTACAAATCTAGCATCTGTACGTTACTCGCGATCCAATTCGGCAATCAATCCAAATTCGTCAGGATCCCATATACTAGCAGCGTATTCTAAGCGAAGCCTAACCAACGTCAGATAACATTTCTCTTTGACCTATTCATCACATTTACCAAGCACTTTTCCACTATATCTAATTTTTTATTAGCTTGCCCACATATTCCGCGCATGTGTTTTACTCAGATAAGATCGTGAGTAAATTTATGACTACCCACTTTTTTAAGTTGCTGATAAAGCATCTGTGTCCTCAGGATCACGGATATCACGGACACTTGACTTCAAACTACCTCTCGTGAATCTCATTACTTTTGTTTTGTTGCGCTTTATTCTCATCCCATACCTCTCGGTTTATTCCTGTATAGCGCGCAGTAATAACTGCAATCCTTTGGTTGTCTGTCTCACTATAGCTTGATCATCCGTAAAGCTAACAGCCTCAATCACCCCGCTGCCCAATGCACCATTAACATTTCCTCAGCTTATGTTTTGAAAAGTATCGATTACAAAGGGTATCCCTGTAACACTACCCTGCCAATCACGGCACAACCCGAATCCACCCCCCTGTTACTGTTACTATTACCGCCTGATTCATACATATGGTTCGAATAAAAGCTGTCCCATCCTTGTAGTCTACTCCATAGGAATTACGAACGAAACTCGCAATTACACACGTGATTCGAAATATCTCCATAAACCTTGTCCACTCTGCTCGATCGAACGCCTTCTTAAACTCGACGAAGCACTCAAAAACATCTCGATGACATTCGATGTCCCTTCTACATGCGAAAATCTCTTCTCGCACAAATGTCGTCATCATTTTAATAGCAGCAAGCTTTCCTCTCCCTTTACTTAAGCCAAACTGATTTTCAACAATGTGATTTTTTTCACTACTTGGTAACCGTCTGTTGATGACTCTTGCTTGACTACCTCTACCATAACTAATTACCTTTGCTGCCAGTAAAGCTATACAGGTACTGAACATTTTTTGATCCCATCGGCAATTCGACCATAAACCTGATGGTCCTAAAAATATATTCCGAAGTGAATGATACTCATGTTTTAGACTGCAAATGTTCGCCTCTAAAAGCACTCCTAGAATATTCTCGTATCGCCATTGAATCTTTTTGATTCTTCTCCAAGAATACTCCGCCTATGAGAAGTTGATTTTGGGAATCTTTTGCTTTGGCAAAGACTGTGAAGAATAGAGAAAAGTGTCCCTTGTGGAAGGAACAACGACGCTTGGGCCTCTACAGACATTGCGGGGTGTAAGCATATTTCTCAGAAACCGATTGCAGCTAAGAAGCCGTTCAAGAGCCAATATTTGCGACGACCGCAACTTGACCACTCACTCAGTTCTCTTTCTTTCTGCACGAAAAAGGGGGAAGGAAAGGGGAAAAGGTGAAATAAAAAGGTAAGAGATTGCCCAAAGACGAACCTCCCACTCGAAGTAGGTACCCAACTATGCTCAACTCTCGGTTCACTTCACTCAACGTCTCCCCTACAGTCGGCTGTCAACAACGAGCACGTCTCCAATAGTTTTGTCTCTTATGCTGCTATAGGTTCCTTTTTAAAAGGTTCCTGTTTTCTATGCTCTTCACAAGAATGTCAGAAATTAATAACAGTCTCATATATCATGCATTAACGCGTACGAATGAACCCAGGTTGATGAGTAGTATACCGAATTTAATAGTTTTTTTAAATAGAGATGGTTCATGCTATGCTCAGAAAGTTGATATAAAATAGATCCCACTCAATCATAGTTTTTAAAATCGCAGGTGTACAGCAGATTAACCTTTATTATTTTGTCATGCTCACCCATTTCCTCCCTTTCTCCATTATTACTACAATGGGTGCTTCTAAAGAGTCTTCATTTTAGCTCATAGCTTCCCACCAAAGACTCAAGTTTATAATATTATAGTGCGCATTGATCCAGACTTCATTAATCCATATTTGCAGATTTTATTTATTCTTTCCCTCGTTAATAATTTTGCTTACAAAATACTATTCTTGATTCCAAGAAACTGCGGGAGATGCCGCAATAGTAACTTTTAACGTTAATTAACGTTTAACGTTAACGAGTCATCCGCTAATATGCATTTCACTGGAACAATTTCAGAGTATAAAAAGCATTTGACTTAACCGGGATCCGGACTTGGATCCCTCGATTTCCTGGCCGATTGCTTTAGCCATTTAAGATATCGAAGCGTCCTCTTCAATCCCCGTCAAGGAGAATGATTTTTGCACTCTGAAATTGTTGTATTGAAACTATTCTTAATGTTCCTAATACAAAGTCCACTCCCATTTACAGCATATATTGATAGTATTTGTACTGAATATCTACGGTAGTTTTTAAGTAAATTGTGCATTAATTTTGACTCCTGAAGGATTCAAAACTTAAATATAATGCTACATTTTTTATCAAAAATTTTACCCGCGGTTATTAAAGCAGTCCACTAGGATTCCGATGACACAAGATTCATTTTCCATATTCTCTATTTTCAGGCTTAACTTTGTGGAAATCCATTATCACTCAAGTAAAAATACCTATGTATCTTTCCACCAGAGAAGTTAAGAAGAAGATGAGAAGACAAGTGGAAAACGGAAATATCCTTAATGACATTGTTTTTCAAAGATATTCCCAGCTGATAACAACCTCTCTCGCATTAAGAAAATGACTCATGACCTTCAACCGTGAACCTTCCTGACCACCTCCATTCTCCTCGGGCCTTACCCTCTCCACTCGCCGCCGCCCACCGCCCATGCGTCCCTAAAGGTCGGTTATATATATATAATATATATTATATATATATATAATACACATAGAAATAGATATAAGGAAAAGGGATAGGAGCACATATAAAGGACGAACACAGCGGAGATGGGGAAGGCGGAATCAGGCAAATCACGAGTGTAAAAATATTTCCTAGACCGGGACTTGAACTCCGGATCTTTCCACTTGCCGGAAGGATGCTCTCAACCACTTGAGCTATCCAGGAAACATAATTTACATTGAGATCTGCGATGCTTGAAAAATGTTTCCACCACAACTGCTTTGCGCATTTTCTCATGGCACTCACTGGTTATACAACGTAACTTTAGAAATCTATAAAGAGAGATGGCCACAATATTACAGTATATTTCTTAATTTTTCATGTTTTTCGCTCTATTCCATTTGATTCCAATAAACGATTCTCCTCCCATATCACACCACATGTCAACCTATCAATCTATTATCTCCTTTTAGTCCTCCATAACCTTTAATAAGGCTTTATCCAAAAATGTATTTATCCCTACAGAGGTTCAAAACGCACAGTGCTCTGTCAATATCCCCCAAGGCATAGTTGCTACATCTACGCCTTTACATTTCCGGCGCGGGGCACACGGTATTTGGGTACCACTCACGAATACACAAACACAAGTTCACATGTGTATATGAACATACGAGTACTCGTATACTTGCTCGTATACACAAACACTCGTTCAATCAGTTGCTTGGTTACAATTTTTTATGATTTCTTATCGCGCAAGGGGAAACGAACACTTGAATCTCTTATTTTCTCCTTGTAGTCGGATCTATCAATAAACTTTACGTTAAAAAAATTCCCATGGTATCGCAATGAAACAAAGGTTTGAGTTTCTCAGAAGGAAAGTGAGTTTACAAACCTGAGAAAGGAAAATGATTATACGTACGTTTGAGAGCGAATGGGCTCTTCACCCCATTCCATAGTAATGGTGGTTCACCAATGCAACAACTGAGCAGACATTTTGAACATTGGTAATTGATGCCGAATAATAATTGCTTGTCAAGAGGATCTTCCAAACATTTTTACTCAGCTCTCAGAAAGGGTAAAGATATTGTTCCTTGAATTCCAAAGGGAATCTTAAGTTGAACACCCAAGTGAAGAAGACAGTGCAAACGCGGTGTGATGGTTGCTTACTTTATTCGTGAATTCTTGAGGCTTCTTAGCACTTTCTCTTGCAGCGTAGTTGTTCTCGCCGATTGCACGTAAGCCACCGTAAAATGGGCTTTCAAAGCCTTTTAAAATCAATCCTCTTTTCGACCTGTCAAACATTCCACGCCTCTTACCCTTCACCTTTTTAAATATTCCCTGATGCACTTTCTCTCTACCCGATTGAAGGGCCTCTCTTGCACAGGATTCATATTCATAACCTGAGAGAAGCTGCAGTCACTGAATTAATTGAATGCATCGGCCAAGACACTCGACTTAGAGTCCGTGGATCTTATAATTGGATTATGCAAACCAGAATGCATTGAAACATTTAATTGAATGAATGCATGAATTATTTTTCTATTTAGACCGTAATAACGCCACTTGTGACTCATGTGTTAACTAGAATCCAAAAAAGTCATTTTATTATTCACATCAGGTTTCCTAGGGTTCAATTCACAATTGATTATTGCAAACAAAAACCATTCCCGCGCTAGAATTCTAAATATATGGACTATCAAATAGATATTTTTTACACAATCTCATAAAGTCCGGTTATCTATTACAGCCAAGAGTCTTATTAAATAACGTGTGAAAAGGCTGAAGGGTGATATAATATCCTAGTATATTGAGCATTTAGAATCAATCTAGGAACTACAAAGAATATAATGAGCGAAAGACACGAAAACAGAGAACACTACCTGCTAATGGATATTCAAAAAAGCAAATTCTGCTTTAGAGCATAGGTACTTTATATTAATTGCACATTTCTTCAATATTAAGAGTAAGTATTTAGTTTCATTTTAATTCGAAAAAACTTTTATAAATGAATATATATATATATATATATATATATCATATAAATATGCGTTTGTCATTGGGCAGGTATAAAAACACAATAAAAGATACTCATTTTTAAAATGCGTGTGTCCTATATGTATCTATATATATATATATATATATATATATATATATATAAAATAACTTAGCCCAACAAGCTTAGACATAGAAAGAGAACATGACGTAGATGAAGATAGCTTAGGTCCAGGCATACTCGACGATTCGTAAGAAAATGCATCAGGGGAGATGAAATCAAATAAGGCCGTAGGGGTAGACAACATTCCTGCGGAACTACTAAAAGGTTTAGAAAAATCCAGGAGAAAGAGTCTATATGGACTGATTCGTATTATCTACTAGCTGAATACCCGGCTTTGCACGGGTTAGGGAGAAACAATAATATAAATATACTACATAAATAAAAACAACAAATTATAAAGTACAATAATACACTACTTCATACAAATTTAAGAATCTTGTTTATTTAACACCTGTTTATAAACTACATTTTTTGTTTCATATCCAGGAGAAAGTATATATAAATTTTTAGGCGAACCTACTCTGGAGCAAGCAACATAAAGTTGCCCGTGACTAAAACATGGCGATCTTAGATCAACACCACAAAACTTTATAGACTGTCCCTGTGATTTGTTAATGGTAATTGAAAAAGCTAGCCGGACTGGAAACAGTAATCTTTTAAAGTTGAAGGGAAGATCAGTTGGGATTATAGGTATCCGTGGAATAAAAATTATTTCACATTTTCCTTTTCCAGTTAAAATAACTGCCTGGATTATATTTTTCATTAATTTTGTCACACACAATCGTGTCCCATTGCAGAGTTTTGGTGGATCTAAATTTCGCAATAAAATGATTGGAGATCCTACTTTAAGTATAAGGCGATGTTGTGGCAATCCAGCTGGATCAAGTGAACTTAGGAATTCCGTTGGATAATTGACGGCTTCGTTAGCATCCACTACGGTATCAACCGATTTATATTCAATCACGTCTCCTGGCAGCATGGCTAGTATCTCCTTGTTAATTTCATCAACATCATCGTTCTAAGGAGCAAGAATGGCTCTTTCTCGCAACCATTCTAAATTTTTATAATTTTGATTAACGTTAGGATAGACTGCTTGTATCATATCGCGGACAGTTTTCACCGATACACATAAAGCTGATGACAATTTTATCATACCAGATGCTTCAATAACTAATCTATCTTCTCCAATCTCCAAAAGTTTAGTTGCAAAATTTTGAGCATTCCCATCTCTTAAGAGGATTCGCATGTTTTGTTTAAGGCTAATTTCTTGGACATGATTCCATAGAACAGAATGTTTTAAACAGGCATAAATTTCATCGGCTGGAGTCGATTTTGGAATGACAGGCAGAGTTTGACGGAAGTCTCCACACAGGAGTACCAGAGCTCCTCCCATTAAACTGCAGTTTCCTCTAAGATCTTGAAGTGTTGCGTTGAGGGCCTCAAGAGATTTTTTATGAGCCATCGTACACTCATCCCATACTATCAATTTACATTCTATAAAACTTGTGCCTGGCCGCTAGTTTTATTTATATGACATGTGGGATTTTCTTGTCGGGAAATATTAAGTGGCAACTTAAGGGCAGAGTGGGCTGTTCTTCCTCCTTCCATTAATGTCGCTGCAATACCTGAAGATGCAACGGCTAGAGCAATTTCTCCATGAACCCTGATTTCAGCGAGAACTAAATTAATTAAAAATGTTTTTCCCGTGCCACCAGCAGCATCAAGAAAAATGATACCTCCTTCTTGTTTATCTACTTGATCCATTATTGTTTCGTACGCGAATTTCTGATCTTCATTAAGAAGTGGCTTTTTATCCGCGATGTATGCTTCTAAGTCTAATACATTGTAGCTAGTTTCACGTATATAATCTGGATAAAATACACCCTGTTGATCTTGTACAGGTGCAAAAAGACCGAGTTCCACTAAAGTCTTGTTAACCATGGTGATACACTTTTCCCCCAAAATAATCAAAGTTTTATTTAAAATGTCGGAGTTAAACGTAATATCCAATGTAGGATTTTCACTTTGAACTTTAGCCAGTATATCCTCACTCATTGATTCTTTATATTTTTCCCATATTGTTTTTGGGTTAGATGGATTACAGGAGGTTATTATGATGGCAAACAAAATTCGGATTTGTCCTGGAAGAGAAATCAAACCTGCCTCTCGCAATGAGTCATCCCAGTGTTGATCTCCTTCTAGCAACCCTAAATTCTGGCAAGCTTCTCTGAATGTCTCAGATATTTCTCCGTTTACCGTTCTTAATTCTGCAAATGAGCGAGGTCCTATAATGGTATGTAGAAGCATTCTTAAAAAATAACATTCGGCGTTGTTAGGATGGACCGTGTAGACTCGGCCCAATGCGTCACATGAATAAATATTATTCTCAGGATCAAAGTTGCCCATTTTTCTTCTACAAAAGACTTTCCTTGATGTATTCCACGTATAATATCTCGGCAATTCTGAATACAATAGTGTTCTTGCAAAAGTATCCTGCTGGCATAGTTGGAAAAATGCTGTTTCTATGACAGCAAAAAAGTAAACAAATTACATACATACAAACAAACACTCTCCTTTATATATATAGATGAGGAATGAATCTTGCCGGAAGACTGTGAGACCAGAGTTAGTTCCTATTTCGAAAAAGATTAAGGCTACATCATGTGAAGACTACAGAACAATAAGTTTGATTTCTCTGGCCGCTTAAACGGTTATCAGGATGATCAACCAAAGGATGAAGAGGTGGGCAAATGATTACTTAGGGGATGATCAGTTTGGGTTTAGAAAGGGAAGAAGCACGCGCGATGCCATAGCAGTAATAATAACACCAATAGAGAAGAATATACATAAGTAAGATCCGGTGCTTTCTAGGTGTATTTGCTTAATGAAGTTTTCTCGGGTCTCCCACTGGGTCAGGACTTCCATGGTAGCCGACATTTTGACACTCGACTCGAGCATCATCCTCAGGGCTGATGAGTGATCATCAGGACTGATCAGCTTTGGGGACGATGCTCGAATTAAGTGTCGAAACGTCAGCCAACATGGAACCCCTGACCAGGTGTAAGACCCGAGAAAACTTCATTAAGGAATATAGTGTACAATCAAGACGTATTTACTTGTTTTATAGATTTCGACTAGGCGTTCAATAGAGTGATTTGGGAAAAATTAATGAGTATATTGCAGAAAATAGAAATAGATTGGAGGGAAACGAGGCTAATCCGCAACTTGTACATGTCTCAGACTGCTCAGGTGCGAGTAGGGGACTAAGAGTCCGAATGGGCAGTGTTAGGAAGAGGTGCAATGCCGGGTATTCCATTATCACCGGTGATGCTAGCGTATATGGAGGACATGATAAATTAGGCATGAGAAGAACTAGAAATAGATATGAAAGTCGGCGGAAAACACGTAAAATCAGTTAGGTTTACTGATAACCAAGCGTTAGTTTGTCAGTCAGCCAAGGGGTTTGCTAGCATTACTGAGTGAATTGGAAATTCAGTGCGACAGATATTGGATGAGAATCAATATTAATAAAACAAAGGTAATGCGATTTTCCAGAAAGGGAAAGGCCAAGGTTAAGATTAAAATAGGACGGAAACTAGATCGGGTGGAATAGTTTACGTATTTCAGAAGTGTTTGGAACCAAAATTGTGAAAATAGTAGGGACGTATAGAGAAGAATTACACAAGGCAAAGAGGCTTTTATAAGGAGGGAGTTGATGACAGGAACGTTGAGTAAGGATGTTGAGAAAAGACTCGTCAAAACCTTGATATGGAGCGTAGCTATGTACGGCGCGGAAACGTGGTTACTGAGGCAGGAGGATAGACGTAGAATGGAGGCTTGTGAAATGTGCGTGTGGAGAAGAATGGAGAAGGTGAAATGAACCGAAAGGAAAACAAATGAGCAAGTACATGGTATGGTGGGCGAAGAGAGGGGTTTGTTTGGAGAATTTTCTAAGGCGGCAGGAAAAATGGATGAAGGGCGTATTGATCGGCATTGGGATATTGACGACTGTTATAGAAGGGCGAAACGAGTTGCTAGGCAAACGAGGAAAGGGCAGGAATAGGATAGGGATGTTAGACGGGATGGAGGAAGGAAGTATTAATAGAGGACGAAGGGCGTCTTGCATAGTAGAATGTTATTTTGTGTTTTTTTATGAGGAAAAAAATATTTATTTGGCATTTGTACCCATCCAAAACCTACTTATACCATTAGATTACGTAATTCATTAAGTAAATAAATAAATAAATATATATATACACACACACACACACACATATATATATATATATATATATATATATATATATATATATATATATATATTCATTCACATGGAAATAGGTACAAGGAAAAGGAAAAGGGATAGGAACAAATACAACGGAGAAACACTGGAGAAGTGGGGAAAGCGGAATCGAGAAGATCACAAGCGCAAAAAAATTTCCTTGACCGGAACCGGTCAAGAAATTATAATAGCAGAATAGATTAAATAATAAACTAATCATTTTTTCTGCATGTTATTAATTACTTTGAAATTATGAGAACTTACGCAAAATATTGGTAAAAATATGAATGAAAATTTCTAAACTTTTCTATATTTAGATCATTATTTCTTCTCCTTTTCAGTTATTTTATCAGTGCGCTATGCCTACGTGAAATTTTGTGTTAAAAATCGTCAAAATTAGCATTTTTACGCCCGTTTCTCAGAGCCAGATCTCCTAAAAATCCTCTGCTAGAAACTATAAATGGAAAAGTAAGCATTTCAAACGTCATTAATTAAGAAATGTTTTTCCTTTGAATGTTGAGATATATATTTTGCTGTCATGGCATAGTGTGGCGACTTGTAAACGGACTTGTAGCATAAAGAATAGGGCCGAAGATGTGTATTCATGGAATTTGAGATGTTTCATTGTTGATGGAAACCATTTCTTTGGCATGTACATTCCTTCCCCGCTTGAAAAAGTTAACCCATCACAAAATTATCACCAATTTCGTTACGCACGAACACCAGGGAATCCTGAAAATATTACCTCAATATTTTTTCGTGCTTCAAAAGAGATTTTATCTGCTCGCTTTTTCAAATTGCTAAGGAACGAAAAGTTACCTTAAAAAAAGTAAAGAATACTTTCGCAAGAGTACGCTAAACAGAAAGACGGTAGAAAATAATTGCAGCAAACTTTACGATTTAATGCCGAAGAATTTTTAAAGTTTGAAGGAACAAAGAAAAAGGGCCCTATGATTTGCGAGTGAAGATTCCCTCGCGCCTTGCTTTTAGTCGACGAGAACTTCGTTGCTCCATTTGAGGAGCATGAATATGCTCACCTGAATCTAAAATTAAAGGCGCAGGTTTTTTCCATTCTTTTTAAGATGGTTTATTTTTAAAACTCATGGTGAGACAGCTGAAGGGAATTTTCATAACTATGATCTACAAGAGCAGTTTATAAGAGCTGCCTCAAAATGAACAAGTGTAACTTTTGCGAATCCTGAAACTTTCTATTGATTTCATCTCCTCTCATGTATATAATAACTACAGATGCACAGAGTAATACAGTTCTTTACCACAAAAAACGCGCTTAAAATAAATGACTCTTTTAGGTGACGCACATAGACACACTTTGGTTGCCACAATCGACTGAGCAGTTCACCGTTGGTCCCTCAAATCACCCTAAAGAGGGCACAACATTTTCCATAATTATAAGTGTTAATTCAGTGCCACGTCAATCTCCTATTACACCTCAGGAGGTACCCCCACCGGGTCATTTTATTCAAAGGAACCTTTAACCTCAAGGGATAGCCTCATAATTCCGATTTCATTTATCTATTACCTTCCATCTTCGCTAAATAAAAGTGGATTCGAAACCAGCCAATGAGGCGGAACGATGGAAAAAATCAATTTTTATCCGTGGGGAGGAAAAAAAAGGCCGAGTATGGTGTGAGTCCAAGCGGTAAGTGAAGATTTCTGAAAGGAGTGAGAACTACGGGAAACATGCGCCATGGATTAGGGAGAGAGTAAGGGGTGTAGATGTGGGAGGAGGGGATGGGGAGTTTGAAGGGAGTGGAGCTGAAGTTAATGGAGTTGGAGATGGAAGAGGAGAGAGAGGGAGGAGGAGGTAGCGACGAGGAGCTCTCGGGGAACCGGGGGGGAGAGGGTGAAGGAGTAGATGGGAAGGGAAAGTGCCACAATGGAAATAGGAATACCAGGGACACAGGGGGAGGGATGGACGAAGTATGCTATGACGAACGCAGAAACGAACGGGATAAAGAAAAGAGTGATAAAAAGGGAAAAAACAGATGGGACGAGAAGACAGAGGAAGGGTGGGATGAGAACTGGGCGGCGGCGACATGGATGGGCCTAAGCCGCAAAAAGGAGGAGGGGCTCATACGAGGGAAAGTGAAAAAAGTTGTACGAAGAGAAGGGTTTGGACAAAAGGTGGCGTTGTGTGTGGGTGGGAAATTCGACGAAGGGCTCCTGGGAAATGCTATGAAAGGAGTTGGGGAAGAGAGAGAAATTAGCCATATATAATATAATATAATATAATATAATATAATATAATATAATATAATATAATATAATATAATATAATATAATATAATATAATATAATATAATATAATATAATATAATATAATATAATATAATATAATATAATATAATATAATATAATATAATATAATATAATATAATATAATATAATATAATATAATATAATATAATATAATATAATATAATATAATATAATATAATATAATATAATATAATATAATATAATATAATATAATATAATATAATATAATATAATATAATATAATATAATATAATATAATATAATATAATATAATATAATATAATATAATATAATATAATATAATATAATATAATATAATATAATATAATATAATATAATATAATATAATATAATATAATATAATATAATATAATATAATATAATATAATATAATATAATATAATATAATATAATATAATATAATATAATATAATATAATATAATATAATATAATATAATATAATATAATATAATATAATATAATATAATATAATATAATATAATATAATATAATATAATATAATATAATATAATATAATATAATATAATATAATATAATATAATATAATATAATATAATATAATATAATATAATATAATATAATATAATATAATATAATATAATATAATATAATATAATATAATATAATATAATATAATATAATATAATATAATATAATATAATATAATATAATATAATATAATATAATATAATATAATATAATATAATATAATATAATATAATATAATATAATATAATATAATATAATATAATATAATATAATATAATATAATATAATATAATAATATAATATAATATAATATAATATAATATAATATAATATAATATAATATAATATAATATAATATAATATAATATAATATAATATAATATAATATAATATAATATAATATAATATAATATAATATAATATAATATAATATAATATAATATAATATAATATAATATAATATAATATAATATAATATAATATAATATAATATAATATAATATAATATAATATAATATAATATAATATAATATAATATAATATAATATAATATAATATAATATAATATAATATAATATAATATAATATAATATAATATAATATAATATAATATAATATAATATAATATAATATAATATAATATAATATAATATAATATAATATAATATAATATAATATAATATAATATAATATATACATATATTAATAATATAATATATACATATATTAATAATATATAAATGTAAATATATATATAAAATATTTCAAAATATATAAATGTAAATATATATATAATATTTCAATATATATGTAATATATATAAATATATGTGTGTTTGTGTGTGCGCGCGCGCGTGTGCATAGATTGATGAGCGTGTGCATACAAGGCAAGGCTGAAAAATAAAGCACATATGCTTGTAGAGCGCAGACAAAAACAAATATCAAGATCGAGTAGAAATAACATTGAAGTACAATTTCTAAGTTTAATTTTTTTCTCAATATAGTCACCGTTAAGGATAACACATTTCTCCCAACGTGTAACAAGTTTTTCATTCCGTCAATGAAAAATTCTTGCGACTTTTCTCGAATCCAGGATTTGAGGGCTACCTGCACCTCGCCGTTCGAGGTGTAATGATTACCCTTGAGTTGTCTCTTGAGTTGAGGAAAGAAATAAAAATCGCAAGGCCTGGGATCAGGGGAATAAGTAGGTAAATCGCTTCGAATTTCAGTTCTCGCAGAGCCTCTCCAGTTGCGTACGAGGTGTGTGAACGAGCGTTGTCATGTTGCAAGATTATTGGCGCCAGGCTACCTTTAACTCGAGACACATCTTCCTTGGGTATTCCAATATGGTTTGCGATAAGCTTTTGAGTGATTCGCCGGTCATTTTGAATTAAATCCTCGACGAGTTTGCGATGTTTATCGTCTGTGGCAGTGGTCGGACGTCCGCTGCGTGTTTCAACAAATGGCTTTTTAAGGCTTGTAACCACGAAATTTTACTACCCATGAATTTACAGTAGACCAATCTAGAGAATTGTCACCATAAGCAGCATTTAAACTACGATGAATCTCAGGAGGATTCACTTTTTCAGCACTTAAAATTTTGATAACAGCACGCTATTTAACTGGCGTTGACATAGCACTAGAACACGTCTCCATACTTCCGCCGCTTCTCGAAACACACTGGACGAATGAAACGACCTCAAACCTGCGCATGCATGTTGAGGGGGAATGTTACTTTCACATGCCACCAGGAGTGCTTCTGAAGGTCATCTTGTTTGTGGTCTACAAGCATGTGAGCATGAGTTTTCAGCCTACCTTCGTGTGTGTGTGCATATATATATATATATATATATATATATATATATATATATATATATATATATATATATATATATATATATATACAGGGTTCGTCCGGAAAATAAGTGTACTGAGCTCAGGAAAAATCATCATCGGGAACCTCTCGAAGACACGTCGTCACGGCCTCTTTGACGGCGTCCAAAGTCCCGTATCGCGTTCCTTTCAAACTCCTCTTTATCTTCGGGAACAGAAAGAAGTCCGGTGGGGCCAAGTCCGGGCTGTAGGGCGGGTGCGGCAGCGTTGCCACGCCGTGCTTGGCCAAGAAGTCCGACACGACAAGCGCGGTGTGAGACGGCGCATTGTCGTGATGCAGCCGCCAGATGTTTTTGATCGCTCGCCAGATGTTTTTAATCTCGTGCACTATTGTTTTTGGCACATTACACTGCTCTGCTATCATCCGAACACTAAGACGACGATCAGAGTTCAGTACATCGAGAACGTTTCGCACATTTTCGTCGGTGAGTGTCGTTGATGGGCGTCCAGGCCGTGGTTCGTCGTCGACCTCTTCTCTGCCCTCCACGAACATCTTGTGCCACCGAAAGATCATGTTTCTGGACATGGCTGACTCCCCGTAAGCCTGGTTAATCATACCGACAGTTTCGGTAGACGATTTCCCAAGCTTTACCGCAAATTTGATGGAATAACGCTGCTCCAAAAACTTCGGCATCGCGTTCCGTGACGTGGGTCGAGCGTGGAGGTTCGCGTTAACAGAGCTCCTCACTACACCACAGCTCAGAGCCGACTGCCTTTTTCAGCGTCGCTTGCCAACATACCCCCCTCCAATCGCCTGGAGCGGCGGGAAAAAATCAGTACACTTATTTTCCGGACGAACCCTATATATATATATATATATTAATATATATATATATATATATATATATATATATATATATATATATATATATATATATATATATAACTTATGTGCAAGTCGGATGTGATAATAATGCATGTGAAGTTGGTGCTAGCGAACAAAAACACAGAAACATACAAAAAGGAAAAAACTCACCTTTTTTTCAGCAAGTTTTTTATATGTGGATGCTCTTTATATCTGTGTCTATGTTTTCAAGTGATTTTGACATTTACTTATATTGAATATGTATTTAACGCAAAAACCTAAGAAAAAGCGAGAGCGGAGTATACTTAGCTATAATGGCTTTAAGCATATATAACACATGAAAAAGATTAAGACTGTTTAAAATGCGGTCATACCACTTTTGTCTAACGTTCTCCTAAAGAAAGTAGCATGACATTCGAAACCTTTAAAAATGTATTCAAAGACAATTTTTTGTATTTAATTTAAGGGAGCTCCATTTTATTACGCATTATATAATCCCCGACATTTCACCGTCACTTAAGAATGATTTTAAAGGTGTATGATTTCGTGTTTATGTGCGTAAAATATAGGCAGACACATAATACTTCGGAGAAAGGAGTGCAAAGGAGTGGGAGTGGAGGATGCCATGACTTCGTTAGGCGTCGCCGTCTGTTGTGTTTTTTGGCGTCCCAGGACGGTGGGCCGAGGAAGTCTGAGATCGTCTCCAGAGATGAGGGATGCGGTGGGAAGATGGACGTAGGGGCGGAGGGGACGCTGAGGAGCTACAAGAGAAAGAGAGGGAAGAACTAGGGTAAGGATCTGAAGTAGGGAGAGGAAGATGGATTTTCGAGACCGCTCGAGAGAAGAGGATGGTAGGGCAGGAGGTTGAAGGCTGGGATTCGGAGAAGGAGGAAAACGGAGGGGGGGTTTAGAAAGAGGAAGAAGGGAAGGAGTTGGTAAAGGAAGTGAGTAAAGGTTTTGGGTACGAGTGGAGGGATGAGGGTGGGTACAATCATAAGACTGGGTACGGGTAAGAGCTTGGAGCACGAAAGTGCGGAAGGGGTCGGAGGGGAGGTGCGGAGGGTGGCGCGTATCAAAAGTTACCGCCGGTGGCAAATCGGGACGGACTCGGGTGTTATTCGATTAGAGGAAGGAGTCTCATCGCTGCTCTCAAGGGAATAAGGCGTTCGGAACGGGAGAGGAGAATTGGGAAAGGGGAGGAGCTTTGAAAGTGTCGGTGTGGGGAGGGAAATTTGCGGGAGCTAAATAAAATGAGTGGCGCAGGGAGGAATAGGCAAGGTTAGCTACATACATACACACGCACACACATACATATATATATATATATATATATATATATATATATATATATATATATATATATATATATATACATATACATATATATATACATGCATATATATATATAAACATATTTGTGCGGGTGTGAGTGGGAGGTAGAGTTGGGCCCCCTTGGCACAGGAAGGGAGGTGAATTCACGAGGGAGGTGGTAACAAAAGACTTTGAGCCGTGGTGCGTCATCCTAAGGATGTCTCCATATTTAGATTTCCTTTTTCTGCGATAGGTCGGAGTGAAACGCTGAAGTGACGTAAAATTCACATAACACAATTATAACGGTTTTCATTGCCATGAATTTCGCTTAACTGACTTGATATTATATGTAAAGGGGCGTCGAAAATATTTCGGATAGTGACAGGTAAGGTAAGTTGGTGTTCCTGCATAGGGTTCTTTCCTAAGTGTCATTAATTGTTTCAGGAGTAAGTTTGTAGAACGTTTCCATAGTGAATAGTGCCCAAATAAAACTGTGTAAATTTACACATAAAAAATAAACTTTTATTGCATTAAAGTTCATTTTAATGCATGTGGATTTACAAAGTTTTATTTTGATACTATTCTTTCCACTGCGGCATTCTGTGAGGTTGTGTAAGAGTGATGCTACAAGAGCACACTCAATACGAATATTGAATGAATATGTGTGAAAAATGACTAAATCAAATCAGTATTCATGAAGACTAAGGCTAATTACATCACCAGTCTCAGAGCGCAACTCTAATAGTGAAGATCTTCATGAATATGAATGTATTTAACAGAAATAAACCTTATAGTTAGAATGTTTTTTAATATTTCATTACTACTTTTTTTTTAATCAGAATATCTAGAATGAAGATGGCAGATATATACGACAGACATACTTGTAAATAATCTGGAGGCATTAATAATATTTTTAATGATAAATAATATTATAAAAGTTATATTTTACAGTTAGAAGCAAGTTGCACATAAGAGAATTATGAAATAGTTATAATGGTCACACAGGTTATGCACGTACATATATTTCACAGCACAGCACATTTATTTTTACAGTAAATTTATTTAGGTACTACCGGTTCCGTCGCATAGACGACGTAATCAAGTACGTTCAGAGAAAATGTCGCTATGCGTCGAAACCCATAGTGCCGAAATAAATTAAGAGTGAAAATTTATATATTTGCTGGATACAAACATGTAAGAGGAACGCTTATCAATGCACAGCAGGGAATATGAACTTCGAGTTCCAAAATTTAATGAAGATTTTAAAATCTTCTAACAGACTTTAAAATCTTTTAAAGCTTTATTTAAAATCTCATCTAGCGACGGTGATTTTGTAGCGGTATAGCGGTAGTATAATTATGCATTTTTCATTCCAACATTAAAACAGGTTCTTGAGAGGTTTAATAAGTTAAACTCAGGCAATTCGATGAGTCAGCGGATATAAATTATGACAAAAAAAAAGAGTTTACACTGATAGATAATGTCAGATGCATTAGGCAAACAGGAGGAGGTTTAATGGACAATGAAAGCGAATGTAGGATTTATCAAGGAGTCCAACGATTGGTTTTTCCTGATTTCAACAGGCTTGTAGGTTGACTCAGGTAGTGTGCCTGAAACATGCCTGACGGACTGGAAAAGAAAGGTCATAAAATGATCGATGTCATTAATGGGGCATGCACGCAAATGAGAGCATGATATCACGAAGAATTCTCTAATGAAATTCACGAAAGATCCACTGATTCAAATAAATTTTGAATCGTCTCTGTTGTTCCCTTCCCTCGAAGTTAACGAGTCCGTTCATTGTGAAGTTGCTAAATATTGTACGTAGTGCAGGTACTGCATATGATGCCGAAAATTAAGATTGAGACTTGAGGGTGCGAAGTGACAGGGAGGCTTCTGGTAAGCTAGTGTGAGTTAAGAGCATATTCGAAGTCCATCAACCATTAAGAGATCAGGAATACTAACAATGAGACATTTTACGAGTTTAAAACCTATATAGACGACTGTGAGCTCTCGAAGGAATTTAGTCGCTAATGACAAATGGAATGCAATCAAGTAAACGATAACTGGGTGAAAGTTTGGCAATTGCACCACTTAATCACCACTTATTACAAGTCGGATTCAAACTTAGAAACTTAGCTGGAGGAGGTGGGAAACTACATGATTTTCTTAGGAAGAGTGGGAATTCTCTGCCCATTGATTTGGAGAATAGGCATCAAGGAGGAATTATGAAGAGCTTACAAAGCCATAAATGTTGCGAAAATTGGCTTTCAAGATATCGGTGAATCGCACGGAATACCTATAATCGATTGAGCTAACTGGCAAGAACTGGTAAAGGAAATGACGCCAAGTAAGACACGTTAAGGGACTGTATAACTTTGAATAAAATATATTGATTTAAAGTAAAACTTTTCTCGTAATAACATAAAATGTATTGATCCAAAATAAGCAATTTGTGTGCATGAGATTTTTTTTCCATCTGAACCTACAAAAAAATTCTGATTCTAAAAATAATATCAACATCAGTCCTATACTGCATGTTCCAAAAAACATAAAAACCAAAATATCAAGTGCAATAATGAAAATGGCTAATTTTAGTCTTGATAACCTTGAATAATAACCTTGAGTAATCTCCTTCTTCAATTCTCTGCATAAAAGCAAGAATTAACCCATAGTAAATATTGATTTGCGCATTAAATGATGAGCGATTATTATTTTACATTTCACCAACTAGACGATCAAAATGGCGCGTATAAATGCAATAAATAAATGATCTCAAGCGATCGGCTTAACATCCGAGATTGCGTTAGCTCGACCTCTACGTGATTTCCATGAAGTTTCAGTCGTGATTCACGGGGCCGAAAACTCAAGGGCAAAGTAACAACCAATAAAATGAGCTAAATACCTCACTTAACAGCTTAAAAACAAAGTTTAACGGGTAAACATGTTGTTTCTGCATAGATTTAATGTGGCTGTTTTTCCCTGCAAAGTGCAATAAAGTACTGCAAATTTCTCCGAAACAGCACTCAAAATGTATGGAAAGCTGAAAAACAAGGACAATATTTTAAAGTATAATTTCTAGGAGAAAATTTTAATCGTTTTGCCTATAAAGGTTAGTAAAAATATTTATTTGTAGGTTATATTCATATCTATATCAACTTTATAAATATACTCTTTGAGTCTTTAAAAGCTGACGCACGCATGTAGTTCCAATTGATATGGCAGACCGTTGAATTAAAGGACTGGGAATAGACAATTTAACTTGTACTGTTTCAACAGATTGAGCTAGTTTAGAATTTTGTCTCTCATGTACAGGTATATTACGAAAGAAATATTTGAAGGAAGTTAATAGCGTCTAAACTGCTTCCTGAACCCTTCGGAATCAAATATTTTCAATAAATTTAATATAGAAAAATAAATATTTCAATAAATAAATAAATATAATATATATATATATATATATATATATATATATATATATATATATATATATATATATATATATATATATATATATATATATATATATATATATAAACCATAAACACAGTAATCAACCCGAAGGTCGTTTTGGTAGATGATGGCAGAGTTCACCCAGTACTAAGCCCGACGGCGTGTGAAATTCACACATCAGGGTAGGGGGGCCAGTTCCTTTCCCTGGGCCGGTTATGGTTTCCCAGAAAGACCTGGTACCCGAAAAATCACATGCTCCACCCAAGCTATGTGGTTTTTCGGGTAACAGGTCTTCCTGGGAAACCATAAGCGGCACAAGGAAAGGAACTGGCCCCTACCCTGATGTGTGAATTTCACACGCCGTCAGGCTTAGTAATAGGTGAACTCTACAATCACCTACCAAACCGACCTTCAGGATGATTACCGTGATTACGCTTATATATACATATATATAGTCTCACAGATTTGAATGATAATTTAATCGGAGAATCGAGAGGGCGGTAGTGAATGCACAGAGAAACACATTCAAATAAAACTCACACGGATTCCGAATTTTCGGTGACCAAACCCCCTTCCTCCAGGGAGACCTCCCTTCCCTCCCCAAAGGAAGGAGATTTGACCATATATATATATACATATATATATATATATATATTTATATAATTATTATTATTATTAGGTAACCTACCTGTTAAGGTAGGTTTTTGGATGGACGTAATTACTAATTCAATAATTTGTGGCCCCTAGCAAAACACAACATCCTACTCTACATCAGGTCCCCCTTCAGCTCTGAATACTTTCTTCCTCCCTTCATCCCGTCCAACATCCCTATCCAGTTCCTTCCCTTTCCTCGTCTGCCTAACATTCTCCCCTCAATTACTGTCTTCAACGTCCCGCTGCCGGTCAATACCCCCTTCAGCCACTTTTCCTGCCTTCATAGGATTGCTCCCAACAAACCCCTCTCTTCACCCACCATACCAAGTACTTCCTCATTTGTTTTCTTCTCTGTCCATTTCACCTTCTCCATTCTTCTCCACACCCACATTTCTAAAGCCTCCAGTCTACGTCTATCCTCCTGCTTCAATGACCATGTTTCCGCACCGTGCATAGCTACGCTCCATATCAAAGTTTTTACGAGTCTTTTCTTAACATCCTTACTCAACGTCCCTGTCATCAGCTCCCTCCTCCTTGTGAAAGCCTCTTTGCCTAGTGCAATTCTTCTCCTTACGTCCTTACTACTTTGACCGTGTTGGTCCAAAACACTACCGAGATACGTAAACTGTTCTAACTGCTCTAGTTTTTGCCCTCCTATTTTAATGTTAAGCTTAGCCTTTTTCTTTCTAGAAAATCGCATAACCTTTGTTTTATTAATATTGATTCTCATCCCATACCTGTCGCACTGAATTTCTTTTGTAATTTACTAAGCTTCACTAAACGAGCTGTTCCTATTCTTTATGACGTTTCTTGCTGATTGCTTTCCCTGCTGTCCTTTTCTCTTATCGTTGCCAATTTCTCCTTTTGTGGGTGAAACATCTCCCTAACACCGGTCAAGGAAATAATTTTGCATATGTGATCCAGCTTCCCCACCTCTCCCGGGGTTTCTTTTATATAAACCCCTGCTCCTTATCCATATATATATATATATATATATATATATATATATATATAATGGGCTGACACAACATAACACAAATAGAAAAGAATAGACACATATAAAAGAACACTTACACGGTAAATTGTTCGAGCTTTCGGCCCTCTCAGGGGCCTTCTTCAAGAGAGACTCTGAGTCTCCCTTGAAGGGAGCCGACCCTCTCAGGCGCTTTCGACCCTTTCGGCCCTCTCAGGCGAACCCCTGAGAGGGCCGAAAGCTCGAACAATTTACCGTGTAAGTGTTCTTTTATATGTGTCTATTCTTTTCTATTTGTGTTATGTTGTGTCAGCCCATTATTGTGCCGCTCGTATGAGTTTTTCCGGACAATCGTTATATATATATATATATATATATATATATATATATATATATATGTAATTATTATTAAGTATTCTACCAGTTAAGTTAAGTTTTCGATGGATACGACTTCCAAATAAATATTTTGTGACTCCGAGCAAAGAGTCCTTTCCTAACAGCGTGCATACATTTAAGAAAAGATGTAAGGAATATATATGTAATAATTTTATTGACTTGTGGTGTAAAATTATATGTAACAGCTTAATTTTTTTTATTTATATTTTTTTCTTGCTAATTGATTGATGTTAATGAGATGGGGATTTTCTTGTTTGTGAAAGAGATTTGTGTTTGGAAGTTTCCTTTAATTGTACTTTTTTTTACTGACTGATTTAACTATTATCTTTTGTGTTCACTTGAGACTTTTGTGCCACCTGACACTCTATCAGCACATATGGATTTCAATAAATAAATAAAAAATACATAAAAAACAATCCAGCTATCTACTCTGAATGAAGTCCATCTCTGTGTATACTTCCTCCCTCCCTTCATCCCGTTCAACATTCTTATCCTGTTCCTGCCCTTTCCTCGTTTGCCTAACATTCTCCCCTCTGTTAAATTGTTCAACATCCCACTGCCGATCAATATATTCCATCAAATCAAATCTAGATCAAATACACCATTCATCCATTTCTTTTGTCTCCTTAGAATTTTGCCCAACAAACCCCTCTCTTCACCCACCATACCTAGTACTTCTTCAATTGTTTTCCTTTCGTTTCATTTTACCTTTTCCATTCCTCTCCACACCCACATTTTAAAAGCCTCTAATCTACTTCTATCATCCTGCTTCAGTGACCAGGTTTCCGCACCGTACATAACTATGCTCCACATCAAAGTTTTAACGAGTCTTTTCCTAACATCTTTACTCAACTTCCCCATCATTAACTCCCTCCTCCTTGATAAATAGATAAATAAATAAATAAATAAATATAAATATATATATATATATATATATATATATGTATGTGTGTGTATATGCAAATGAGAACGGCTGGAGCAGGTGATACAGGCTGTGAAGTCTTGATGCTACGATGTTCGGGGAGAGTCATGCTGTAGCTTCGGTGGCAGAGGAATCCGAGGAATCGAGGAAAGACAAAGGGTTTTATTGTCCCAGGAGTACCACCTGGGAGGAGAAATAGCTTAGACAAAGACGGAAAATGCACGGTTTGTTACGGAGAAAAGGGAACGAAATCAGGAGAATGATTGGGTAGAGAGTACTGAGAGCAGAGTTGGATTGGATTCGGGGACAAATCCCATGGATCGGATGAGCAAAGGAAGTGAGGAAATGACAGAGGTGAGGGAGTATAAGGGGACTGAGACGGGTGGACTAAGAGGGGGTGAAATTAGAGGTGGGGCAAGGAGGATGAGGAAAAGGGGCCGGTTATGAGACCTGGAAGTATAAAGGGTGGGCGGTGCGGAGCCGGGTGGGTGGTGACGAAGTAGATGCGACTGATTGAAACGTGAGGGAGGGAAGGGGGGATTGGAGAGGATGGTGATGATGAGGGAGAGTTACTAAGGGATACTGGGGTAGGGCCGACGAGCGGGCCTCAAAGAGTGAGAGGAATGATTTAGGGGGGAAGACGCGGGATTTTAAAGGCGGTGCAAGAGTCTGCAGATTAAGGAGCGCGGGTGAAGGCAAAGCGGGTAGGAGAACGAAAGGGAACGAAGCGGGAGAGCGCACGGTTGGAGTAGGAGAGGCCGCATTCTCCTTATCCCGCAGGAGGATGAAGGATGAACCCCCGGTTAGGTGAGAGTCGAGAGCGGGCGGGGTATGAGGCTAGCGGATGGAGAGAGGAAGGGGAACGAGAGGGGAAGAATGGGAAAGGGCTCTGTGAAGTAATAAACATGCAAATAAGGCACGCAATTGAGATACCCGAAGGTTTTAATTGAATAGCATTTGCTTTGCGGAGTCACTGGAAGGATAACTCTCCCCTCCCCCCTCTCCTACCCCCATAACCACCCCAACTATCTCACACTCCAACCCAGCTCCTTGTGTGCGCGAACGCCACAGTTGCCCGTCTCTCCTTAAAGAGAGTATCAAGACGAAAGGAGAGCACACGGAGATTTTGAGCGTCCCAACTCGGTAAACTCTGCAAGAATGATCAGATTTTGCAGAGAGTGGAGGGAAATATTGTGGGCGAAAAGAGCCTTTACTGATTAAAGAGGCCCTACTCGAAACTCGATTAATGGATCCGGAGCGCATTAGCCATTACTGTTTCAGAACTTTCTGGCAGGAACAAGACCAAGAGTCACCATAATCTTTTCTGGCTTTCCAACTTTTAAACGTCGCAGTAACTTTTTGAAAGAATGGTTTCCTAGAGTGATAATTCCTTTCGGAAACCGATAATATAAGCAGATGGGCGAAAAATTACGGCAATATGGGATATAATGGTTCATCAAGATGGATTTTATTTGCTTCTGGAAAGCCATTAAAATGGATCCTTACCCCAGCTGTGGGAAAGACGTGGGATGATAGTTTTTAATTAAATTTCTGAACTGAAAAGAGCATTGTGGGATAAACCTGATTTGTGTTGAAATAGAATAGAATAAATTATTGCGTTTCGCTAGTGTTATCAAATCCATATTTCTCTTGACATTACAGGGCTTATTTCATTAAGTTTAGGAGGAAACGAACGAGCAAATATTACATTGATTTGATTAGTTGTTAGAAATGCCCAAAAAGCTCAATATTTAGCTTTCAAAAAGAAAATTAATGCCACTAAGCTACAGCTTACGAAACTTGCGTTTATTAAAAATTTAGTTTTATTTTAACTCATTCATCCCAAGCATGGATTACCCATTGGGTAACCCATGCTTGGGATGAATGCCCTAGGTCATGATCTTTGCAAAAGAGCCAAAGATTACGGCCTAGGGCAATCACCCCAAAAATTGATTTACGGCTTTAGTAACGTTCTACATCTTCAACACATGGTGTGTAATGACTTTAAGGAAACTTCAAACCGTCACTTCGAGCAGAAAATAAACTTTTCTGTACCCCAAAGGTCTATACTTTCAAAAATTAATCGGAATCGCTACTATTAATAACTGATTTTAGAATCAATAAAATATTCTTACTAAAATTCTCATTTTCTGCATCAAACCGTGATTGCACAGCGTAAAACAAGAATTTTATTATCTATTGTAAGAGAATAATTAAGTATCCAGAAATTGATAGATAAATTATAATTCACATGAAATCAGAAATTTGATTTCACCCCTGATTCATTTTAAGTAATTTAACGGTCCAGAATGGTTGAAATAATTTTTTATAGTTTGCTAATTTTCAGGAGCCCAAGCGGTTATATTTCTCTTTGATTAATTAAACGCTCTAGGTTTGATGAATTAAAATACTTTTTAATTGAGAATGATAACTTATTACCTAATGCCTAAATAGACAATTGAAAGAATAGAACAATAGAACATGCATAACCAGTTTTGTTTTACTTTTCCAATGGAAGACTTTTGAACTTTTGAAATGACCTCCAAGTAATCATTTCTTTTGACCGAAGCATCAAAGAAACGTAAGAATTGCCTATGGTACTAAGACATATTATTTTCATATTAAATAAATGATTTTAGCTTCCACAAATATGAGAAGAAGGGGTATGGAGATAAACTAAGCAAAGCTTAGGATATAGACCGGTAGGCCTGGATTTATTTCCGGTGGCTGTTATGGGCATCCCCAGCTTATAAAATTGGCCTTAGTATTAGTTGAGCTCTACCCTCACCTATCCACCAACCATCGGGTTATAACTTTTCAAAAATAGAAGAAAGCCTAACACTGGAGAGTTCAAGGAAAAAAATATGAATACATATGTTTAATTGGTCATTGTTCGCCTAATCATTGCATCATCGAGCAGAAGATTACCCGCTTAGGGTAGGTTATTGCACACTCCTCCACTCGTAAGGTCTAATTAACATGTTTCAAATATGCTAAAGCCCCATAGTATACATTAAAAAACTCATCTGTTTTCCTTTTCCTGTCACCCGCAGTCTTTGTAACTTCCTTAGTTCCTTAATTGCTTTCGAAATTCCTACTAGTTTGCTCACTCTCCTCGCTTTCTCAAAATCCTCCCATCTATTACCGTCATAGTAGTAGTTAATAGGGGAGGCGACTTGTAGTGTAGGCCCTTTGCATCAATAGGGAAAGGTGAGTTATTTGGTAGAGGTTTCATTTTCAGGATATGGGTTTATCACGAAATCTATCGCGTTTTATTTCACTGACCAGATGAAAAACCTAATACCTAGTCAATTCAAACAAAAATTCTAAGAACAAAAGTGATTTTATTCACAAACCACGTTTATTGACGATTTTAAAAGCACACAGGGTGCGGAAACATAACTAACCTAAACCGTTGTAATTTTTGCTGAAGCAGTGGCTCATTTTACGTATTCGAGGAGGCATTTTTATGAACTTTTTGAGGTCACATCCAACGACTTATATAAACGTTCTAAGCAAGCCGTAAATATTATTATTTAAGAGTTATTTTCCATAAAATCCCTAGAATGTAATTATGTTTAACGGAGGTAATTCTATGCATGCGCTTTAACCAATTAGTGCGCAAATATGCCTCTTTAAAAATCTCTTCTTGTTTGAATCTTCTGGCATTTATTCTGTTATAATGGAATCAAGTCGCTTCCCAAGGGGTATGTTGAAATTATGTCATAAGTCTACATCCTGCATTCTGCATGCTTTGG
This sequence comes from Hetaerina americana, assembly GCF_022747635.1. Lineage (NCBI taxonomy): Eukaryota > Metazoa > Arthropoda > Insecta > Odonata > Calopterygidae > Hetaerina > Hetaerina americana. The sequence continues at coordinate 165,549 of NW_027286897.1, read as the reverse complement.
AGTTTAAATGACATCTAATTTTTCATACTGAAATGGTTTCTAAAGGAAGACTAATTTCGTGGGGTATAATAAGGGCAATAGAAAATTTTAGATGCAACACAAATGGGGGTAATGTTTCTGAATTGCTTTATCTGGTGTCATTGGTGTAGGAGAGGACCGCCCACTCAAGCTTTGTACAAATGCATTATGCTTTCTACCATCCCACACACGAATGTCTCTATCTGAAGGACCATTCTAGGTCAAATTATTTGAGCGGTTCTCTTTGTTAGCGTGTTTTGAAAAAATGTACGCGCAAAATACAAACTGTCCAATCCCAGAGCATCCAACGATAGGAGGGGGTTACAGTAACGCTCTAATATACTTGGCAAGAGTCCTTTCGATATGTTTAAAGACACCAAAGAAGTTTCTGACAAATATTATTGAGCCATATTCCATCTTAGTAATGCTTTCGACCTTCCAACGATTAGTCGAGAATTTTCGATGTAAGAAAATGAACATGATATATAATTGAGATAATTCTTCTTTTTGAAATAAAGGAGTAATCTTTACGAGTACATACGAGTGCCCCCGATATGTTACATAAAAGTGAGGAGCTGAATGAATATCATCTAAATTTCATGATTTTTTCTCAGTATGAAGCAATAAATGGGGACGCATTTTGGCAAAAAATTTTGAATCCCCCCTAGGAACTGATATAAAAGCTAGTCCATTGACGATAAATTATATAATAGAACTAATAATATAACTAAATTATATAATAGAACTAAATAATATAACTGGTCTACATGCACGGAATATGGACCGGGTAGAGAGGCAGAAAAAGGAAAAATTGGTAAAATACCATCTCTGGTAATTACTGAATGCAAGAATGGAAATAAATACGTTGAATAGGCATGGGGAAGAATAAAAAATACTATGCCAAGAGCAGCAGAAACGGATATTTCATACTATACAGAAAAGAGAGCAATATCAATTATTAAGAAAGGAATATTAATGAAAATGGAATAAAGACAAAATACTACCTTGATCAAAAGGTTCCCGGAATAACCACCGTGTGGCGCTCCCATCGTTCCGATTTGAGTTCTGTTTTTTTTGTTTAATTGGTACATCTGTTGTTGATATTCCCTTTAAATCTTAGTGTCATAACTTGACATTTGCAAAAGTTACGTAGCCAAGAGTACATCTATCTCTGTGTGTGTTGGCGATTTTTTACAATTTCAGAAATGGATTTAAATTTGCAACAACGAACTTGTATTAAATTTTGCGTAAAAAACGGATTTAGTGGCGCACGGACGTTGGAAATGTTGGAAAAGTGTTTCGGCAACGATTCTCTAAAAAAAACGGTCGTTTACCAGTGGCACGAGCGGTTCAGAAGTGGTCGTGAGTCAATCGAAGATGATGAACGCAGTGGCAGACCATCGACATCGAAAGTCGGTGAAAAAATTGATAAAGTAAAAGAAATGTTGGTCAATAACCGCAAATTAACCATCAGAGAAATAGCGGAGGACTTGAACATTGCCTATGGATCCGCCCAAGACATTGTGGTTAATGATTTGGGTTTCCGTCGTTCCAGCAGCAAAGTTGGTGCCAAAAGACCTCAATTTCATGCAAAAAAGAGACCGTGTTGACGTCGCAAAAGACATGATTTGCGAGGCTGAATCCGATCCCACATTCATCAAAAGGATCATTACTGGAGACGAGACGTGGGTTTATGAGTACGACACGCAATCCAGACATCAGGCAAGTGAATGGCGTTCACCAAATGAGCCGAGACCAAAAAAACCACGTCGTTTTCAGTCAAAAAAGAAGGCAATGCTGACGGTTTTCATGGATTACAACGGTGTAGTGCATCATGAATTTTTGCCAGAAGGCCAGACAGTAAACAAAGAGTATTATTTGGGCGTTATGAGACGTTTGCGTGAAGCAATTCGCCGAAAGAGACCAGAAATGTGGGCAGAAAACTCGTGGATTTTGCACCATGATAACGCACCGTCGCACAGTGCTATCATTATTCGTAATTTTTTGACGAAAAATGCAACAAATACCATCCAACAGCCACCGAATTCACCTGATTTGGCTCCCTGTGACTTCTTTCTGTTCAATCGAGTTAAAAAACCATTACGGGGAACGCGTTTTAGCAGCCGAGAGGAAGTAATGGAAAAATCGCAGGAAGCACTGATGGACATACCGAAAACCGAATATAAAAAATGTTTCGAGGATTGGATCAAGCGCCGGCATAAGTGTGTTGCAGTCGATGGGGATTACTTTGAAGGGGACAATATAGATTTAGATGAATAAACTTGTATTTTTAATTTTCTGAATAAATTCCGGGAAATTTTTGATCAAGGTAGTATATAAATAGGAGCGGGGAATGTAGTAGAGCAATGTAAAGAAATTGAAAAATTGATTAAGTAGAGAAACACAAAAGCGAAGGAAACATGGCTTCGAAAGGAAAGTGATGATATTAAGAATAAAAAAAGAAAAGCATGGTATGATTTTCTTCGAAAAAAGGCGAGGAAGTTAACAGAGGGAAAGAGAAGGATAAGTAATACACGTAAGAGAAGTTGAAGACAAAAACAGAAAAATTACAGAAAATAAATGTAAATTGTTTAAAAGTAAGTGTAAAATTAATCAAAAGTAGCTGTGATGAGACAACGATTTTATTCATATTCTATTCAAGTTAGAGAAGAAAAAAAACGCTAAAAATTGCTATCACGAGTTTTTTGATGGAATACCGAATATTTTATTTTTAAAATAATATATTTTTCAGTTTTCTCGTTTCATAATCACGGTTTTAACTACACTGCCATACAAAAAATATAAATTTCATTTTATTTTGGTAGAACTTATATCTCGTTGAAGTATCTCCAAGCGTCACAACACAACTCTTTATTACTGGTTGCTACGAATGTTTCTATTTCAAACGCACCTTGGACTCATTTCCCTCATCCGTAAACTACGGTTAACTCGTACAACTGAATATGAAAAGGTCACGTCTCTAGAGTTATTCCTTTTCTTTCCTAAAATTAATTTTTTTAAGTTCATGGTTTCCTTAATACACTCCTAATTCATGCATAATTTCCAGTTGTTTCCTTGGTTCCTAATTTGTTAATTCCAGCCTTCAATTTCTACCTCTCACCATCGTTCTAATGCCATCGACGAACAACTCTAAAATTTCCCCATGCTTATTCTTTCAAACAGACCCAGGTTTCAACCAGCGGTATGGTCCAAATCAAATTAAGAATATGCATACATTTGCACCTGGCATTTTTAAAACCAGGTAATCGAATGACTCAAGTGAAATTTTCTCAAGTTTTGTGATATCCATGATTAGTAATAAAAACACTCTGAACAGTTCCTGAGAATGTACTGGTATCAATTGAATTCAAAATTATCACTGAATTTTCATAAAAAAAGAGTGTGGCACTTAACTTGTTACTTGGCTGCAATATAAACTTTTACACATAAAACAAACATCAAATTTTTATTGATATCCTTGCAACCTTGCATATATTTATTTCCCTTTCTATGCCTGACATACTTTCCTCAAAATCCTGGCCAAATTAACTGAGGAGCGTGCTTGCCTCCTCGGGGACTTAGCTAGCCCATTGGCGCAGCGTTCGCTTCTGCGGAGAGCAGCGTATCACCAAAAAACTATCCTTCACTGCCGGGCGACCTCGAAATAGGTCATCGTACGCAGAGAGACTCAGATCGAGGGCATATAGTATGGCTATGGAAAAGAAAGATAGTTTGGTGCTCCGCTAGAGCGAGGCATATGGAAACGAAGGGGTGTTCGGGACAGAGGGAGGAAGAAAAGTTGGGAAATCAAGATGGAACTGAACATAGAGGCGAAGCCTAGTGGAGGAGGAATAGCAGACGGCGAGGGTAGAGCGTGTAAGGGGTGAAGCAAGTCCGAATGGAGTAACACTCAAAAACACGATTTTGAAAGCGCGACACGTCCTGGGCAATGCAGAGGAGTATGAGCATGAAGGGGTTGGGTGTGGGGACGATGTAGAGGGTGGGGGAGAAGGGGGGGCCGGCGGAACTCTTGGGAACGTGGGGATGTCTACGGGAGAGAGGGTGGCGAATGGAGGTCTGTAGATCACGGAAATATTGGATCTTGGAGAGAGAAAGAGGGGGAATCAAATGTGTGAAGGATTCGAAAGTACGTAGAGGCCGTTCAGGACACCAGGAGGAGTAGGGGGGGGTCCGAGACGAGAGAGAAAGAGTGAGGGGAGGGGGAAGAATCCGCATCGCGGGAGAGTATTAGAGACGGTGGTTGTTGGTACACTTCGCTCCAATTCTTCCTCCACCCCTCATCGCAGCCTCAGCTCGATGAGAGTGTGTGCGCGAGAAGGGAAGGGGGCGGGGAACGGGTGAGTGCAAAGGACAGGGGGGGTGCGGGGCGGAGAAAGAGAGGGAAGAGGAGAGAAGTCGGAAGGAAGAGTGGCACTCCTCCAGTGGTAAACACGCCTTCTGGCGACATACGCTGGAAGAAGGAGGCTGGAGGAGACGACAGAAATCTTTTCATCGTTCCGCTCTATTTCCGTCCAATGGAACTTTTGCTTTAATAAAGCACTCGCCGTGGGATTCATATCTGCGGAGATTTCGCCATCTCTCTATTCGGAACGCCATTTTCCCTACCCTCTCCATTTTCCCCACTCTCTTCCCCACAGCACACTATGGTATCCCGTCTCCATCTGTTACCTCCTTTCTCTCTCTCCCTCCCCGCTCCTCCACCACCCTCAACTTTCCACCCCTACGCCTCTCCCCTTAACAATTCCACAACCATCCACCTCCTCTCGATCTCACGTCACGGCGATGCGGAAAACAGGCAGACAAACTGATGTGCAAGCTTGTGTTCAAGAAAAGACGTACGTGCCGCGATCGTCGATTAAATTCGAATCCATTTATCTAATTAAGAACCCGTTTGCGAATCGTGGAATGAATGCCATATATAATGTATTTTCTTTATTTCATCAGGATGATCATTCAGTTTTCTGAAGTGCTTCGTGATGAAATGTGGTTTCTCGAAAGCTTTATTTATTGGATCAGCCAAGCATTCATTAATCTTGATTGCCGGATGCGGCTGCTTGATTCTTTTTCGCTCACGGGAGGTAGTTCCAAAATGTTTCATTACGAGTTTCAAGTTTATATTTCTTATTCTTTAAAATCGCTAAACATGCATAATGTTTAAATCTGTATCAATCCGATCAGAAAAACTTCTAACTAATGGAAGAAATTTATTACATACCCAATAAAGCATCGCCAGGAAGTTGTTCTAATTCTTATTCTTAAAAGCTGTCTTATATTAATTCATATTTATTATAAATACACAATAAACTTTAAAAATAAAATAAACTTTCAATTAAAGTCGACAAAAATTTCACGTGAGTATAACTCTCACAAGCCTAAATTGAATAAACATTATCAAAAGCAAGAAATAGAAGCTTACAGGTTCATAAGAATAGTTTTTAAATGAACGAAGCGCCAGGAAGCGGTCCTGGCGTTAAAATCTTCGAGATAACTTCACAGCTGACTTATATACGCACGTGAACGTATTATAATGTTTTTTAAATCGTAAAAATATCGAAAGACTTGTAAATAAAATAGATTCAAATGGCTCACTCTCAATATAAGGTCCAAAATGTGATATGCCAAATTCACTCGTAGCTTAGGAAATCAAAACTTTGGCATTTCAAAGCAAACAAGAACACTCAAATGTCTCAAACAAACACAGTTCACAAGACTAAATTTTCTGCAATGGTCTTCCAATGAAATAGAATTAAAATATGAGATCATTTTGTTGATATTTAAACTCCTAGCAGAAAAAAAATCCCAGTGAGAAAACGAGCCTGTATCTTCTCTTTCCTGGAGGGAGTAAGGGGGCGTGGGCCGAGATTGTGGAACATGACGTGTATTCGTGTCCACTGATGTTGACAAGGCACGCGCGCTCACAAGATTAATTTATTTCTGCGCGGAGGGAAAAAGAATAAAAGGGTGGACAAACACGACAGTGGTGGCAGTGGCGGTGGGATGAACACTAAAAAAAGGAGCGCCAGGAAATGCGTGGGAGTGAGTAAGCGGGTGAATCGCTACGAAGAGAGAGAGTGAAGGGGGTTGGGGGGGAGTGGCTTAAATGGGGGAACTTTGAATGAGTTTCGGGGTGTGTGCGACAGGATAGGGGAGGGGAGAGTGTGGAAGAGAAAATGGCAAAGATGAGAGAAGAGATAGAGAAGGGTGTCGGAGGGGTTTAGGGAGAAACCGAGAAGCGAGAGGGATAGATGTATATATATATATATATATATATATATATATATATATATATATATATATATATAGAGAGAGAGAGAGAGAGAGAGAGAGAGAGAGAGAGAGAGAGAGAGGGTGTACATGGAGAGTCGCTGTGCTGCACTCACTGGGAGATGGGAGGCTAAAAAGGGTGCGAGGGAAAATAGAGGGGGGAGGTGGGGGTGGGGAGTGGAAGGATCAAGGCTCGGGTGGGGTGCAACCGGAGACATCGAGAAGATGTATTGAGACTGAACTGGGGGCAGTATTTGTGGATGCAATCGTGTAGGGCGCCGGTATCCGGGAGAAGATGGTTTTCAGGGTTGAGCGTTTGCACGGGCTGACTCTCAGGCAAATTTAAATACGTCAAAAAAGCCTACTGGAAACAATGGTCAAGAACACAAGAGGTGGAAGTCGTACAAACGAAAACAACACATTTTATGCATGAGCGACGTCAACTATATGTCTATGACATGACGAGGAAATAAGGATGACTGCAGTGCAAAATGGCAAAAGTATTTTGAAAAATCATTTTCACAACAGTATCCCTTCTTCAACCAAGATTTCTATTCCAAGTACCAAAGGAATGCATTTTTCAATATATATTCCAGCAAGAAATCTTAATAGAGTGTTCCTTTGAGATAATCATTTAAGAGTCTCAGCAGCATTTTGAATTGCAATATTTTGCTGAGGAATGTGAAATGAATCGAGATAATTACAATCATAAGAAATAATGAAATATTTATGTCGAGAGAATGAATCCGTAGTTTAATTGAAATACCTCAAAATTTGATGCAATCCCTCATCGTGTCCCTACTTGCTCCACACGCACACAAAAAAGCGCGCATAACGTATTAAAAAGCCGAAAAATAGAAATGATTAAAACTAAGAATGCCATAAAAGACGCCTAACTTATCAAATATTCGTAATTTTAGACAGAAATTGCTTTATTTAAGAAAATGAAATTGAACCATTTGAAAAATATGATTAATAAGCAAATTTATCGTAAATAGAGAAAATAAACTTATCGGCATTTGTATATGGATTTATAATTTAAAAAATTGCAGTGCGAAAACATGGAAGGAGGTGTTCAAAGTTCCAACAACCCAGGTTGATATTTGTTGAGCATGCAAAATATTAGTGCTCATTGTAGATACGGTTTTCTGAAGTAACCAGCAAAAATGTTCATTTCCTAAAGGAAATAGTGTGAATGATCCCACGAGTGCTGCCCCTTTCAGTAAATTAAAGCCATTGACTGCAGTATTCTAGGACTGACAACGACAGTTACTAAATAAAAATTGCGAGCACATGGCGTACCGAAGTTTACCGAACTCCAACCTTACTACAATTTCCGAGAAAAATCGACATTTATGACTTAGTTAAATACAAACAGTGCTATTTAGGGTATTAACTGGGCGAACTGCTATCTCTGTTTAATCTCTTTTGAAAATTAGCGGGAAATTTTCCGATGTTTCCATGAAGGATTATATTTCAAATAATATTATTATCTAAAAATCACGCCGTAATAATTTATTATTCTAACAAATAGTGAACATCACATAGTTTTTAGATGAAAAGTAATAAAATGAAATGGTTAAAGATTGTCATGCGCATAAAGATGTTCATTTGAAATATGTTTAAAGAGATATTATCTTAAAGTCTTTCAAGATGGACATTTAATTATTTCTGTTTTCCACTTTTACTCCTAAGAATCAGAACAAAACTGTCATCATATGTCGCACCTCACCATATCAGCCATCGAGTTTTTATTATACAATCACACAGTGATCTTACAGAAATTTATGGTCGATTATTTTATAAATATTCTAAAATTTTCCAAATGCTAACGACAACCACACTTTATTAACTGCATAAGAGGTAAAAATATCCTCTCAGCTACAAACCAGCACCTGCATCAATGATTAGTTGAGAGTATTATGATAATTGATCGATTTAAAAAAATATAAGTAAAAAAGACGATGAGGATCGTATACTAAACATACGTTAAGAATTCGGAGGCAAATCAAATCATCAAACGATCAATCGCCAATCGTTGAGGTAACAGAGAGTGTGGCGTGTGGGAGAATGAGAAAAAAACTACTGTCTTAATCCTACAGCGTAGAGTTTCACGAACAGAATACACGATAGGAGCTGGAGGGCGGGAGATGGAGACAAGGACTATGGGGGCGGCGATGGGTTAAAATTATTAGGGGAGTGTTGATCAAAAGATGAGATCTTACACGAACACAGTGGAAAGAGAAAAGGAAGAGCAAGATGAAAGTTAGGGCGCTGGAGGGGAAACACAAGAGGCGGAGGGGGGTCCGGGTGAAGGGGGGGAGGAAGAAACGAGATTGGAGATGTGAAAAGGAAAGGGGTGGGGGAGGTGGAAGCGGAAGAAGAAGAAAGGGTGGGCTTTTGGTGGGGGGGAGGTGAGATGGAGGAGTGGTATGGGTGGGGAATTAGATAATGGGTGCGGCTTGGATGGGGGAAATTAGAGGAGATGGGCGAGAGAGGAGGAGGATGGGGTGAGTGGTTGGGATTTCGCGGGGAGGGATGGGGGGTTCTGAGCGGAAGAAGAAAGAAGGGGTTGGGGGAGGGAGAGGGGTGGGAATTAGATAAAAGGTGCAAGGGTGTGAAGGATCGGGCTGATGGGGGAGGGTGGACGTGTGGGGGGTGCTAGGAAAACTCGTGCGAGAGTGGAGTGCAGGAATTAGATAAGAGAGATGCGCGTGATGTAGGGGGAGGGGTGCAGAAGGAAGGCCCTCCCTGAGAGAGGCGTTTGGGTATGGAGAGGGTAGTTAAATGGAGGTACCCTGCTCATAGTTTGGGGGCGCGGCTGTAAGCGAAAGCAGTTTGGGGGTGAGGGAAAATAGAGTGCAAAAAATAGAAGTCTGTGGAGGGAGGAGTAGAGATAAAGGGGAAGTGCGAGAGGGCAGAGTGTGAGACACTTCAAGGGTCGACGTGAGGAAAAACAGGCTTAAAAAAGAGAGAGCAGTGAATGGAATGGAGGAAACGTTGGACCGAAGGGGGGAGGGAGGGAGAGAGAGGGAAGGAAGATATCGGGTGATTGGATGGGGTAAGGATTTCGTGGGCAAATAAATGCCGACGACCAAAATTTCGAGCACGAATTCGCTCGTGGTGAGCTGGAGAGGGCTTAGCTTTAAGTCGGGTGTTTAAGAGGAGTAGGAATAGATGCGGCCTCAATGTTATTCGTTCTTTTGCACAGCCCATCGCTTCGAAGGAAACGATCCGATTTCCTTTTCTCGTTTCTCTTGTTTCAAGCACTTGCATCTATTACCAGCATTAATTTACTCCACAATTATTACAGGGTGTGTACTACCGAAGATTTTTTAATTACCGCCTCGGAATCGAATGACAACGGTTCTAATCCTTTGGTCGTTTTTTTAAATTAATTTGAAAATAACTGCTCACAGATTTAGGTGCAGTTGAGTTTTGAAGGGACAAAATACCACGAAAATTTAATATCCGCTCGTCTAGGCATATATTTTTAGCATCGCGTCAATATAATAAGCTGTAAGTTAGTGGAACAAAATTGGAAAACCGAATTGAAAAAAAGGGTGGATTTCAAAGTGATTTTGAATGTTCGAGGTTCAAATTTAATTCGTGAAATGGTAATCGGGATTACAAAAGGATTGGGTCTAACATATGCAAAGTAACTGCAGAAACCAGCTAGGGATGTTATAGGTTTTAGATTTCATTTTAATAAAAATTCCCTTTAAATTATGATAAAGCGTAATTAGTTTTCATTTATTTACTTTAAATTTACCCGTATTTATTTCTTGAAAGGCATTTTATTAAGTACTAACATCGTCAAGGGATAAATTAAAAAAAAAATACTAATTAAAGTAAAAGACAATGATATCGGTAAATTTTTCATATGTAAGCATTGTCAGTGGATGTAATATGTGAATAAGCCACGGAGCATAAAACACACAACTAATTCACGAATATCAGTTACAGAGATTGGGACAACTGAGATGTTGGACATTTGCTCGTTTACATAAGTTTTAAACATTAGAGCCATCCTTACACCCAAAATTGATCCTTTTAAATGAAATTAATTCCGTCGGTACAAGGTATGGATAAAAAGTATCGGGAACAACATTTTCCTTATGTGACTGTGCCTCGCAGCGCGCTCGCACGGCGCAAGTTCAATGGTAGGTGGTCTGACTTTTCAACATGAACCAAGCGCCATTTGCCCGCGAGCGTTCGTTCAGGCTATATCTTGTTCTTAGTGGACCTCGGTCGAGTAACTCAGTGCAAGCGCAAAATGCAGCGAACGATTGAACAGCGGTGCGTCATCAAATTTTGCATCGAACTAGGGAAATCGAATTCGGAGATATTGGGCGTGAGTTTACAAATGTTTCAGGATGAAAGTATGTCACAAACTGCTGTTTTTAATTAGCACAAGCTCTTCAAAGATGACCTGAGAGACTCTGGAGGACGAGCCCCGCGCTGGACGACCGTCGCCTTCAAGAACCGACGACAAAATGCAACATGCGCGTGAAGTGCTGAATTCAGACAGTCAGTTAAGTGTGCGCATGATCACATATCATATTGGTATTTTTAAAATGACAGTGTACACCACTATCACTGAAAATTTGGCGATGCGAAAGTTGTGCGCTAAGCTCGTCCCGAAGGTCTTGATGGACGACCAAAAGCAGCGTCGAGTTTCTCCTTGCACAGACCTACTGCAACGCAACGCGACGAGTACTCAACCCCCTAGCAGTTCCCACTTGGCACCAGCAGACTACTTACTATTCCCAAAAGTGAAATCTTCTCTCAAAGGATATCACTATGGGACCCTAAGGGCTGTGAAAGAAGCTAGCACGCGTACCCTTAAGGACATTCCAGTATCCGCCTACCAGGGAGCCTTCGAATCGTAAAAAATCCGCTGGAAAAATGCATCGACGTTTAAAGGATCTACTGAGAAGAATTTTGAGCCATGACAGCAATATCTGAAATAAATCTATTTTTCCGAAACTTTTCATGAAACTTTATATACAATCCTTGTACTTCATGGCAAAACCGAACAAACTAATTTACTGAAGTTTATAACAGATTAATCAAAACACGGTTATTCTATTAAAGCGTTATTTTAAACGGGTACGGCAAACCAACAGAGTATCATAAAAAGAAGATAATATTTTATAATATATTATAAATGTTTTACACTTTAATCGAAACTACTTGAAAGACATTCCCAATAATTCATCAGTGCTGAAATAAGTACTGAAACGAATTATATGAACATCAATGCAACAATTTCCGGGTGTAAAAATCATTCTCCTTGACCGGGATGAAAGTGAATGATTTTTACGCTCTGTAATTGTTGCATTCTAATTCACATTTAGCGGATGACTCCGTTAAAAGTTACTATCATGGCATCTAATGCAGTTTCTTGGAAGACGTAAACTTCAATTAATGAAGGTCATGAGAGTATCAAGTGCTAGAGAAGGTATATCTAGAATGACATCGGGTGGGAGGGTGACAGCCTAACGCGCACCAGTGTGTGTGTGTGTATATATATATATATAAAATTTTCTGAGTCGGAAACTTTTCAGACCACCCATGTATACATATATAAATATATAATATGATTATATATATATATACATACGAGGGTCATCCGGAAAGTAGTACCCGTTCGTGCCGCATGAAGTGCTGACGACGCGAGTAGCCGCTGGACGAGGTCAGATAGCTTCAGTGGCTTGTCTGCCTTCTCTGAGCCAAGTTGCGTGACGCTAGCATTGCCTGTGTTGTTTCTGTGATTGTTTACAATGTTTAAAAAAATTGAGAACGCCGCCAGTTGTGAAGTGAGGGCAGTGATTAAATTCCTCAATGCAAGAAACGTTCGCCCATGTGATATTCATCGCCAATTAAAGGAGGTGTATGGAGACAATGTAATGGACGAGTCGTCTGTTCGGCGGTGGTGTCGCAACTTCAACATGGGGAGGGGGAACACACACGACGATGAGCGTTCGGGGAGACCGTCTGTCATTACAGACCAACTGGTGAGCTCAGTTGACGAATTCGTGAGGAACGATCGGCGCGTCACAATTGATGACATCTGTGAGCATTTTCCCAATGTTTCTCGAACAATTGTTCATGAAATTGTTAAACACCATCTGCATTATGCAAAAATTTGTGCAAGATGGGTCCCTCGCGTATCTCAATGAGCTGGCGGCGAAGGACTATGCAGCAGGAATACAGAAACTTGTCACACTTTATGACAAATGCCTTAATTTGCTTGGAGATTATGTTGAGAAGTAGTTTAAAGTATCCTCTTTCAAATAAAATTTTTATGTTTGTTAATATTTACATTTGTGTCTTTATTTCACGAACGGGTACTACTTTCCGGATGACCCTCGTGTGTGTGTGTGTGTGTGTATATATATATATATATATATATAATATACAGAACATTTTCTTTTTAAAGATTAGTCAAAAACGAAAACAGCTCACTTCAATATTTTGGTGATCCCAGCCACATTCATCAGCATACGAGACCTCCAGGACGAGGAAGTGAGTTGTTTTCGTTTTGGTTAATCTTCATGAAAACAATTTTTCTTTTGATTATGCATGAATGAATGTGCATAAAACACATATATATTTCTTTATATATATATATATATATATATATATATATATATATATATATATATATATATATATATATATATATATAGCCACATACACACGCATAAATATATAGAGATCCGCTCGAACCATCTTTCTCTCCTCGCTATGAAATGAATAATTAATAAAGGTCTTCTTTATTTCGTTCGGCACAATCCGGACGTACCACTATCACAATGATCTTTTGGAGGGTTTCAGAGTCAAAGCTAAGTGAATCAAAAGAGGCTTCGAGTACGTGGGATGAATTTAATTCGGAAAGGAAGAAGTGGATGAGGGGATTGGGAGGGCGGGACATGGAAGGAAGGCAGAGGAGACCGAAGAGGGAGGAGGTTGGGATAGGGGAATTACGAGGGAAAAGGAATGACCGGGTGGGCGGGTTGGGGGTATAAAAAAAGGGATGGGGACTGGTAACCCAGAGGGGTTGGGAAGGGAGGCAGCGGATCTGCGAGCAGAGGACGGAATTGGGACGACGGGGGGTAGGGGGTGGCGCATCTCGAAGAATTGGGGGATACCTAGATGGCATGGGGGAGGGGGAAGATAAGGGGACGAGGGAGTTGTGGGGAGGAAGGTAGGGACGGGCACGTGGAGGGAGTGGTGGTATGAAACGGAAGGGTTAGAAGGGAGGAAGACTGGGCAATGTGGAATCCAAGTAGCTGGGTTTGAAAAGCGAGAAGTGGCTTTCAGGGATAGGCAGAGAATGGAGGAAAGATGTGGTTTGGGGGTGGATACATAAAGGCAGTGGATGGGCAGAAGGAAAAAAGAGGTCCTATGCTGCCATCTGTGGGAGAACAAGGGAAGGAATAAGCGCCCGACTGGTGACGGGACGAACGTCACTTCAAGTCTGCACCCATTTCTCTGGGTGCGTGAACAATTGATCTTACTTCACTGTCGTAAAATGATTGATGCCCTATCTATTTGGTGATTAAATACTTTAAATTCACATTATTACACGCCAGAGTCACTTATCAATCGGCCAATCTAATTATTTTTGTGAATATTTCATGCCAAATTTAATTGTTTTCATTACCATTACCAAAAACCCTAAATGAAAATACCGAAAAACTTCACTATATTGGAAAACTGTTAAATTTTAATGTGATTGAATGTGATTTAACGGAGAAAATACCCCTTTGAATATTAATAGTAGTATTTAGGGGAGGCGGCCGACAGCTGAGGTCATTTGTGCCATAGGGGATGGAGAGGAAAGGATGAAGAGCGGAGAGAAACCCGGCGTCGGCATTAGCCTACTTTTTACGAAAGGCGCCAAGGGGTCCGCAACTTAACATCCCATCCGACGGACGTTGTAGTAACTCAAAGTGCCCTCCACAAAGCACCTCAATTAGGGATCGAGATACCTCTGAAAAATATTCATTACCGCCGGGATTTGAACCCGGGCCCTCTGGATGGGAAGCCAGTACGATAGCCACCGCACCATCTCGATCCCCCACTTGAGTAATTATGCATTATACATCTGTTTTTCCCCTCTTTCTGTGACAGGGAAATGGCCAAGAAACTGAGACTACGGGTTGGGAGAAGGGAGAGGAGAAAATGGCAAAAAATGGGAAAGTTGGAAGAGCGGAGGGGGATGCTTTTCTGTGGTAGAGAGAGAGAGGAAGCCAGTCCGTGGGGCCATGGAACGGTGTAGGAAATGGGATCCTTCGGGATCAGACGACAGAAAGTGGGTGAGATAAAGGAACGGGGTTTGGTCGAGGGGGTGATGTCGTGGGAGGACGAGACGTACTGCTGAATGGAAGACACGCAGATGAAAGCTATCGAAAAGGGAGAGTGTCCCGAATTTGAATGACTTCGCCGGCGATTTTTTTTTCATGGAGACCGCAAAAGAAGAGCGCAGGCCCCTAATACCAAATTCAGTCCCTTATTTAATTATTAGGTCTCAAAATATGTATAGTTTTCATAAAATATGAGTTTTGTCTGCTCACAAAAGGAAGGTTAAGCACCATCTTACCTTTGCTACAACATCCACTATTTGAATTCGGTGATTCAAATTCCACACGAAAGATCAAGTTCGCAAATATTTATAAGGCACCCTTGTACAGGGTGAAGCAGAATGAACTCCCTAATTTGCAAAAAATCAGTGACGAGTGCGCAAGTAAGTTAGCGGAGTGAAAGTAGTAACGTTAGCTGAGTAAAATAACGCCTTTTTTTAAATTTGCAATGAAAAGGCCTGCTGAGCATCGAGGCTTTGTCATAGAATCGTTCTTTAAGAACAACGATAGTGTTATGTGGACGCAGAGGGCACTGTGGTCTAGCGGTGATGCTCATTTTCACGTCTCCGGCTCAGTTAATTAGCAAAATTTTCGTTACTGGGCCACTGGAAACCCTCCCAAGACCTCTTCATAGCCCCAAAGTGACAGTTTGGTGGGCTGTGTCCTCCATAGGTTTTCTTGGGTCTTGCTTTTTTTGAATCTCGAGGTTCAACTGTTACTGTGAACTCTGTGCCCTATTGTGTGATGCTGGAGAAATATTTACTCCCCAAAATGGAAGAGTGTGGTGAGGAATATGACACAGAAGCCTTTTGGTTTCAACTGGATGGTGCCACGGCTCATACAGCCCGTCGTTCACGCCAAATCCTGCAAGAATAATTTCCCGATCTCCTTATGAGGGGATGTTCGATGGGCCCCTTGCTTCACGGATTTGAGCCAATGTGATTTTTTCCTTTGGAGATATCTCACAGCTGAGGTTTACCAAGTTCAACCAAGGACCTTAAAAGCTCTTAAGGAGAGAATTACAGATATCATCGCTGGAATAACGCAAAATATGCTGAGAAGAGTTTTCAAAATTTTTTTTGAACAATTCAACATGTCCATCACTCATCAAGGTCGTCACCTGGATGAAACAATTGTCAAGGCCTAGTGAAAAGAAAGATATTAAATGTAGTTTTCAGAAATAAAAACCTGTCATAATTATCTTCATTGTTCTTTTAACAATTTACCCATCAAATTAGGGAGCTAATTCTGCTTCACCCTGTACATTCACGAAAAGTCAACTCCTATGGACAATCACGAAAGAAATATTCGGAAACTCTAAAGTAAATTTCATTCATTACAATGCACACGATTAACAACTATTAAATTGTGGTTATTTTTATTTAACAGTGATTACATAATATTTTGTAAATCACTAAGGTGATAAAATAAGCCGATCGTTTTACTAGACTTTTAAGCATGATGCATACTTTATTTTCATTTTTTATTTATTTCTTACGGTTTTAACTTGAAATTATATGAAAGAAATATGATAAATGGTCGTAGAACAAATTAGTAAATAAATAACAATAAATTAACATTTACATTCAGTATTTAATTTCAAAATATGATTTAAATGTAATTCTTACATTGGTTTAAATATAAAAATCAAAATAAAGTAACAGCGTGCGCTTTTGTGATGCGGATAATATACGTAAAATGCTTTTGACCATTAGATGCCTTTCTGATATTTCTGTGCATGACCCTATTCTCCAGATAAGGCTCTATCCAGCTTGTTACCTTCCAACTTCTAGAATTTATTAGTTGACCACCCACAGGCATTGCATAAATCTTGCACTTTTGAATAATCAGGTGAGCATATACCGAAGCTAATGGCAGAAGATATCAATTTAGAAATTGCTTTAATTCGCTTTCTTGTTAAAAAAGTGCAGTACTGGAATTCTTTTAGTTTGATAGATGCTAGTGATAATATTGCAAAGCATTTTAGAAAAATTTCAGAAAATGAAATATTTTTGCGAAGGAAACTACGTTCTTCCATGAATACTTATAAAAATTCCAGTTTATCAATTCCAGTTCTAGTTCCATTTTTCTAGTTCATTGTCCAGATATTCCAGTTCCTTAAAAAATTCTCTGGTGCGTCATTTTGGCTCGTTAAGCGCACATTTAATTCATTATCGAACGAAGTCGAAGTCGTTTTGAGTAATAGGTTACAGACAATTTACATTCAGGAAATTCATAGATTACAAGCTGATTAGGGACCATTGTAAACTTTATAAGGTAGTATATAAATATAAGGTTAAAAATCAGCCACATTTCCTGAAAATTAAAAACAGCGATATTTTTGACAGTATATATAGATAATGTATCGGAAAAAGTGAAAACACATTAGACAACATTGTAAGATTAACGCAAAAAGGGTTCCACCTTATTAGAAATAAACTCCAAGAAATGCGTGTATGAATGAAAAGTAATTGGAGAGCTTATGATACAATCCTTCAACGAGAGTCCAATCAGAGATTTTACTTCCTTTTCAATGATAGGAACAAATACTCGTCGTTAACGCCAAGAAGATACTGCAGTCGTTAAATAACCTTTAGGGCATAACAAGGTATTACCAAGATGAAGCTGGAGGTGATTACATATTGCGT